>NW_028255139.1:0-332500 GCF_964263255.1 Lissotriton vulgaris
CAATATATCACACAGGATTACACCGGAATATTAGTACATAATAAGCTGTACTCTTTTCCTAATTGCGCTACACATTTGGGACATTCAGACAAGCTTTAATGAAAGGTACTGTTGCATGTAAGCCTTCAAGACAAATGGAATGATTTCAATGCGTGCCCATTTACCTCAGTACCAAAGCAGGCCCCAAAGCATTATTACCATCCTGAGGAACCGCAACCTCAGCGAGACAGGCACGGTTCGAAATAACCTTGGAGCGACTGAGCAAAAACGCATTTCCCACCATCCTAATTTGTTGTGATATTAAAAAAAAGTCCTGACCACGTTTTCTGAATTTATTGCTGAATTTCTGCTATCCGCCAACTTAATGACTTTATATGTGGGGTCAGAAAGGTCTTTTCTCCCAATAAAACGGCACCATTTTTACTTTTCTCAGGACAAGCCAATAATAACTGCTCTGGAAAAAGAGTCAAGGAGCAAGGATTTAGAAAACAGAATGTAAAACACTATCACAAAATATAAATTCCCTTGTAGCATTTTTGCAAGCACAGGCTTACATATTTCCTGTGTGTTGAAATGACTACAGTAATTGACAACAGTGTTTTTTATAGTCAAGTACAAAAATGGAGCATATTATATGTTTCTATGTTACAGGAGAATACGTTGCGTAAATAATCACATAAAAATATTGACATGTATCATTGATAAAAAAAAACATCCCCCACAGTAAAGTGCATACAACACAATAGTAGTACCGGCATTCCTTCTAGAACCGTGAGCGTTGGACAGAGGAAAAGATGCCACAGAAGGGCGTTGAGATAGTACTGTCTAAAGAAACACTGAATTGAAGACCACTACATTGATCAGCATATTGGTATACCCCCATTACAACGCATACATTGCACTGAATGTCAAAAATATTGCATCAACTACGTCGACCTAACCCGTTTATCGCAAGGTAAGTCTATGTAAGTAGCTGTCGACATAAGAATAGTAATTATATACGTAACTTCAAGACATGTTGGTTGGAGATGCAGTGGATGTGATATTAATGTAGGTCTGTTATCGGCCTTGATGTAGTATCGTACAACCACCATACGCCATCAAAGTCACTAATTTAACCACTTTAGTGAATTTCACTCTAACAAAATGTGGTGCAGCGTGCTATCTCAGCACACAACTCTTGGGTAGTGTGTACTAAGCGAATGGTACAATATAATAAACAATATCATATTCAAATAATGTTTCTTTCTACAGTTTTGCTCCCTCAGATTGTATGCTATCTCAAAAAGCCCCCCATTATATTCCTACATCCATGCATGAAAAATTGCCCTCGACTTAAAGCTATTGTTTTCCTCTCCTTTCTTTCGATCAAATGACCGTCTCCTTACATTCCATCCTTTACATTCCTCCTCTATCGGAGTCCTGCCAACTTTAGTTCGCATGACAGTCTGCCACGTTCTCTATTTTTGTGTTTCTGAGAATTGCTCATTGTATATTTTATAGGTCACAACTACTTCTTCTTTGAAACCATATCCCTGCATCTTAACAATATTCAATCTCCTCTAGTTTGGCGATTCATACAACTAACCATCAGCATAAAATCACATCCCCCGACAAATGATTGCACTTGACTTGTGTAAATATATTCCACCACAACCAACTGAAGTAAATGCATAGGAACCTCTCTGGAGAACACAAGACTAGTTTTAGCAACCAACAATAACTAATAGACACTGGATTCGCCACTTACAGTGGGTTTGGGAGAAGAGTGCTACTTGCCACAAAGTGCCTCAATGACCTGTCAGAGTTGTGTTATAAATGCAATTACACTACAACATTGAAACGTCCCGTAATCAGCTTACCTGCAAGATCATATAACATAACAGGTGTATTTGTAAAGCGCATGAATACCCGTAGGTGTCTTGGCGCTGAATAACTGATGTTTATTGTTACCCAATTCAATGGTACTCATTTAATCGACCTCAGATGGATGAAAGGCCGAGTGAACCCACTGGGATTTGAACCTGTGGCCATGAGGTCAAACACAGGACCCTGCAGTGGTTGCATTAGTCCACGGACCCACCAGTCCCGGCAGTTAACCAGTGTACACATTGTAGCATGGTAGGAATTAAAGTTTTACAATGAGCATGAGCATGGGTTTTTATGTACAGCACACGGGTCACAGGAGTGGTGAGGTAACCTATGTGCTCCATGCAGTGTAGAATGTGTTGAGCCATGGAAAGTATTGTCAAAGTGCAGAATGCTCTCTTTGCCTGGACCCACCAGCCTCTGTTGGAAGGGTCATCATTAACCAAAGCATTAGTTATTAGTGGGGTCTAGTATTACCGGCATATTTGAACCATATAAGTAACTTGCATCTGTAGCAAGCATGCCTACTCTATGGTATACTTCAACGCATGGAGAGGTCTTGTTTTATTAATATGACAGTAGAGATGTGGTAACCAAAAAGAGGATACAACAAGCACCTAAAAAATTAAATTGAAGATAAGGAAAAATAGTTGCACTTAGTTGAACACCCTCAGCTACTAATCGTATTGCCACCTAGTATTTTTGTAGTAGCAATCTGTGTCCAAATTGGGCAAAGACATAATAGGCCGCATTTATGGCCAAATCACGCAGTGCAGGGCAGCAAGTCACTTTGCTGCTCTGCATTATGTGACAGAGAAAGGGCATGAATGCGCCATATTTAAGTAAATACAGCACATTCCTGCCTTTTCCCCTTCGCTGGTGCCCTTTTGACTGCCTAGCGCCAATGCCGGCACCCTTGCACCATGGTGAAAGGATGCCTGTGTTGTAAGGAGGATTATTTTTGTGCTGGAAGGGGCACCTTCCTGCACAAAAACAATCCACTGAGGCGTTTTCCTTTTCCTATGTGTGCTGCACAATGCAGCAGACACACAAAGTGGAAAAACCGTGGGGAAATAAACATATTTCTCCTCGTTATGCTTCACCTGGGGAGGCGTAGGTTTTTGGCACATTCCCTGGCCTACCACTTCTGGTAAATCTGGGAATGCATCACAATCCATGGATGCTGCATGAGAACACCCATGCAACGCCCATGGAAATACTTCTGCGGCGCAGAGTAATACAATGCAGCGATTTGCTCTGCGTTGCATTACTCAAGATTTATGAAGCTATTCAGGGCCATGCAAGGCGGCGTTACGTGGCTTCACAATTCTCATTTTTAATTTGTGTCGCTCTTGCACCACGTTGCATGGTCCAAGAATGACACAAGGGGGCTCGAAATATGCCCATACGTCTTTAGATTGTATGTGTTTCCTGTGTGTACTAGGTCTAGATTTTCTGAAGACCCGATACAGATGCCTGAAGCGGAAAAGTTCCCCTGGCCAGTGAGGACAGGAACACCGTTTCCTCCACCAAGGTTTTTCTGATTCTCTCTTTGTTTCATGTTTTTTGGGGTTGTTACCATGTCATTTCTTTTTGCAAACTCAGCACCTTGGGGTGATTCGCTTATAATGAATAAATACATGATCAAAGTACAAGCACCCTAGATCTGTGCTAACCTGAAGTACTGGTGTGAATGTCCTATTATTTAGCTGGTTGATAGCTACTGTCTACAAGGACTTTTTTGTTCTTTCCACTGTGATTTTTTTAACCCCTTCGATGCTGATGACGAGCTCAGCTCGTCATCAGCCACGGGGGGCGTGTGCGGATGACGAGCTGAGCTCGTCATCTAACGCGGCTTTTGAAAAAAAGTCGCGTAGGGGAAAAATCATCGCAGCAGCGATGCGGTTAAGGATCCTTCATTGTGGGTTTGAGTAGCAGTCAGTTATTAATATTAAGGCTCATGGTTTAAAGAATATGTGTTGATGCGGTTGAGGAGGAACGGGTGTTTGAAACATGTCATAAAAGTTTGCGATTGCTACACTGTCTTGCAGTCAACTTTGCTACTCTGTGTCATTCTTTAATGCCTGTTTGAAAAACTGAACTAAATTAAGATGAATTAAACATACAGTTACTCTATCATGCGTTTATAGCTTTAAAACAAGATTAAATATCTTAAAATTCGTTAGAACTTTTACAAATATATGGTGATATTCTATATAAGAGGCTTTAAGCCCCTCAGCATGTTTTTTTCCGAGTTAAAATAACTGACATGTTTCCCCACTTCTAATTGTCTGGTGAGGACTAATAACAAACTCAGAGACTGAAGCAATTGCCAGCTAGGGACTTATAAATAAAACAATGAAATATTTATCGGATTCATAATTCATCCAGTAGCAGACATCTAGCCATCTGTGCAGGGATACGCTCCCTCTGAGGGTTAGTCTGTGCAAGAAATTAGCCTGCCAGACGGGTTCTGACCACTGACGTTGACCCCCTGTGATGGTTCCATTTGACCTTCAGCATCCCGCTGCGTTATGCTACAGGCTCTGTAGATATCTGTTTAGTTGACACAATGATTTTTTGTAGCCACGCGCTCTTAAAACATACACGTGTCGCGTCCTGATTTTTATTTTTTTTATTTTTGCAGTTTTATAAAGCACGAATATTGTCCCAGAGCATTAGGATCTTTACATGATCACCTTATTATACTATCCCTTTTTAGGCCACTGGGAGATTAAGTGTTTTGTTCAGAATTTTAGGATTTTGAACCTAGGCAGGTACTCGAACCTGGTTCCTCAATTCCAAACTCAGAAGCTCTGACCTTAGGCAAATGTAACCCGTGGATAGCCTAAGTCCCACAGCGAGGCTAAAGGCATGACAGTACAACTCAAAGTTCAGATATTAAGCCAAGACCCACTGCAGTCCAACACACATGTTTTAGAAATCTGCAAAGGTTATGTTCCAAGGTCATTAAGGGTCCTTCACATGAGGAATAGGTGTTATTGTACTTTCCTAGTGTTAAGTGTCAGTTAATTCTTATGATACCATCGGAGTGCTTTAGACCTGGGTGCCCCACGGAGACCAGATCCACGCCAGATGTTGAGGATATATCTGCATAACATATGGGTGCATACAATTAATCTAAATAGAACCCATTTGCATAATCCGTGGTTATACCATAAATCTGTCACTGAGCGGCCCTGCTAAACTTACTTTGGACACATGATCTAGACCAGAAGTCTGCAAACTGGGAGGCCGGACCCCTTGTGGGGCCTCAAGTGATCCCATGGGTGGGGTGGGGGGGGGGGCAACAAAACTTAACTGCAATGTTTAAATAAGTCTACACATATTTAAGCATTGCCAATTTTAATAGAATAATTGTGAAAAATTCTGAGGGGGACCCTGATAATTTTTGTTCCTACTTTGAGGGGGGGGGCGCAGCAATACAAAGCTTGAAGACCACTGATCTAGACTGATTGAACTGAGGTTATGTATATTTGTAAAGTGCACTAACCCGCAAGGGTATCCGGGTTAGAGATCTTCCAAACAAGAATCCTTGTCAGCAAAAGATTCATGTGGCCTTCTAAAATGTACATAGAGAAAACAACGCATGCAGAAAAACATTGTATGCACTGCATTCAGATCAAAAATGTCAAAATACTCCCCAAATGAAGAAGTGAGTCATATACAGCCAGGATCTAAAGTTGTGCTTTTTTGGTATGAATGGAAATGCTTTGTGGACATAATTGGTATGAGGGACAGATCCTGATTGGTATGAGGAGACAGGTCATGATTGGTATGAGGGGACAGGCCACAATTTGTATAACGGGACAGGTTTACAATCCTACCAAGTAAAGTTAGAAGTTCTACGTAAGTATTGTGGATGAGGGGAGTCCTCTTGACAAGTACCTGCTTTCTTTAGGTTTGCTATGCTACCAGGTAAAGTTTGAGAGGATACATTTTTATCAGAAATGTTGGAAAAAATGACATCAAATTCCTTGTACTATATACCTCACATTTAAAAGTCACTTGAGGTATAAATAATGGCACTGTCTCGAAGATAAAATGTCGTATGTAAAAATGGTTTGCTCAAACTAGTCTCCCGTGATATATCATCTACCAGCACAAGTCTGCCACTGCAAAACAGTGCATAAAATGTCACACTTGCATAATTACTGAAATTATGTATGTCCCTTACAACATGAAATTTCATGAATTACAGGAGGGTACATTTAGCCCAGCCCTAGTGGATAGGAAGAATGTTCCGGACATGTATCTTTATCAACCTTTCATAGTTAAACATCTACCAGTCAAATTTGGAGAGGCTATCTTTAGGCCTGATTTAGAATTTGACAATCACCTCTTGACCAGCAGTGTTCTCTGAATTTTCAAAGGAACCTGTGGTTCCTTTGAAGGTACCACAAGTTTGGTGGATGGGCACCATTGGTTTTGACGCTCTTCAAACAAACTATTTGTTTTCCAAAACAAACACTCCCAAAGTGGGAGTTTATTTTTGAGAAACAAATAACGAATGACCCCTACAACTTGAGAGTATTTCCCTTGGAATGAGGGGTAATTTTTCTGTTTGCCACCCCAGGTTTTTCCTGGTAGTGATGAACAGAAGAGAGGGGTCTTTCACTTCTGAGTCTGCTGCTTGCCTTTTGCCCACACAATAACATCTTGTTATTGGGGCCTTTTGTTATCTCTGCTGTGCCTGGGCTCATAACTGAAACTAAGAACACCAGAAGGTATTGTGGCAGGTGGCCACAGGGTTCTTTGATCAGTACAGATATTTAAAGGCTCTCAATACCCCGTGGCGTGGGACATGGCCAGGCACGTGTCCGGGTGAAGACTGTGCCAAGAAGAGGCCGAGCCTGCCCACCCCTCTCGGCCAGTGGTCTGTTGAGATCTCATATTTACCAGCATCCCCACTTCATACAGAGTAAAGACTTTAAACATCTTTTGTCTCTAGTATCCGCTGTCCTCCATGTTCTTGCTGGCTTAGCCCAACTCTTCCTTTCCGACGAGTGAGAAATGTTGACAGTTTATCATTTGTTTTGACGCTGCACTGACTGATTGAGTAGCCCCTTCACAGGAATAGGCAAGAGGAAGGAGTCCATTAGCCCAAAGGGAGGGAAAGGCCCAAGAGGCAGTGTTCAATTTGGAAAAGAATAAGTGCCAGGGCCCTCATCAGGAGGCCACTGCAGCTTGAAGCACCCATTGACTCTGACAGTGCTGCCAATGACAGTACAAACACACCTACTAACTATCACATTCCTACAAGTGTGATGCTTCTGAGTACTGCAGACCCTCAAAGATATAAGAATGGCTTGAGTGACAAGCATTAGTTATTTTTTAGCACATATTGAATTGATAAACACCTGTTGTTATGCTCATCTCTAAATAAATGAAAGAGCGCCACCATGTGGCAGACTGTCATGAATGCTGGTGTTAGCATTTGAGTGCCGGCGCTGAGCACCAGAAACCACCAGCATAAATTAAGCCCTGACAAGAAGGCAGTGAAGCATTTAGCTGAAAAGTGTGTGATAGCCAATTTATAAAACGTAATAGAAGTGGAAACACTACTTGGAGACAAACTGCTAACTGCCCCAAAGGATTCACGTGCCAGAAAAAGTTAGCAAACTATTTTGAATTCAAGAGACCCTTGCAGGTGACCATAATCAGGATCTTAAACCTCTGACTCTTGATGACCCACATGACCCGGAGATGTTAGAGGCCCCCACAATTCCTGAGATTCCCTGCAGCACAGATTTGTTCCACTCGAAGCCGTGGTCAGCCTGAAACTCCACCCTGATAAACCATCATCAAGGGACATGCAAACTCACTCAGATGGGGCGGTAGACTCCTGTTGCTCTGATTTTCTTGGCACAAATGTCTCCTTGATCAAGCAGCTATAACTGGAAGCTAAAAAATTAAAACAAGTGGTCCTTAGGCTTTGTGCACTATTGAAGACATTTAGCAATTGCACCAATCTCAGCCTTTGGAGCCAAAATCAGTACAAACTCAAGCTCCCTTTCTAGTGCTTCCTGCAACCTGAGGAACCCTTATCTAGAACCAACTTCTGCCACAGAAGTTATCTTACAACTTTTACTAAATCTGGAATTGCCTTAATTCCTCCTAGACCTATTAAGTTTACAAATTCCAATCCAAAATATAAGAGAAAACCTCTTCTCAGAAGAGCAAGTGAAAAAGGCAGAATGTATGACATTACAATGCATACATTCACAACGCATACCATCACAACGCAGCTTTTACAAAGCAAGATCCATTACAACGCATGCTATTACAACGCATGCCATTACAACACAGATGTTATTACAATGCATGCCATTACAACGTAAGTATAGGTAAGTATATAATTTTATTAATATTAATTTAATTTTAATTTAATTACAAATCTTTTAAATAATGTACTTAAATACATTTTTAATTGTATTTAATAAAATTTAATTTACTATTCTAACTCCAGGGGGGTGTAATAGTAGGGTAAGTGTTGGATAGTGTAGGGGTTAAAATTACTATTCTAACTCCAGGGGGGTGTAATAGTAGAGTAAGTGCTGGATAGTGTAGGGGTTAAAATTTACTATTCTAACTTCAGGGGGTTGTAATAGTAGGGTAAGTGCTGGATAGTGTAGGGGTTAAAATTCCTATTCTAACTCCGGGGGGTGTAATAGTAGGGTAATTGTTGGATGGAGTAGGGGTTAAAATTACTATTCTAACTCCAGGGGGTTTAATTAAAATAAATGTAATTCAAATTAAATTTAATTAGAATATTAAAATTTATTATAATAAATTAAATTATAATTATTTTAAGAAAATTATTTTAAAATTAAATTAATATTATTTTAAATAAATACCCATACTTACATTGTAATGGCATACGTTGTAATAGCATCTGCGTTGAAATGGCATGCGTTGTAAAAGCATGCTCTGTAATGGATCTTGCGTTGTAAAAGTTTTGTTGTAATGGTAGTGCGTTGTAAAAGTTGTGTTGTCATGGTTGTTTCCCGAAAGGCACATTAGGTAGCAACATGCACCAGAACCTGCAAACTACCACCATTAGGCAGCAGTGCTCCCTTCGGACTTGTTTTTTGAGCCACTAAGGTTGTCCATTTTTCAAACATCATTTTCTGGAGCACACGTGTCCCGCTCGGTTTTCACCTAAACTAGCGAGATATTTATGGTGAATGTCCCTAGGATTGCTCCAGTCCAACAATCATTGGAAACCAGGGAATCACTCATTAACAAATTGACCCACTGGATTTGGAGTGTTGGACACTGTTATCCAGCAATTTGAGAAGGTATAGTTTGTGCCAAATGCTACCCTGCATCTGAAACAAAAGGGTCTTACATAAAAATTACCTTGAACAGTGTCACTATAGCAAATGGGCTCCTGTCCTTGGGTCTCAGACCACAACTACCATTTGGGTGCAAGATTCAATTTAAAACTGCACCGCCTGTGAGCTCTGTTTCAAAAACCCTAAACATCTGTGACGGGGGACCCCATATTTAAGTACTCCTTTATCGAATACAGTGGACACTATGAACACAAACCAAAAAAAAATAACTATAGTAAAAGAAGTCTCTGGGGAGCCATCTGAGTACCGTCATTGCCCTGGCAGTCCAGCTGTGCTCCATGTTAAGACTTCTATCCAGCGGGCAGTTAAAGTTTTCCCACGTGCATCCCAAGATATTTTAATTTTAAACATTGCCTTATATCATGTTAAAGAGCTGTTAGTGATCGATGTGTGTAAAAGACCTGTTGCCACAAGCAGAGACTCTCCCACATTGTTCTTTTTGAATAACTTTTTGAAGTCATCAAAAGTAGCAAGTATATTATACTGGGTGGCAACTTTAACATCCGCTTCGAACCCTCTCCCCTTCTGATTGAGTTCTGTAAGGAGGAGGGATGCCTATTTAGTGTGCTGGGAATTTACCCCCCCCCCCTCAGTTAGGCCGTTTTCTAAGGTACCCCATCAGATGATCGAAGTCATCCCATCACACAGATTTAGGGCATGTAATGGGTGCTCTCCCTCTGATAGTAGACCTTTACCAACATTTCAAAGAGGCCCTTATAGTAAGCCATCTGGATTATCTTTTCATCAATTGGCCTGAAATGGTAGATTTGATCATGAGCTGTTAACTCTTCTTTTGCAGGGGCAAATATCGAATTCCTTAGTATCCGTATTGACAAAGGAACAAATGATTTAGTCTTATTTAACAATAATAGAACAGTTAAGTGGCACTCTTTATATGCCAACAGTACTGCGTTGGACTTTATTAGAACCATCACTTCTTCAACTTTTGTTTTTTCTGATCTTTCCCTAAAGTTTTAGTGATCTCAAGTCTAATGATTGATTTAACACCAACTGCTGAGCCAAAAATAGGCACTTCTAGAAGCGGTTAGGCTGGAGAAAGAGGAATGATTAGTCTCTGGAAACTATAGATTAACACTAAGGCCTCAAAGAAGGGGCATGGGATACATTTATCATGGAGGACTTGCTTGAAGCAGCCAGAGCCAAAGACACCAAACTCTTTTGGCATTAGCTAACACATGAGAGTGAAATGGGGTATACAAGACCAGAATCTAATATCTTACTTAGTGACTGAGAGTTTCATTTTGAATCACTGTTTTCTTGTCAGTAGAGTGCTCCTTCACACCCTCTCCAACCTCCTATACCCTCTTCCCCAACTCTTCTGACCAATCCTTATCTTTCTCCCTTATTGATACTGAAGACGCCTTGACCTCACAAAAAACTGGGAAGGCCCCTGGTCTCGATAATGTCCCAGTAGAGCTTTATCATTACAATTTTGATTTGTCGCTACCCTATAGTAACATTTTAAGTATTGCAATTCTTCAGGGAGGCCCATGTCTGAAGACCTGGAAAGGCACAGAAATGGTCCCCATGTTAAAAAAGTGTTTGTAAAATGACCCAGCTAACTACCGCCAGATTAGTTTAAAGGATAGCCTGCAAAAAAAAAATCAGCATACAAGTTCTAAACAAATTAACAGAAAATTCCATTCTAAACAAACACTTGTCCGGTTTCCAACAAAAATGTAGTGCAGTCGATCAAGTATTCTTGTTTCAACTAATCCGGTGGAAAATGGTGCTGTTGGGCAAAGGTAGCCTTTATGATGCATTTATAGATCTATGTGCAGTGTTCAATCTTGTTCCAAGAACCAAGTTGTGGGAAGTCTTGTCCACTTCAGGAATGCCCCCAGATTTGCTATCTATTATTATTCACATGCATACAGATAACTTTGCTAGAGTACGTGTTGGCCGGCAAGGGGAACTCACGCCCAAAATAGATGTCAGTAGAGGGGTGCAAGTGGTGTGAGCTGGCCCCGGCATTATTTTTGCTGTTCCTTAGTTGGTGTATAGATTCCCCATCCTGGCAGGGAAGAAAATCCCAGTGTTATTATTCGCTGATGTTACCCTCCTGATTTCAAAAACACTAAGGGGATTGCAAACCCTGGTAGATGATTTTGATTAGTTCTGCAAGCAAAGCAGTCTTGAAATAAACACTTCAAAGACAAAGTTTATGACTCTTATTGTAAAGAGGCCTCATAGGTATAGAATTACTGTGGATGCAAAACGCCTCGAAACGAGTCAAGGTGTTTGATTACCTGGGCGTTAGACTGTCAGAGAGGGAAGGGTGGGGAGAACAATTAATTAAGAATGTGGCTTGTCTAAAACATAGGACTATTAGTAACACTACCTTTTTTGAGGGGTTCAAAATGTCCCAGTTTTTTCAACCCTGCAGGCGTACAGAGCGCAGGCTTCAAGGCTATATGGTGCCGAACTGTGGGGCCATAGCTAAGCTGAGGGACTATTTATCCCAGAGAATCGATTCATAAGATCAGTGCTGAACCTTACGTCGAGCTCTCCCTCATTGGCCCTGTGAATGGACCTGAACCTACAAAAGGCAAGTAATAGAGCGAAGTTAAAGCCCATTCTTTTTTGGCTAAGGATCTGGTCCACAGAAGAACTTTCCCACCATATTGCTGCTCTAAGTGATGTAATAATCTGGCCACAGGCACCAAGGATTCTCTGGCTAAGACATATCCAGACCTTTTTAACTAAGCTAGGTGCAGATAAACTCTGGTTTGAGCCTGGTTCAATCACCTTGGCAGTATAACCAGAGGGCACAACGTGGAGAGCCACTTCATGGGTCTTTAATGAATACTTTTCTGACCAAAAAAATTGCCTTAAGAACTCTGTCCACCAATTTTTAAATCAGGCCCTAAGTCTTGTAGACAAGCAAAGTGCCTGGAACTTGTATTTACTTTTCATTGGGTTACTACACCACTGAGGCAAAGTTACAATGGCTACCTTAATCTTGTGGCTAGATGGATTGCCCCTTCCCAGGCACCCATGAAAAGGCACAGCTTCCGAGCATATGGCTCAAGGCTCCTTTAAAGTGTCTCAACTGCGCTCTTAAGGAGCGACATGGAGAAGCTGAGCACAAAAAGTAGCCTTCTCTTTGGGGTGTAAAGAAACAGGCCACAATACCAATCACTTTTCATAGGATTGAAGGGAGCGCCTTCACCATAGGAAATGTTCACACCCTTAATGATGAGGCTGGTGCTCCTTTATTTGCTGCGATCCGGCTCATTCTCTTGGGGTGTGAGTTTTTCGGGCCTCACCCCCGGTAACAGATACAATCACCTGGCATAGACAGTTCTCCTGCTTTAAAACATTCAGTATTATACAGGGCATCAGTTGCTGCATATGTGGCACTAGCAAGTGCATGCTCTACAATAGAAGGCTGGAGACAATACTCTAAAATTAGTTCAAGGGCCCAAAGTTTTCAGTGGAGTCTGATGCTGGCACTGCCGAATGACTTGGTTGTCAAATACCTAGGCTGCCTAATCGTGGTTCCATCTCATGGCTCTTTCTTCTATCACCATCCACCTCCTGTCTTTTTTTTCTCATATCTTTTTTTTCTCATTCCTGAATTTGTCTTCTGTCACTTCCTTTTTCTTTCTCCCCTTAGTTTCCTTCCCTTGCTCTGGGTCAAAGTCTGATCATGAAAAATACATGTTTGCCCCGAAACATGGGTTACAGAGCCCTGAACGTGCATCACCCTACACAAATTTAGCACTGACTACAGCTGAGTCTCTAGTGCAACCAATGTTGAATTTATCACAAATTGAGGAATTGATGGGATAACTAAGTCGAACTGTCAGCAGCCATTCAGTTGGCATGCATAACAATTCCCCAAGGTTAGTGTGGAAGGCCTCACTGGGAGAACTTGACTTCTTCAGGAGCATAAAACATGGAAACAGTGAGCTCAGAATCAGAAGATCAAGCCATTTATCTGGACATGGGGTGCTAAGAAAAACACCAAATGGAATAACTTGAAAGTGCTTCAACTTGAAGATAAACACATTTATCAAATTGATAGGTTGGTTTCTTTGTTATGTTATGTTATGTTATTTTTATACTTCTATAGCGCACGGCCACTCCACGGAGTATCCCGGCGCTTTATCGAAGGAAACCCAACCGAAGAAGGGAGAACATAACACTGAGAGGACGTGCAGACACAGGAAGCAGCATCAAATTAAGGGAAAAGCCATGTCTTAAGGGCCTTTCGGAAGGACAGAAGGCTAGAGGTCTGTCTCAGAGAGATTGGGAGGTCATTCCAAGCATGAGGAGCTAAGTAGCGAAAAGACCGTCCTCCTGCTCTAGCACGCTTGATAATGGGAACACTCATTTTTGATAGGGACGAAGATCTGAGAGATCTGGGGGGGTTATACCAGGACAATCGTTTGGAAATATATTTGGGGCCTATGCCATGTAAGGCCTTGAAAGTCGTGGTCAAAGTTTTAAACAGAATCCTTTTAGCAATTGGAAGCCAGTGTAGTGTTGAGAGAAGATCAGTGGCTCTGGCTTTTCTTGGTAGACCAAAGATGGCTCGGGCTGCAGAATTCTGGGCGATTTGCAGATGCCTGACCAGATATTTGGGAAGTCCCAGAAACAAAACATTAGCATAATCCAGCCTAGAGGCAATCAGAGCCTGGACAATGATTTTTCTGTGCTGGATAGAAACTAGAGGGAGGAATTTACGAAGCATCCGAAGGATGCCGAAACATTTCCCAGTAAGAGATGAAATATGCGGTCCGAAAGATAGCTCGTTGTCAATCATAACTCCCGAATTTTTGGCTTTCAAAGACGAACTAGTGGGAGGAAACATATCTTGCGGCCACCAGGGTTTCCAATCAGGCTCAGAGGTACAGCCAAAGAAGAGCAACTCCGACTTGTCGGAGTTGCACTTCAGCCCATGACGTCCAAACCACTCAAAAACAGCGCTCAAACAGCCCTTGACCTGGGCACCGTCAAACAAGCCATCTTTGTTGCTTACAAAGAGGAGCTGGGTGTCATCAGCATAGGTGACAATCCGGTGAAAGTCTTTAAACTTGGCTCAATTATTCTAGTTTTGACATGAAAGACCCTAAAACGTATTACCCAGATGTAGGTGATGAGAGAAATCAAGAACTAGGTGTAACAAAAGAAGTACCATTTAAACACAGAGAATGAGGTATGTTGAGGTCAGTTGTCTTTATATCAAGGTCAACAATTTTGAACCACGAAAATAACCACATTTGCTACACCATCAACCTAATTTTATAATTACTATTCTTAATTTCAGATATACTTACATTAACATTCTAGTGGGTATCAATGTAGTGCATGCAATATTTTTGTCTTGTGATATATCACATACAAGACAGTTACCTCATCCAGTAGGTTTACTTAATTAAAGCCGATGTCAACTGAGTTATTTGCTAACACAAGAGTGCTAAAGCATAAACTCAAAACGAGAAAATAAAATGCATTAAAATACTGGACTTAAAGACTTGCCTGAGCTATCCAAGATACTTCAGGAAAACCTCTTGGTTTAGTTAGAATAAAACCTTGTCAAATATGCCATGGGATGCTTTTGTAGATTATTACAGTTTTTCAAGTAAAACGGTGAATTCAGAGTCATCAAGGAATATCTGGAGGTACATTTTGGGTTACTTAATTTTCGGGCCTGAAAAACCTTGCTTATTATAAATAGATTTCAACCCTAGGGGAATGAGTCATCCTGCACAAAGCAGTGCATAATCTACTCTTATAAACCGCTTATTTCTAGTCTGATACAGTACCACGTGGTTCCAATTGTCCTGGCCAAACACAGCAAAAGACTATGTTTTACATTGCATTTGAGAGCCCTTCTACTGTCACTACAGTTGAAGTTCTTTCTACTGCAAAGCAAAGGAGAGTCCTTAGATTATGCCTGTTACTCAATAGTCATAAGAGAGATACCACCAGTATACTGGAGATGATAGCACACTATTTCCATTATGTCTGTATAGGAGTATATTTAATAGAGGAACTCACTTCCTTAATGCCAGGCTAAGTCCTTCTATTCTGTCTATGATTACATAAACCTAATAGAAAGACTACCTTTGGCAACGCAAGTGATGGTCCTATGTTTCAAAGATTGATGAGGGAAGCAGGGTCGGTGGTGACAGTTATTGCGGTGAATCCTATGCAGTGCTTAATTTGAGCCAGAGGTTTCTGGTGCTCTGCCGCTGCACTTAATCATCAACACCGGCACTTTTCCTGAGCACCAGTTAAGGACACATTCATTTACAAGAATATTTTGTGATTTGCCCAGAATCACAAGATGTTCAGACGGCACAGAGATTTGAACCTGGTTCCCAAGCTCTGAAGTCGGCATCTCTGGCTGTTACGCTACATCTTCTCCACACTTTCATGGTTAGTAGTTGGGTCTGTTTTAGGCGGCGTTACAGGAGAAAGGGGCTGTGCAAGCTGCCCTCCTGACGAGAACCCCAACACTTATTTGTTTACAAATTAACCACTGATTATACTTACAGTCGTATGAGCAATGTGATCCCTGCACTTCAAGGGGATTTTAATGTGAAAGCTGTAGTGAGGTCTGGCATTCCACACAAAACAATAAAACAAAAGACCTAGGGAACCTTGGAAAATGATGTCCGTCTTTGAACCCCCAAATACACCCAGAGTATTCCATTGCATTTACACCTTATAGTTGTGCCACCACATTATTTCCTGCCTTTAATAGACCACAGAATCCAGATTTAGCACTTGATCCTTCCAGATGTGGCACTGTCCTTAACCTTCCTTGCCTTAGACCTTGAGCCTAGAGAGAAACAGCTTCAATTAGAGAGCTAGGCGGGCAGCAGGCTGAAACATTTGTCTAACCCATATTTACTGCCACCAATACAAAATGTTTTTGTGATAAAAAAAAAAAACGTAATCTAAACAGTGTAAACACAGTATGTGTTTATGGACAGTCCTTAGAACTGACTGCCTTTTTATTACAGGAAAGTTTTATCATTGTCAACAGGGCATTCTCTCCGGCTACTACAGCAACATATTGCTGGCCGTCAGATCTCCATTTTCTAGTATTCTGAATCAAGATGAGATGGGATGATGAACGGTGGATGGCGAGTACATTTGTTGATCTCAGTAAAGGGCAGATGGCAGGAAAGGCTGATGCTTTCTGATTTACTAATTAGGAACAATTTTCATTTTATTTGTCATGTGCCTCCTTAAAGCACTATAAAAGTGATGTTTTTGATCACAGGAAAAATATTGCTTAATCTAAGATTTCCCTTTCCTATAAGTCCTTACATGAGATTATATTTGTAATCTGTGAATAATTTGTATAAGAACGTGTACTGATGCCCGAAGTTCTGCTCAGAAGCCAGTGGCCATTGCAAAGAAACGTCAGCGCACTGAAGACCATGACTGGTAGTTTTTCATTAACTACTAGATACTCCCCGCCCTTTTATCTCATTCTTGCAGGTTCTTGCTTTGAAATACCAAAATGAAAATGAAAGGAAATACCAGCATTTGTAAAGAGCACAGCTACCTTTCTCCCTTTGAGACGGTTTTGCCATTTTTTTCTTCCTTTATCTATCTGGTCTATGGATGTTTCCCTCTCTTGCACTCGCTAAATATCTGGTGCAGAAAAATAAGTGCTGGTCCCCAAAAATAGGTTCTGGTGGCCCCCACTGGAAACCACCGGCTCAAATGAAGCAATGTTTGCGAGCTCAATGATGCACGTGTCTGGCGAATTCATGCATACAGTGCTTTTTTACTCAGCAGGCAAAATATGAATACGATACCAGTGGTCGAAGTGTATTAAGCACAACACGGGAACTGTGATCCTGGGTACGGAGGGGCGGTGCCAGCGAGTGTGGGGAGGGTTCAAAGAGGTGGCAAAAAAAAAAAGACTACTCTGAAACCTTTTAGTTTGCCTTTCATCTACATGTAACCACATAAATAATGCTCTAATCTTAAATGAAAAATAAATGTACCTTAGATTTATTTGTGGGAAATGCATTTTTACTGTAGGACAGCTCGGTTGGTTAATGTGATCCCTTCAGATGTTTGAGGGTGTGACAGGATGGTCGCTGATATGTATCCTGACCGGTACACTGGAGACATAGTGGCAAGAGGTCAAAGCCTCTGACAAATTACACTGTGAATAAGTCATTGGTTTAAAAAATTGATTACACACAGTTTAACTAAGCTGTCCCAATATGTGCAAACACGATTGTTTTTAAACGTTTCGGGCTTGTAAACATTTAAGTTTTACCAATACACTGAATGGATCTAGTGCAAACCTTTTTTATGTTTCCATTAAAAGGACACATTTCAGATGATATCAATTAAAGACTATGGCCTAAATGTATCATCGTTCCCATTTGGGATTTCTTAATAGCGATTTTTACCGAATCGCTATTAAGAAATCGCAAAATGGGATTATGTTTAAAATCGCTTTTTTTTTGCGATTCCTTATTATTCCTAATTTGCAAATTCGCAAGTTGCGAATTCGCAAATAAGGAATAATTTCCCATTCATTCCTATGGGCCAGGAGGCCCATAGGAATGATTGTGAAATTATTCTCAAATTGCGAATTCGCAATTTGCTAATCGCAATTTGAGAATTATTGCAAGGGTGCAGGGGTATCTCATGGACACCCTGCTGCACCCCTGAAACTTACATGTGTGTGCATATGGCCCACATACATGCCCTATGGGCATGTATGTGTGTCACATGCCACCTTCAAAATTGCTTAATTGTGAATTTTGAATGGATTTCGCAAATTAACACCAAACTGAAATTGGTGTTAATTTGCGATTTCTTAACCTGAATTCGCAAATTGAAATTGCTTCATACATGGCATTTAAGGAATCGCAAAATTGCTATTCCTTAAATGCTTAAGCAAAATAAGGAATCGCAATTTTTTGCGATTCCTTATTTTGCTAATTTCTCATACATCCCAAAAGATGCAAAATGTCCGTTTGCGATTCGTTAAGGGCGAAATTCTGCGAATTTCGGCCTTAACGAATCGCAAAAGGCTTGATACATCTAGGCCTTTATTGGCTCCCAAGCACCATTTAGATTTTCCATTAACCAGTTGCCCATATTTATATTTCTTTTAGGTAGCAGGCATCCCAGAGAAAAGGCTTGTTTAATCTTCAGCTGGTTCTTCTTTCTGATGACAGAGGAGTCCCATCTTCTCCCCTTTCAGCCTGTGGCATCTCAATCATTAAGGAATGCTTGTTTTTTAAATAAAAAGGATGGGGTCTGTTTTGATCAAATTAATAAAACTTGGGAACGTCATTCCCCCATGACCCTGCCCACTTTGATCTCTGTATGAAACCCTCCATCCTTTACATTTCAGTTGCATGGATATACCATGGTGTACATGGTCGATACAAAAGGTCTCAGCGCTTTTTGTGAAACAAAATTGCTGGTATAAGTTCAATACCCATTAGAGAGGTATCCATGTCATGAAAATCATGATCACAATTCATACCAATTAGTACTTAGCTGTTGAGCTCAGCAAAAAAAACTAAGAACAGATTGGACATGAAACTGATCCAGCCTGTGAGTTCCCAGAGGCAAACCCCCCTCCATTGCTGTTAGAGACATGCTGGCGGGTCGCATGGGGAAGCTCAGAGACAATGCCTGCACGAGGCACCTCCTGTGGATAAACAAGGGACTTCTTTTTTTGCTTCCAGCACTGCCAATCTGGCATCTTACAAGTACACTAAATTCACAATTAACATATTAAATTAAGCATTTACAACTTGGGCCATCCCGACAGCTGATGTAATTCGACAGTCATTCAGCCGGAGTAATTCGATGAATTTCCCAAGGTGCTTTTTAATTCTGCAGAAACATTTACCACATCAGTTTCATTCCCTTAAGAAACAAGTCTACTATAAAATTCAGACAATGACCTTGTTAGAACTTAATATCAAATCAATGCTGTTTACATAAAGTACTGTGCATCATGCAGCTACAATCTGTTATGCACAGCCTGTGCCCTGAAACAGCAGCTCTTCTCCACACCACAGTTTGTGCTGTGCTGGTGAAACTGACACAGGTTTCTTTTGTCATCCTAAACATAATTTTTGGCACGTGGCATCACTCTCTCTATACCCTGCTTCTGTGGGATCTGAAGGCAATGAAGGAGAGAGAACACTAGTCTGTTGCCTACTTGGCCAGCACTTCCACTAAGATGGCTATCATAAAGATTACCTCAAGTCAGTGCTTGGATTTTGAAAAATTGCAGCATTTATCACAGGTCCAACGGCCAAATGCACTCTTTACTTCACCCAAAATGCTGGTGGCAATTTGTAGCCAGTATTTTTGTGACCTCTAAAGAATGTTCTGACCCAACCCATGTTCAAATAAGTTAATTTGAAAATTCAGATTTAGAATGGGTTGTAAAACAACCTTCCCCATCAATATTCATGAGATAGGTTGCAAATTGGGATTCTCTCGTATTGGAAGCCATCACCAGGATGGCGGTCACTGGGATCAACAGATCACTATGTCTGTTTTCTATTTTTTTAAGTTTGCTCAAAGGTTTGAAGTGGGCCACTGGAACACTGTCTACTCTTCAGCAAAAACAATTTGTACATTCACAAAGTGGAAGAGTATCCTAGGGGGCTCCTTCTCTTTTGAAAACTGTTTACTACCTCTGTTGATGTCTCTGTTTTCAATGATTGATACATGCATTATGTCTCCTATAATAGGCTTAGTATATTGGAAAAAATGTTTTTAAACTGTCTCAAATGGAGCATTTCAAACTCATAAAATGATTAGTACATCTGGATCCCTTATGCTTTCAATAAAACAGCCACAGACACGTTTGCCTCTATAAAATCGCCACCACAAAAAAAGCTTATCTGCTTTGCTATATAGCACAACAGCAGACAATTGACAGTTGCAAGTTTGCTAATCCATGCCTTGTGCAGTGCTGATCCATGACTCATTGAGTGGATACCAGACGAGAACCTGAGGCATAGTTTCCACTGGTGCAGCAGGTGCAGTGACACCAGGGTCTAAAGGGTTAAGGGGCTCACAGAACCCTGAGCCAAGGGGTCCATTTCCATTATTGCAACAGGACCCATGACACATGACAACGCTGCTGACCAGAACCACTGTTACTAAGTACACAATATTTATCTATGTGTTGTTTCTGTAACAGTTGTATGTAAGAACTACGGGGCATATTATCAAGGATGGGCGATACATTATCGCCGCTTTTATTGGCAGGAAACTGCAGATAAAGCGGCGATAATGGCCTTGATAATATGCTCTATGAATTCCAATCGAAGCCCATGTTAGATGTGAACACATCTAACATGGGCTTCGATTGGAATTCATAGAGCAAATTATCAAGGCCATTATCGCCGCTTTATCGGCAGTTTCCTGCCGATAAAAGCGGCGATAATGTATCGCCCGTCCTTGATAATATGCCCCTACAATTTTTAGTGATCTTAGAAAAGGCCCCCTCTCTACTGGAGGTAGCAATGCCTGCATGGCAATTGAGGTAACAAAAATAGATTATGGGCCTGATTCACATAAGTAAACTTACACTCTTGTATAGGTTTACTCTTTTTCAGTATTCACAAACAAACTATTAAATAGTTAGTTTATGACTTCAGAGACTCTGCAGTCAAGGCGAAGAATGCCACCCATATAAAAGATAGGCCCGTTCTATCTTTTTATGTGTGGAGTTCTCCATTTTGATTCAGCATAAGCGAAATACATTTTTCAAGTTTAGTCTCCACTTCACTACTTACTCATCTATCCTGCTGACTGCACTGGGCACCTAACAGTTACCTGGATTTCAGCATTATCCTCACCACAGAGGTGAATGGTCATCTGATGGCTCTTCACCAATAGAAAGGGTGGGAATTAGGATGTCGAAAACAACAATATTAGCCACCCAATGAGGACCATTTCACAAGTTTGAAATCAGATTCAAATGTACTACTCTCAGGACCCTATTGTAAAAATATAGTATCACAATGGGGAGACCCACACTTCAAAATAAATTAAGTCTAATTAGAATGATACACACTAGAAGCTCTGCTACTATGACACAGAATGAAAGAAGCAGAGCTTGATTTTCTGAAAAGATTTGCTGATTCTCCCTACAGCACATTTAGATTAAGAGAGTAATTCAATACAGTTTCAAATAAAAAAAACATCAGGGCACAATAATAGACTCAGACAATTTAGATAGTTAGTTATTGTATTAATGTTCCAAAATGTATACAAATAAGAAATGTCTTAAGCATGTCAGTCAAGACTATTAAAGCATGTAGAACCAGCCCACATGTTTATTCAAAAGTTCAAATGTAAAGAGGGTGGTTTTAAACAAACATCAGATACAAGATTATATGCTTCTACCATCATTAGAGGCAGAAAAATAGTTCAGCTCTATCTAAAATTCAAAGCACAGGAGTAAAATAATCAATTTTAAAGTCCTCTAAAGGGAAGTCCATCAACATTGGCAAAAAGAAGCAAAAATCAATTATTTCAGCAAAGAAGAATTCAAGATTGACTGCATGAATGCAGCAGCATTAGCAAAATGGCAGCCCACAATAGGATTTAAAGGACGGTTATAAAAATCAGAGGAAGGGAGTTTGCTCTCTCTCAAAGAAAGGAAAATAAAACAATGCGTTGTCCCAAAGAAAAATGAATAGCAATGCCTTGTCAGAAGGGAAAAAGATATGGCATTGCATTGCACCAGAGGAAAAGGAAGTATGGCAATGCCCCTCCTTTGGGGTTTCTTCTTTTATAGTCCTAATGACTCCTTAATAACGTGGTTACTATTCGTGACTAGTCATTCCATCGTATCATTAGTTTACATATGTTGTCACAAAATTAATTTAATTACTCCTACAAACTTTCCCAATCTCTGCATGTGAACCACTTGGCTTTCCGGGACTCACAGGTTAATCAACAGTAGAAAATATGCAATGTAACAAACTATGGCATCGGGTATGATTTGATTTTGCCACCAAACCATTACACCATGAACTTAGAAAGAATGTCCTTTGTATGTATACTAAAACATGCACAAAACAAATAAAGAAACATTTGCAAAAATGTGAATGAATTATTATACTTGCTAAGGGAAAATTGCAGCTCAAGAATGAGCACTTTTAAAGCTTAAAATGCACACATAAGCTCTAAATGAAATAAACTTAATTGGAATCAAAAATAGTTCATCAAATCATTATTTCTTAATAAGAGAATAATAATAAATGTTTCACCAATGAATTATTACATGAAAAAGATTAGCATTAGCTATGATCTACTGCCAAAAAATTTCAACATCCATAAATGTAAATTATTCTTAAAACCCATTTTACTAAAATCATTTGTACATATTAAAAATCAATGAGGACTCTACTACCACCTCTGTAAATTTCAACTTTCTAGCTAATTTTTTCTCATAATTGCACCACAATCTAATTATAATGCATTTGAAATGAAAGGCAATAGATCTGTTAGGCCTCATCTTTAGATTCATTAGTTTTCATCAGTATGTGAATAATAAAACATAATTTCATAAGTAATCTTGTTTTGAAAATCTATTAATAAATGTTGTAGATATTTAGCAATGTACTTTCTCCTTTTCTGACTCTGCAAGCACTCTTTTATGGTGCTCTTACTTCACTTGTATCAATTGTATTACTTTGTGTATTTTGTGCAATGCACACATTCAGATTTGTGTGCCTTAATTTGTATAGCGTAATGCAATGTGGTTTTTAAATATCTACTCTGTCAACCTTGACTGTGCGGTCTCCACAGTCGTAAAGTTACTCCTAAATCATTTGTTTGCGAATACAGAAAAAAGAGTAAACTTACACAAAAGTGTGAGGTTACATTTCTGAACTGGACCCAGAGTGTAAGTGGTGAGTTTCTACAATCTTGCTTTCTGTATGTATAAGCGTGGCTTGATAAATATATACGTACATTGTTTGTCAAACTCGAGAGCTTTGTATTGGTCTATGTACTCCATGTCAGTCAGTTTCTCGTTGCACGTTTTTTAAAATGTGTCCGCTCACTTTATCTCTCCATAATCTTTTCATTTCTCTTTGTTGTTCTCATTTATTATCTCTGTTTGTCTGTGTCTTGATCGTTGGGTGGTTTACTGTATATTATCTCATTTATCAACCCACCTACTAAAGAATGCATTTATCATCAATTTGACAATCATTCTACAGACCAATCTGGCTTTCAATTCATAAGTGCAACAGACTATAAATTAACCTATGTATTCTTCTAACTAGCTACCTGACCCAACAGCCTATCCATTTATCTACCCATGATTCTTTCCATCCAGCCATTAGTCACAATCGAGTCACCGATGTAGCAATCAGTCAGTAGGCAAATCTGGTTATCTATCTATATATCTATCTATCTATCTATCTATCTATCTATCTATCTATCTATCTATCTATCTATCTATCTATCTATCACAATATATTTCACAATAATCTGCAACTGTACTCATTAATATGTGGGCTCATCAATATAGCTAATTGTCAATTGAGCAATATGTCCACTAAATACATCCATCTGCCCATCCTGCTGTTTTGAAAGGAAAGTGGTATCCTTTGTTAGGGCAAGTAGACATGTTCTCATGAAATGAGCTGTGGTAATGATCCAGAACCTCACTGAATTCTCATTTTGAACCTATGCGAAAAGTCTTGTGGGCAACCTCACAAAAATAGTATTGAAGCTAAAAAGAACAGTGAGCTTGGCTTGGCTCTAGTCAGCACGTAGCGCTTATGTCACAAATAAATGCCTCGCATATACACTTCTCTCATATTTATGCAAAAGTACACTCTGCTGGTTCTCACTATCCAGAGGATCTGTTTGCTCCTGAAAAGTGCAGGTATTCTCCCATTAAATGTATTACAGGAAGGCTGAGAACTACATGTACAATTCCTTTCAAATTAAAGAAGAGCGGGTACTCAGTCGGCATGATCTGCCCTTTTAAAGCACTAGAATATGCTATGAAAATTATAGCTGATGTCCCGTCCACCACAATGTAAGTGCCTTATGGTCAATGGTATGTTTAGTACCACAGACGAGACTGCAACCACATTTTAATGAAAGAGCATGCCCACCAAACTCTAAATTTGGCCTTTAGTGATAACCTTCCAGATTTGTATATCTAAATGTGATCCACTACAATCTGTTTTAATGATAAGAAGAACCCTGCAACATCCTTATGTTTCTTTATTTGATATTTATACAACAATGAGATGAGGACATTATCACCAATAGCTAAATCCCAAAATGATTTGTAAACTTTTTCAGTTAAAGATCAACTTTCAGAAATTTAGAAAAGCAGATCATAGAAAGGATACATTGAAAGTTCAACTTACCAGCCTGATTGGTGGTCACATTTAGAGACACAAACTGCCTTCCCCCAGGACTTAGTTCTGACACTCCATTCTCTGCCTCAATCTCAAAGGTGTAGTTTGTGTGGGCCAACAAATCCACCACCATCACGGAGGTGTTTTTCAAGCTGCTTTGCATGGGCAGATATCGTACATGACTGCCACACTCCTCGCACTGACTTGAGTGGGCAGTGCACATTTTGCACACAATGTTGTAAGCCACGTCTTTCCTTCCACCGGTGTCAGCTGGCGGGATCCATTCCAGAAAGACACTGGTCTCATTAATATTGGAGATGGCATTCCGAGGAGCTGTTGGGGGCCCTAGTTTACAGAGAGAAGTTTGTTTTTTAATTGTGCTCTGATCCAACAAATCATTACTCTTCCTGACTTCAAACAAAACACAAGTGCAAGGAACATTAAAGATACAATCTTCCAATTCACAAGAAGAAGCACAACTTTCTTAAAACCACCGTACTGGCAAAAATCCCAAGACACCCATTAATTAACAAATTCACATAATTGAAATGATTGTCTAAATATCTTTAAATACATCAATCACATTTACTGATATATTTAAAATCCAAATTATGCTTTAGAAACAAAACAAAATGAAGCAAAGTGATTACAAAATTCATATTTCTGGGTGATATAATATTTGATTACTTTGTCCTGGTTGGGTAAGGGGAGGTACATAGCAGAACCACCACATCCACAGCCCTACAGATAGCATCACGTTGAGAATACTGCTGAAGGGGGCAAATTATGGATGATATAATTTATTAGAAGCATTTCTTAAGTCATTTGAATTCAGCAGCTATATATTGGAAGATTCAACACTGAAAATTCAGAGAAATTATTCACTGATCACTCTTTGAGCAAAGTTTATTAAAACACTGCCTCTATTTTTTCAGCTTCCTTACTATTCTGTTTCGGCCTTTATGGGACTTCAATCATGTTGCAAAGTTTGAGAAATTTTACAGTAATATATTGATGACCTTTTAAAGAATTGAATTCCACCATTTGAGCCTGCAGATGCTTCTAGTCCATTTATGCAAAGACCTGCTACAAGAGCCAGAAAAGGCCAGGTAATGTCTCAAACATTAGGGCCATTTTACACCAAGTTCACAGAGGATGCAACAGGCATGTGAACCATTTTTTGCTCTCCATGGCTGATGCTTGTGTGGCGGCTTCTGAAATACAGATCATGTTGGTTCTATATGTTCACCAATGCAATATCAAGGCGTGGTCTGCTCATTTGCATGGAGATGAGGAAATACTCTGCCTCTTTCAAAGAGTAGGGACTGGTGCTGGGAAGTCTTAAGGCAGCAGATAGAGGGGGAAGAGCACCCAAACTTTATACCTTAAAAGTAAGATGTACCGCACACAAAGATATTGTGACAAACTAGAGAAGGGGTATTTTTAAATAAAGTGGGCAATGTAGTCATGCTGGTTCTACCTAAATGTGTCAGATTATACATTGACGTAGAATCAACCTGCTCAGTTGCTCAGTGGAGAGGCATATAATACCTCACTCATTGCCAAATGGAAAGTGGACTTTGCAAAACAGATGCTGAACTACAACCAGTTCAAATAAGTCTCACACAGACTAGTCTGTAGAGTTCCGTGTAAACATTCATCCTGTTTTACATATTTAAACAAAAACATTACATTCATGAGAATTAATTCTACTACAAATACTTGTAAATTAGCTCACATGTATCGCCATCTACCTTGAGAAATATGCCACGGGCAAATCATCCATAATGAAGAACTATGAAAGGGGGTAACACCTAACTATCAAACACTCCAACATATATTTGTACATAATGAGGTACGGCATAATCCCCTAATGACATACTTCGCTGATTTCACTGTCTAAATACTGTTACCAGAATCCCTCTCCCCACCCTAAAAGCTCGCTGTCTGAATAGTTTAGGTAAAGGAGGAGACCGTGTTAAGACTCTCTTCTTAAAACCATACCCCAGCATTAAGAAGCATCGACTACTGTGGTGACTAGTTTCATACATTTGAATGCAAAACGCCGTGGCTTAAGTAGATTCCTCCACTCAAGTCATGACTGTATATTTGGACTTAGCCCGTGTTTTTAATATTTGTTTGTTTGTTTAGGCAGTCTGCTACTACAGGCTGAGCCTTGATCGGACAACACCCTGGTCCAGTTTAACTTCTCTACCACGTTTTGTTATAGCACCCCTGGGAAAGTGTTTAGTACAGGTATATAGAAAGGTGACACTCAAAGCATTTAAAATTCTCAGCTTCAGCCGGGATAAAAAGCTAGAGACTGCAAAATCACCTGTGGATATATGGTTCCAACATATTTTAAAATATGTACTCTTTCTAAATCAGATACTTGAAAGAGACAATAATCACTGATTCTCGAGATAGATAGTGAAGTATGAATGAAGCACCAGATGTAAGGCACTGAATTGCAAATAACAGCCATGTAAATGTCTCAGGAGGGTCAAGTCTACAGTTATAATCAGGTTCATAAAAATACTATAGTATACTACCATATATAATAATGTAAAAGTCTAATATTATAAGCAAGAAATTATTCTCTCCCACATGCATCTGAAATGCCAAGTGATTACTCTAGGATCATTGGCGCATAGGCCCCTGTTATGACCAATCTCCTCAATGTGTCTGTATTCAGGGGCGAGATTCTGCAAAAACTCAAATATGTACCCCACTTTTGTCCAACCTTTTATCACTTAAGCACGAAGAACAGAGGCGGCCATTCACTTTATTTTTCCCCTTGAAATCAAGAGAATGGTGAGTGACCGCCAGTCTTTGGCCCACCAGCAGCACTGGATTGAACTACAATCACAAACATCAGGTTAGGAATTTACTAGGGATCAAGGCAGGATATCCATGCTGATTTTACTAGACATTCAACAGTGTTTGATGCTATAGATCAAGACGCACTAATCAAATGCCCTGATGCAAATGTGAGTTATTGGAATGGTCTTAGGTCGGTTCTCATCCCTCCCTAGCTATCTTGCTGCTCTAATTGTATTATGTAAAGGACATTGGCTGTATTACAAGACCTCCTTATCAGCCAGAACTTTTATGTAGGTAACACACAGATCTACCCCCAAACTGAAAATGCTTAACGCAATTTTGGCGTACTGGGCAGACCAGTGAGTACTACTCACTTTCCACACTTCTACCTATGGCTCGTAAAGTGCCCCATAGATTGCATGGTGTTATAGGGCTATATAGGGCTATATGATAATGATTAAAGTTAAAAGGACATCAAACCCTCACCCACACCATGTGGCATGCTTCATTACTAAATTGACTCCTGTGTGGGGAATGGATATCTAATGGAGTTGTGTAATGAAGAAAAGGGTGCCTTTTTATTCGAAATATCAGAATGGGGAGTTTCAGTGCTAGGATCATGAAACATCACCTACTCAGACTTTTATTTTTCAAAAGGAGCACTGCGTTTGTGCCACAGTACAGTTTTGTTACCAACTTTGCGGTGCACCAAAGTCTCTCCAAACTGGCGGCACTCTGCTTTACATGGGTACATTTATTTTTGTTATTGTGATTATTGAGAACTCCCAAGTCCCTAAGAAGTCTTGAGTACGGTTTAAAATTTCTACTGTTTCAATCAAACATTTGAATGTTTCTCGAGTGCCCAAGCTATAAACAAAGTGGAAAAAGGAGCTGTCGAATCTTTTGTGTTGCGGATATCCAACAAGGACAGTCATTGATAACTTCTAAGGGAAACATAACAGTAGCCCTGTTTGTTTTTTACACATTTTGTTGTCCCTAGAACAAGTTACGCATAGTTGTGAAATGTTTCTTGTATTTATTTATTTTGACTGAAGCCCAAAAGCCTTTAAAAAAACACTAACATTAAGCACTCTCTAAAACGTTTTGATGTGACCAATTCTCTTTTCAGAAAATCTAATGTCGCTCAATGTAGGTCTGTTTGCTACCCATTCTTTTGTCATATTAGCTTAGGGTATGCATCCTTATTCGAAGAACACTCCTCTATTCATGCTATGTATACCTTTCTTTTCAAAATCCTTACTAGCATTTGTAATGTTATTTTCTAGAGTCCATAAAAATAGCAATAATTTACAACAAAATAAAATTGCAAACTTAGAAGAAGGAAGACAGGAAATGTTAATAACTAGGTGTGGTTCTAATTGGGTATATTCTGAGCCCAAGACTCATACCTGAAGAGGACTCCAATCTGGCTGGGCACATGTACAATAATGTGGTTTAGTTGTGCCACATTTTTGTAGAGCCACTATTTTAACCAAATGGATGATTTTTTGGTGGTCTGTTCATCATGCCCCTGCTCATTATCCCTCATAACTTTTTTATTTATTTATTTAATGTTTTATAGAGCGCAAACTTGACCCGTTAGGGTATCACAGCGCTTTACAGGAGTCATAGAATTATACAAAAGGCTAAGCATCACATCGTATTTGCACAGTGTTGGAAATATGATGGATAGAGGACACGTATGTATAAATTATAATTACAATTACACAAAACAGGGACCCTGGTATCTTGGGGGGAAAACTAGGTAGTCAGGGGGGAGGCCAAAGCTGGATGTTAAGCAGGGTCTCAGTGGTGGTTGATGGCAAAAGTTAAACAAGGAATTAACCACAAGGAAGGTTTTGGCTTCCTTCTTCAAGCGTGCCAGAGAAGGGATTCTTCTACCGGCGGGTGGGAGAGAGTTCCATATTCTTGATGCGGACCCAGAGAAGGCTCGATTGTACTTTTTTTTTTCTGAAAACGTGCAGGTTGGAAGAGGAGGTTGCTAGCGGATTGGGAGATTCTGTTTCCTCCAGATATTACAAGTTTCTGTGCAAGATATGCAGGGGAGATTGCGTATAGCACCTTGTGCGTGATGCATGCCAGTTTCAGCTGTATTCTGGCCTTGAAAGGAAGCCAGTTCAGGGCTTTCAGGTTTGGAGAAATGTGATCGAACTTCCTTGTGCTGGCAAGTAGTCTAGCGGCCGCGTTGAGGTAGGTTTTTAAAGGTGCCAGGGAGGTCAGGGGTAACCCAGGGAGAGTGCAACAGCCATATTCCACTCTAAAGATGACAAGTGCTTGGACTGCCATTTGTAGGTCAGGAGCATTGAGGAAGGGTTTTAGCTTCCTTAGGTAGCTCAGGGGGAACCTGGCTGATTTGGCCATCGAGCTGATGTGATCTTGCATGTTTAGATTACAGTCCAGGGTTTCTCCCAGAGATTTGAGTGATTCTATGATGGTCGGTAGGAAGTTTAAGGCTGTGATGGACTTTATCCATAACGGAAGCACAGGATTGGTTTTTGTAGGGGAGATTAGGAGAAATTCTGTTTTCTATGCGTTGATAATCAATGTCCCCTTGTGTGTCTTCTCTCCCCACAGTTTTTGGGAAGCACAGAATACTGGGAAGCAAACGCTTATTTTCCTTAGAGAGCATGTATTGTGAATTGAACTTTCTTTGTGTACCTAATTTAACATTATGAAGGACACTTCCACTGAAAGTTCTGATACAGGCTTGCTAGCACACTGATGTATGAGTCTTTGTTTGAAAATGTTTCATATTGTGTTGTATATCTCTGGACTGCACTGCTGCTGTGGAAGCTAATGGAATTTTCACTTTACCTCAGAAAGGGGTCAGTGTTATAATTATTATTGTGACAATTTCTATTCTGATTTGCTCAGTATGTGTTATCATTAGTCATATATCAACAACAAGGAGGGGACTTGGGCCCCTAGAACATATCAATTCTATCAAAAGAGTATGCAGTTCCTAAGGATACAGAAAGAGAGAATTAGAGCATCGGTCGGTATATGTACATGTGTCCAAAGTTTGGATCCGGGGTCTCCTCCTTTTGGAACTAGGGCCCTCACACACAGAGCTGTCTCAAACATGCTTTTTTGCTTTCTAATTATGTGCTCTTAGCTGTGTTTTTAAGAAACTTTGAAATTTTTTTTAACCTTCAGGAGGTTGTACTCGAAAGAATTACCTGGGGGCTTGTTGCGATTCATTTGTGGAGGAGTGTGTTATACTCCGATAGCTCAGCTTTTCTGTAACGTATGGATCGCGGGTGGCCATTTTGGGTTGCCACGCGCTCTCTGCGGTTAGCGCTCTAGTCTTTGCATGCTGTCCTGCCATTACCTTATTTAAAGGACTGGGAACGGACGTGCGTCAAAGGTCCGCCCCGTCTATGCGAGTCCGACCGGGGCCCACGACCCCTGGTCCAATTAAGAGGACTTTCACAAGGTACTCTGAAGAGCAGCTGCTAAATCCTAAGAATGTCCTACCTCTCAAATGTGAGGTTTTTACCCAGATGAACTGATTTTTAACTGTCCGTGTTGCAGCTTTGCTGCTGACGAACACTTATATAAAGGATACAGCTCGATTACTACCCCTTTAAAATTTGATAGGGCAAGATTAAATGTGCTACCAATTATCGTAAAAACTACGAAAGAGATTATGTATTTTATAATACAAACTGTCATTCACTACCGAAACACAAGTCAGACATTTTTTACCTTTTGGTCAATGAACAGCCTGATGCAGTCTTTCTTACTGAAACCTGGCTGCAAGAATGTTCTGGACCTGTATATTGTGCTAGCACTACCAGCTAAATATTTAAATAGTTAGGAGACACAGGATTTTTAAAATGGGAGGAGGGATCGCAATTATTTATAAAGACTGCTACACATGCAAATTTGAAGATTTATCTTTCACAGGCTGTGAGTCTACACTATTTAAACTCATCATCACCCCACAGGTTACCTTTTCGGACATCCTGCTCTATCGCCCCCTGGGCCCACTGGAGCATGGGCAGACTCCTTCCCTGATCTAGTTGCTCCTTATCTTTTAGACACCGCTAATTTCACCATTTTGGGTGATCTCAACTTACACTTTGATGACCCAGCATGTACCACTAGTGCTACACTCATCACAGACTTAGCCGCTATGAATATTTTGTTGTGTAATTCTGGTTCCACTCACGTTGCTGGTCATTTATTGGACCCTATCTTTTCTAATCTGTCGAACATGAGCTGCCTCCCAGCACTTCCTGTTCTCCGGTCAGATCATTTCCTGTTGGGTTTTCGAGTCAATAAAGTATTTTCGAGCCCAGCCCCCAACATACCCGGCAACAAGCCTAATTCAAGAAACTGGGGTAAATTAAATATTGACACCTTTAATAAGATTTTATCTGAGAAGGCCCCTTATCCCTGGCTCAATTTCGGTAGCAGATGTGGATATAATACATAATTGGCTAATTAACTCCATCGATATTTGCCTTCCACTTTCGCCTAAGAAGATGAAGAATCACCGGCCACGGGCCCCTTGGTTCTCTGAGAGTCTAAAAGAGGAGAAAAGAAAATGCAAAGCATCTGAGAGATGCTGCAGAAAGAACTATGCCCCAGATACTAAATTAGCCTACAAGCTGGAAATAAGAAACTATCATGCACTTTGTAAAGCTGCATGGGCTGATCATGTGACATCTACGTCTAAGGCACAAAACAATACTAAAACACTGTTCCAGCTTGTTAAAGAACTATCAGGCGTAATGTGCCTACTTAAATCTCCCGATCTCACAGAATCACAATGTGATGATCTTGCTAGGTTCTTTCTCAAAAAAGTTGAAAATATATATGCCACACTGAAGGAAGTCCAACCAGTAAATGGTCAACGGTACATAAAGAATCCTGATCAGCCTACTACAAGTACGGATCTTCAGGTTAGAGTATCTTTGACATCCATCAGCAATCTCGAAATATGGGTGCCTCTAGACATTTAGGCGAATCTTGGATAGTCTCAAATCCTTGAAATGCCTTCTTTGCTGTTAATCATGGAGTTGCTTAATGCATCCTTAATAGAAGGTAAGATACCATCTGCTTGGAAGCATGCAATGGTTCTTCCACTTAAAAAAAGCTAACGCTGACCCTACTCAACTGTCTAACTTCTGACCCATTTCTCTGCTCCTGGCCTTTTAGAAAACTTTGGATAAACATGTCAACATTCAACTATCATCTTTTGTTGAATCACAGAATTTCTTGCATGGCTCACAGTCCGGCTTCCTACCAGGTTTTTCAATGGAGACTACCTTGCTTGGGGTCACGGAAATGTTATGCAACCGTGTGGATAACGGTGACACAGTGGATCTTATACTCCTTGATTTAAGTGCCACGTTTGACATGATGTCTCCTGTGTTACTCCTGCAAGCTTTGCAATCCTTGTGAGTGTCTGGCTTAAAGATTTCCTGGCAGACCGTACTTTCTACATTTTCTCTCCCACATCCAATTCTAAAACGTATTTTTCACCCTATGGTGTCCCTCAAGGCTTGATCCTTAGCCCTTTATTATTCAACATTTATGTTAGGCCTCTGGCGCTGATTGCTGAAGAATTGGGGTTGTCTCTTTTTTCTTACGCTGATGACACCCAGGTTGTCTTTTCTTTATCAGCTGACAGGGCGTCCAAACCATCCTCTCTTCAATCTGGATTGAGGAATATTGCAGGATGGATGTAAGCCAACCTGCTCAAACTAAATAAGGTGTTATATTTGCCGATCAACTCTCAATGACGCAGCAAGCTGTGAAAGTGTTGTGCATTTGTTTTACTATCCTCAAATGGCTCAGGAAATTCATCTGAATGATGCCTTTGTCCACACAACGTACTGTGGCCCATGCTCTCATCACATCTAGGCTGGACTATGGCAACATTCTGTATCTTGGAGCCAATAAGGATGTGGTACGGAAGTTGCAGCTGGTACAAAATGCGGCGGCCAGGCTGCTCTTCAAGGTCCCTAAAAATACTTCTATTTCAGACGCCCTCCGTGATCTTCATTGGCTCAGGGTTGTGAGCCACATAAAGTTCAAGGCCCTGAGCTACATGTTCAAAATCAAAAATGGTAAAGCTCCTCAATATCTGAATGCTCTAGTTCATCTTTACCTTACTTCACGTTCCTTACGTTCTGCCACACAGGCTAATTTCAAGGTGCCTAGGATCAGGTCGGTCCTTTTCTTACCTTGGTCCATCGATGTGGAACTCCCTCCTGATAGCACTTCGGACTGAAACTAGTTATGAGAATTATCGTAAGTGCCTAAAACCTGGCTGTTCAATATGTATAATCAATTTTTTCTCTCTGCCTCTGCATCTGACAGGCGGCGCTGTGAAACCCTTGGGTAGCTGTGCACCTAATAAGATCAAATTAACATCAAATAACATAACACACCTGTCTGGGTGTCATGCTTCATCATAGGGCTTGCTCCTTGTCGGCCGTCGTTGCAATGACTGAAGGGCACCCTTTAAGGGGCTCTTTATCTGAGATCTTTTGTTCCCAAGCCGTAACGTGAAATTGAGTGTAGGGCTGTGGAGTGTAGATAAGTGTATAAAGTGTGTGAGTAGTGTAAGGAAAAGTTAATAGGAGGCTAAGTAGTACTCTAAAAAAGTTTTAATCAGTGTGCCTACATGTCCAGTTAAAATCAGGGTTAGCACACCACCGACATGATGTTTAGTTACTGCTAATACAAAAATGTCAACATGTTTCTTGCTACGTTTGTCACAAAAGTGATCAATTAGAAATTCATCAGGACTGGAAGTAAAATGTCTATCTACACAGTGGTGGTGTCCTACTTAGTATAAGGGGTAAACCAAGCACTAGAACAACCTAAATGTGAAGTACCTTGTGAGAATACCGACCTAACAAGATATAACAATAAGGTACATAAATAACATTCTCAATACAAAACAGCATGTGGTAGAATTCTTACAATTGCGGTTAGTAGAAAAGTGCATAGCCATGCCATGCTGAATTTGCAGTTTTCTCAAATTACCTATTCATAAAATGTGTATAAAAACCATTGGTTTTTGGAAGTGAGCGAGAGACTTTTCCTATTCTACTAGGGATGCTGCACATTTGATGACTTCCCTGTTCTGTCAAATTTTGAGAGCCTTGCTTTTTTTCTCATAGAGATGCTTTCAGTGTTCCTTATGAATCTGACAAGTATAATAGAGTTGACTTCCCTATTCCTCATAGCTCTCTGTTCGATTATTTTGATGTTTTCCCTTTGCTAGCAGGATCTCTATCCATTCCATTTATGATTTGTGTTGATTATTTGGAATTAGAAAATTCTAATTTCTAACCATGTACACTATACCCGAGCCTTTATGGTGTATATTTTTCAGTTTTATGTAATGCTTATGTTGAGATTTTGCAATCAAATCCTTTAACTTTTTATTGATCTAGATCTCAGTTATTGTGTGGTCCCAGTCGCTATTTTTATTATTCTGCTAAGATTATTTGTGCGATCCAATATTGAGAACGGTGACTCTTGTCGCAAGATGAAGGATGCAAGAGCTAAGCTGCCTGAGGTATATGATCAAAACATGGGGGTGCTGTAAAATATTAGATTTCGGCTCCCACAACATCATGGCCTTCCAGTGTAAATGGAAAAGCTCAGCGCCCACAAGGCTGGACCGCTTTCCAAGAGGTGAACCTGTTCATACTTTGTAAGATTTTGTGAAAGTCAGCTATTAGCTTACATGGATTTGCTCATAACTAAAGGGTAATATAATAAACTATTGGGGTCAATAATATCACCCTGCACACATAGCAACTCCAGAATATCGACTTTCAACATAACATTGGGGTAAGTGAACACACGGAATCATAGATGTATTATTCGTAAATCTGCTTCTACTTATCTTGACTATTTGTTGGCAATCTATATTGTGACCTCTATGTAACTACAGGTGGACACAAAAAACTCAATATATAGAAAATAGCAGATATTAGATTGCATGAACTTCCAGGTACTTACTTGTACATGCCATGGAAGGCGGATCAGACTCCCTTCTGAAATAGCTTTCTTCGCAGAGGCAGGTGACTGACCCTTCCTGGTGGGTGTAACTGTGCGGTGGGCATTTGCTGCAGGTCGGGCTTTGAGCAGAGGCCTTGAAGAATCCGGGTTTGCAGACTGCAAAAAGACAATTAAAAAACTGGTTTAGCACTTCAGTTGTTCTAATCCGGCTGCCACCAAAGCAATGCAACAATCAGCCTACTGCACATTTCATAAGCCTTAGTTTCGAAATATTTTTGGAGTCACTAATATCAGGTAATTTTTTAAGGAATACTAAAAGCAATTTCTTACAGAATCCTATAAAAGAAAACATAACTTGTCGAAATAATTTTGGGATCAAATATATTCTCTAAAACAAGAAATATTACAATCTGCACTGAACTAGACATGAGGACAATAAAAATCGCGAAAAATGATACAAAAATAGAATCATATCCAGGAAATGAAAGCTTCTGTGCGAAACTAGGGTAATAACTGTTTCGCCAATTTTTGAAAAGCAGGGAAGTACATCAAGTAATAAACCCAGAAGATGATGCCATGGTTTGGCAACTGAGTGACCACACATATCGCTTGAAATGCTTTTATGAAAGAGTATATACAGTCTTCAATTGCAAGTCGGTGGTGGCACTTAAAATGCTGAATCTACTGCATTAAACAATGTCATTTATAATCATACAGGTAGACTGAATGTTAAATGTTTTGACCCTGGTTGCAAGTTAGGCTGAAGTCCATGCAGAGAGTTACTCCATCCACAGTTCTCATTTACAGCTGGTATCTCTATATGTACTTCGACCTTTGTGACAACACTCGGAATTGGGAAGACCTGTGCAGACACAATGTCCACCTTCTCTGAGTAGGTGGTATAGAGGAGCGGTGGCACCCCTTGGGATGAGATGGAGGCAGGGAGTCCCGAATGGTAGAAGAGGAAAGTTAAGAGATTGGGGGGAGCAGGGTCTGTCTCGTAATCAGGCCCTTAGTGCATTTGGAGGGGGCATCAGAATGATGGCAAGGTAAATATTGTGTTCCAAGTTTTGTGTGTGTGTGTGTGTGTGTGTGTATCAAACATTGTAAATTAGGCATTTCATCATCATCATCATTCAAAGCTTTACCATTGTCAAGCCGACTAGGATATTCAACATAGGTAAACAAATTATGTCACCAATGTATCTAAATTATGCAGCAGAAAAATATGGCAAATTATGTAGCACACTTTCTGGTGGCATTATTTATTTGCATTCATTTCATCTAGAAGCAGAATTTATTTGAAATCTAAAAATCGTATAATTATATGGCAAACATGATAAATCCCTATGCGTAACAGCCGCAGTCACAGAACTGCATTCTTTCACTGGCCTGCACCATAATCTGTTATTTATCAACAATTTAGTCATGAAAGGTAAACCAAGTCTAAACATTTTAATTGCAACCAGTATAATTGATAACTGCACTTTGAAGAAAACAAATACATTTTGCAAGATAACTATCCCTAAATAAACATGCAATATAAAGAACCCATAATGGTAACATGAGTAATATGGTTCAATGTTATCATTTCATGGTTCTGGTGACATTTACAAACAATTTGACCTTCAGCCTTGTGATTTATTATGTTACAAGAACCTCTAGAAGTAACAATATACAGACCATATTACACAATTATTCTTGATGAATGATATAAATATAGACAATATATTTTATATTCTTATACTATGGCTAACCTGCCTGACAAGTGAAATTGAGAGCTCCGTAAAAAAAATAGATATTGGAATACAAAATATATAATAGTAAGGTGGAACATCTGCAACATTGTGAACAGCCTCCCTCGTCCAGTAGCATCCCTGCTTCACCTTCAGTCCATCTGCTGCTCGTCTTGAAAATGGCCTGTTAGCTTTCGCCCTTGGATAGCAACTGACCTTTATCTTTGTGCAAATACATAAAATGAGCACAAATAAACGCTCCCTCGGGAACTATAGTGAAGTATAACAGTAAATATCAAACTGAAAGACTAGAACGGAGTCAACTGTGGTGTCTTAATCAAATTGAAATACCAACAGGATCAAATAATGAATAATTCAAAAATCGAAAACGGTCATAATACAAACAGTGTTGGATGATTTTTTTTAAATCAAAGTGACAATACGACCAGCATAATCCTCGTTACGCAGTGGTAAGTAGTTAAACTTTTACACTGCATTGATAACACGTTAAATAAAGGGCACTGAGGGTGTCAAAGACTATAGATATGTACGTCAAAACAAATTAAGAAAAATAACACTTCCTTCTCACATCCCCATTATCACACAGAAAATAGGGTTTTAGAGGTATTGGGTGTTTCCCACAAACAGATATGTAATATCAATATTTTAGTTTGTTATTGATAATAGCAATGATGGTCAGCAATATATTGCACATTCCTTGTCCTACATCAATTTTTCTGCTCTTCCGCACTGGCATTGTCGCACTCATAGGAATAAAGAAGAGCCATATCCTTTCTGATGCTTACAGATATCCACTAATTCAGTCCAAAGTGGGCACAATGTGCAATGCATTGGCTAAGACGTGTAGCAGGGATTAGTGGTGATATTTTACTCACACCCTCAAAGTCCTGTCTATTGGTCCCTGGAGGTTCATGTCTACTCCAAGGTGTAGCAGTCCTTCAGTTAGAGTTCAATGTTGGTTTCATATGCGTCTGTCGGCTCTTTGTAAGATAAAATGGTTAGCATGGTGCTCCGGGTTAATGCACCTACATCCTGAATGCGCCATTATATTGTTGTTCTATTAGGAAAGGCAACACTCACCTGAAATGACATAGAATAAAATGGTTTGGTTATGGTGTGCCATTCACTTCCCTTGAGGTAGGACCTCAGCAAAGCAAGTCTTCAGCACATATAATAAGCACTGATTTGAACGTTGTAGGGGGCTGCTTGGAATGCCAGTGACAGGTGAATTACATTAGTTGTTGTTCTCAAAGTACTGCCCTTTTAAGTGCAAGAGATTGCAAAAATCATTTTAAAATTATCCACCATTTTGCAAAAGTAAATTTCAAGGTATCTTGCATGAAAATTCAATGCAAGGGCATGCCATGTGTTCAAAAGTCGCGAGATATAAGCCATTTTCTGTCCAGCTCAGTTTCCCCATAAATAAATTGTGCGGAATTCCATACCCTTGAAATTCACAAATTCCATAGGCGTACAAATAGTTTTGCATCCTCACAAAATGTTTGTGATTAAGTATATTCTTGATGATACTCAGCATTACCAGAACTGGCAATACAATATTACCAGGCGCAATTTGTTGCATATGTGTCGATCTACAGCTTTTTAGATGTAGGAGTTGTTCTAAATGATATGCGTAAACGGTATGTACAGAAGAGTGTTTGTATATGTGCTTTAATCATTTCAACATGTGTGCAAACCCGAAAGGAGCCAGACTGCCATTCATGTCCTAGGGCTGTTGCTTTATTGAAATTCTATTTTTCAGCCTCACAATATTAAGCCCAAAGGTCTTAAGGCACATGAGGAGAACTCATTTGAGGTCAAACTGAAATGTATATATTTGAAGAACATCACAACTGCCTCCTCCCCCCCCCCCCCCCCCCCCCCCCAAACCCTCTTAGGAAGCCTCAATAATGCAGCACGCGCCGCATGCAGTGGCTTTCCAATATGCCACCGAAATTAAAATAGTAACACCCAGGGTTAGGGGAGACAGCAGAGAAGAGACTTTTTCCCACAGGATTCTTCGGCGAATGCGGAATTCTTGACAGCCAGCATTGTGCGCGCGCCTCGGACCAGCATGCTCTGCGCACCGTACATTTCCTCTGGCGGTAATGTATATGGATGACGGCCCTGACAGGATTCAGCGGCGAGCGTCGCCTCACAGTTTGATCTCTTTTGTTGTGTTCAAACTCAAAGGCTGAGGATCCTTAACCGAATGACCGAGCGTCCTTCATGCACGGCTATAACCTCTGCCCATACTGCCTTTCAAGCGTTGTGCCGAGAGTGTCATTTCACGCAAAATGTCAGTCATAATACTAGGCCTTCCACGGGCTTCTGTGGCCTGTCAGAAGACAACGGCGGCTTGAGAGAAATAATTAAGACGCTCTCAATCTAACCGGGCGACAGCCGAGTTCATTCAAGTTTGATTTAAAAGTGAATTACAGAACATTATTAATAAAGATTACTTTTGCATTGCTATGATACATACTCGACAATGACATATGGCTATGTTAGATTTAATATGATTTCAATCTCATCCAAGTTAGGAGAAAAGACTGTCGAATTTTTTAACTCGGCAAACATTGCAAACCTTTGAAGAACGCAGAGAAAAAGTTTATGAAGTTCGCCCGTGCAGCTATAACAGCTTCAGTTTCAAATACATTTATTTTCAGTTTTTTTATCAAGTGGTCACATTGTACCTTTTAGTCACTTGCTAGTGCTTTGAGCAGTCAAGATTAGGGTGACCAACTGGCATGGGTGCAAATTCAGGACGGTCCGTGTAAAAATTCAGGACAAAGGGTCAAAATTCAGGACAACAATTCAGGACAGAAGGTCAAAATTCAGGACAAAAATTTGGGACAAAACATAAGTTTTACAGACATATCAGAGGAGGTGGCACAATAATATATAAGTAAATAAACAACCAAAATAAATGCAAGTCAAAATAAGTTTATAAAAGGTTGAGCCAATCGTGAACTTCACAGTTTTTCAGCATGCGAGCAGCTTTGCAAAGCGACATCGGGCCCTTTCTGCAATCAAGATTTGTGCTAGTAACAATAAACATTAATAGTATTTTTTATTTGTTTGTTGAAATCTGTCTTTTACATGTACAGTGAAAACGCTGTGTGTTATTTTATTTTCTCCAGCATGGCGCCAAGACAAAAGCAGCATGCTTTGCACTAGTCCCATGCAGAAGGCACCCCACATGCTGTCACTACAATTGGGCCCATTGTCATTCTAAAGTGCTAATCAGCTGCAGTCTCAGAATGACAATGGGCCAGTACACAGTCTGACCAGGTCCGGGAGTGGCCTCTGCAGGCAGCTTCTACAGATTAAAAGATAAGAGAGAGAGGCCCCAGTGAAATCTTTTAAACTCACGGGCCCTCTAGCACGTGGAACTGCATTCCTTACTGAAATTTCCCATTTCAATTTCAGTATGATGTCTATAGGCGTCCGTAATTTGGGATCCCCAAATTACGGACGCCTTACAGACATCATACTAAAATGACGGACGGTCCGTGAAATTTACGGACAGTTGGTCACCCTAGTCTAGACAGACGGACATGCAGACTGACCGATGGATATGATTCACAAATGTTCCCTAGTGAAAGTAGTAAACATACTCTGCTAGGGTTAAAGATAAGTTTGGGGCACATTTCCATTTTTTATGAAATTCATAAAGAATAACCCTGGGTATCTGCAAATGCCACAGATTCTCGGGATTGTACACAAGGGTAAAGTTACACTTTTGTATAAGTTTACGATTGTTGCTGGTCACTAAAGTATTTTATGAGCAGTACTTTTACGAGTGCGGAGTCTCCACCAGGGCTTTAAGTTGGAAAAAAAACTGGGGGTGTGCTAAAAGGGGCGTGACAACTTTCCTAAAGGGTGTGGCCTATCCGACTAGGGGCGTGGTCTAAATCAAGAACTAGCATTGTGTGTTTCAGAAAATCATGACGTTGCATCCAGCAAAAGATAATAAAATAGAGAGAAAGGTATATTTATTAAGTATAAGCCATAAAATACCAAACACTTTAAAAAACATGTAAAAATTATTTACATTACTTAGAAATCTATTGCAGGATTTCCTAAAACCCTTGAAGGGTGGTGTCGGTTCTAACCAGCTGTTGTTTTGCCGATGGCTGGCACGATGACGTAGGTGGTGCTGAGAGAAGGGATATCCCAAGAGAAAGTGTCTCTCTTCAAAGGATTTCCCTTCCTGCTACAATGATATCACAGCTTAAGCAATGAGCATGCTCACCCGAAACACCAACAAAAATTGGGACATCTGGTCACCCTAACTTTGACCTTTGAGGTCCGAAAATAGAGCCTCCTAGAGACCCCTTTCGAGTCCCCCCAAAAAACTGGGGGTGCTCAGACCCCCACAGACTCCCCACTTAAAGCCCTGGTCTCCACACATATAAAGATAGAACTGCCCTATCTGTTTATGCACTGAGACTCAGCAGTGGTAAATATACTACTAGTAAAATATCTTTGTGAATAGCAAACAGTAGTAAAGTTACAGAACATTGCAAGTTTACCTTTCTGAATCAAGCTCTTTAAATGCACAAATGTACATTTCTGCATAAGGAAATGAGGGATGACTTTCTAGTGGAGAGAACCCTCATCCTACACCCCAATTTTAACCCCATGAACTAATTGAGAGTGACAGAAGGAAATGTATTTGCATGGCACACTACCTGGAAAGGGTTAGTTAACATATACAAATAAGTTACTTTGTGGGTTTTCCTCAACATATAAAGTGGACACGTCCACAAATCTGTCATTATGAGCAGACTTCACCACATTGCAATTCCTTGTTAGAGGTGTAAGTTAGACCGAAGTACAATGTTAAAAAGCCACCATTCTCGATTTTGGGAATAGGGTTTAGTCCCTTTTATGCCTTCATTTGCTCATGTAACTTTTCACAAAGGTGCGGTGCACATATATTTTTGCAAATAGGGCTAACTCTGGCGACCTCCCTCAAGAGAGGACGAGATACCAGAGGTACAGAGATTTCGAGGAAACCACAGGCACTCTGGAAAGTGTGGAAAGTGATGAGAGATATTAACATGGAAATAGGTATGGCGAGAAGGTAATGCATTCATCAGGAAGCACTGTTAGACATAATGAGCTCAAAGAAATTTAAAAAAAGGAAATAGGAATGCAAGCACAAAATGTAATCGATTTAAAAGAGGTGTTGGAGTTCTGGACTTTTTGGTTCCGTCCAGAGGTGTCAGGGATAACACCCGAAGACCCCGGAGTTCTACCTGTCTCGGTGCACAAATAAACAGAAACACAGGCTTCTCGATGGTGGCGTCAAAGACCAAAGGTTTATTACTGCAGGGACACAGAAGTCACAGAAACTACACACGGGCAGTATCTAGGAGCCTGTTCGATTTGTACAAAGTGGGTTGCTCCTTAAATACTAAATTTTAGGCTTGGGGCAAATTCTTTACATGTTAGTACATTTCTAAACCTTTGTGTCCTACACAATAAATATTTGGCGTTGTACAGGAATCGTCAACAATATCTGATGTCAAAATATTACGAACGAGGGGTTCCCACTGTTCCATCATAATCCCATGTCAACTTTTCATTCAAGAGCCGGACCGCCTCATCGTAAATTTCGTTACCTCCCCCTAATAAAGGCCCAGAAGGAAAGGAGCAGAGCCAGGTGCAGAAGATAGAAAAGCAGGATAAGAGATGTTTATGGGTCGTAAATGGGCAAGGCTACCAGCTTCGGCCGCCTAATCATGATCAGGCCAACGAATACGAGAACCAGTATAGCAGGACTGGCCTCAGGCAGAGGTGGCAGCTTCTGTCGAGTCATGCGGCCATGGCATGTTCTGTTCTAAGGTGCACGTGTCACTAGCAAGGTGAATCGCCGGCTAAAGCTTACGTGTCCTTAAGTGAAAGAGGTCACTGCGTGTCCATTGACTATGTGAGGGCAAGAAAAACAAAATGGCTGCCGTAATCTAAGATGGATGCTATGGGTAGATCAGAAATGTGTTCATAACAGGAGTGCTCTTGCTCGTAGCATAGCGAAAACACCAGGATATGCTAAATGGATCATTTGCAGTTCACTGATACCAAAATTATGTATTTACGACAATGTTGAAAACACGGGTTCAAATCGTCACGGAACCTCAGACCCTCCTTTTGCCCTTACATAGGCAATTACTCAGTCTATGTCAGAGTCTATCTCTATGCTCATCAGGTCAGTGACATGTTGTTGCATCATCATCCTTTCTCGTACCTTGTCCCCAAAAGCAGGTGGTCTTCTGCAACAGGTTGCAGCACAGAGACTACACAAAGCGGGACCACATTGGATAATAAGGCAGCACGAGAACAGGAATACTAGGATGAAACCAACGACCATCAGAACCTTCCATCCCCACGCTGATAGTAGAGTCCAAAGCCACTCCATTAAGGACCAGTTTCCCTTGTCTACGTGAATAGAGTCGGAAATCTTGTGTAGCTTCGAGATTGCTTCATAGACAGTCGGAGCATTATTGGGAATAAAAACACAGCAGCTCGATTGGATCATTCTGCATACCCCACCTCGATCTGCAAGTATTACGTCTAGAACCATACGGTTCTGCAACGTCATGAGACAATCCGCCTGAAGCTCAGCTGTTAAATTACTAAGGGCACCAGCAGTTTCTGTAATAGTAGATTCAACTACCCGTGTTAGCTGACGTAGATTTCTACTATTGGCCATAGGCCTCCAGAACGGAAGGAAACCTTTGAAGAAGTCTCCAGCTTCCTGACCAGCGGTATCTTCCTTGCTGAAAACACCTCTTGCTACTCTGGTCTTGTGATAATCTGGGGAAGCAGTGTATGTTGGAGGCAACAGTCGAGCAATATAACATGAACCTGAGAAGTCAGCAGGCAGCCATGTATATGCTCTATCTTGACAAATGAAGTAGGTACCCCTAGCAGTAAGAAAGGCAGGGGAAGAGTTAGACGGAAACACGTAAGTCTCAACGCACTCACTCTTCCCTAGCTGAGCTCTCGGATTTCTCCCATTTCCTTGCAAACAGACTTGACCTCGGTGAGGTACGACCCAGACTGGAGCGGAGCTCTTACGCTTGCTTTCACCCAAACTGATGCGATACTCTGTAGAATTCCAACTCAAATATACCCGTAATTCATCTCTAGGGTAAGATGGGGTGTTATTGACGTCTTTGATCATGTCAATGATTCCCTTGACTAAAGCTTTATTGGCAGAGTTATATTTAGTGGAACGTGGTGGACGCGGAGGATAGGTCTCAAGGGCATAGACAAAAATGGTTTGAAAGGCCTGAAATGATCCATTATAGCTAAAAGGCAAGACTAGATAAGGGATGCCTTTATCCATAGTGTGGGGTATCAAACCACACACCCAGCAGTCTGTTGTGTTAACTACCAGTTGGTGTTGATGCAAGAGCTGTACAAAAGTGTTATTAATGAATTCTGAGCGTTGAGCTTGTTCATGTTCAGGAAACAAGTGAAAAGAATGATAAGAAGCAACAGTAGAAGAAACAGGATCAAGAGGAGGTACTGTAGTTGTTACCGGTGTAAAAATTAAATGCATACCAAAGACGATTCCACCCACCAACGTTATTAAAACAATCAAAAACGTAATTGCACATTGCATCAGAAAGCATTTGCTATGAAGAATTTTGTAAAGTCTATTTCTGCGAACATAAATTACATTCTCTCGGTGCAGCTCAGGAAGCTCCATCTTCTACGACCGCTCGCGACCACTGATGATGTGTACGTAGATGAAAATGCCTCTATCAGCCCTGGGAGTTCCCAGAACTAACAGAAAGATCGACCTTGTGTCTGACCCCCGCAGATTCAACTAGGCATACAGCCACGACCCTACGGCTACCCAGACGGCAAGGCAATTTAAAACAACATAACAATACAAAGTATTAGCAAACTTCCTGGCTGGAGGCAATGTATCAAAATTCAAATGTGTAAAATAGGCAGTTTCCTGCTTTATTTGTCCTTTATGTGAGATCGTAAGTTGTATCTCAATTTTCCAGGAGCTGTTTGATCCGGAAACAGTGTATTTTCAGCAGGGGTTGCAATGTTCAGGTTTGCAGATGGCAAATGTTCTTTTGATGCAGAGGACAAATGTTCGGAGTTCAAAGGAGCAGTTTCAGAAGGGGAGTCAGAGTTCGGTGGATCAGTGATCAGTTCTGCATCGCTGAAAGGGATGAACCTGGGGACTTGTTCAGTTTCAGAGGCACCGATTCCTTTCTTCACCCAGTTGTCATAAGGAAGCGGCAGGGGCACACGCTTGGCGTGCGTTGCATGGATCCAGTTCTTTCGGCCAGCCACACGTATAGCAGTCCTCGTCGCCAACAGGACTTGGAATGGTCCGACGAATTTGGGTTGGAGATTTCTCGTCCGTCCAAAGTTTCTTATGACCACTTGGTCACCTGGTTTCAGCTGATGACCTGGACTCTCCGGTGGCTTTGGCAATGCATCGAAAACCTGTTGGTGAATAAGACTCAATTTAGCAGTCAAGTCGAAAAGGTAATCAATTAACATTGGGTATTCCAGCTGCTTAAACTCCTTCGGTCTAGGTACCCCCCAAACATTTGCAGGACGACCAAATACAATTTCATAAGGACTAAGCCCTACTCTAGAATGTACAGTCGCTCTTGTGGATAACAGAGCCAAAGGTAGTGCATCTGGCTAGGACAAACCCGTGGAGGCCTGCCATTGTAACCCTCAACTAAACCAGCAGACTGGGGATGATTCGCACTGTGGAACTTCTGTTTTATCCCTAAACCGGCACACACACTCTGCATAACTCTCCCTACGAATTCACTTCCATTATCTGACCATACAATCCGTGGCATTCCAAACCTGGGGAAGTATTCTTTGAGAAGGATTTTGGCAGTGGACAAGGCAGTGTTGTCCTTCAGTGGATATGCTTCGATCCATCTGGAAAAAGCACAGACTACCACTAGGACGTACTTTAGATTATTGCAACGATCCATGTGAATGAAGTCTAACTGGATCACTTCAAAGGGGCAAGAAGGAGGAGCGAAGTGACCAGCGGGTGTGGGGATTCCCTTGCCAGGATTATGCATCAGGCATATCATGCAATTTCTCACCACTCTCTCTGCACATTTACTAATCCCATCATTCTTCCAGACTGGAGCCAACATCTTACAAATCCCTTTAGAACTGATGTGCGCTGCTCCATGCGCCATCGTTACTACTGCAAGCACATACGCATCAGGCAACATCCAACGCTGCTGTTCTGACAAATCAATCCAACACCCACTCGAGTCCAATTTACCCGTATTCTCTTTCCATGCAAGCTTTTCCTCCTCAGTCGCCTCTTTCTGAATTTCTTTCACACTTTCCACTGTATCCTCACACATTCCAGACTCAGAAATCCATCTTGCAGACGTTGCAACATACATTCTACTCATCATATTCCTAGCTGTCTGTTTAGCGGTCTCATCAGCAAAAGCATTCCCACGACCAACATCATCCGTGATTGCTCTATGAGCACTGCACTTCACAATCGCAACTTCAGTCGGCAAGGTTAGAGATTCCAACAAGTCATTAACTAGCTGACCATGTTGAATCTTAGTCCCATGGGACGTAATGAAACCTCTTTCTTTCCACAAACGGCCAAAACTATGGGCCACGCCGAACGCGTATTGACTATCTGTGAACACATTCACTCTCTTTCCCTTAGCTAAAACACACGCTCTCGTTAGTGCAATCAATTCTGCAGCTTGGGCAGAATTCTGACTCACTCTTGCAGTCTCCACAATCGTACTCAAAGTCGTTACTGCGTAAGCAGCTGTCACATCACCATTCTCCAATTTAAAACATGACCCGTCAACATACAACGTGCCATCCGGATCTGACAACGGAGTGTCTTTAAGATCAATTCATCCTTTTGTCTCTTCCTCGGTTCTGAAACAACAGTCATGTGGTTCCGAATCACTCGACTCCTGACTAGTCGGCAACAATGTTGCTGGATTCAATACATTGCATCTTTTGATCTGAATATGACTCGCTAGCAGTGTCAGCTCGTAGCCTGATAATCTAGCACTGGTAAGGTGCTGTGTCTTGGTTCGGTTCATGAGTGTATCCACAGCATGAGGAACCATAACCACTAGCATGTTGTTCATCACCAAACCAGCAGATTGTCGAATAGAAGCTGCAGCTGCTGCTGTAGCTCTCAAACAACTAGGCAACGCTCTAGCTACCGGATCTAATGTTGATGAAAAATACGCACAAGGGCGTTGTTTGTCACCAAATCTCTGTGTCAGAACACTCAACGCGCAACCTTCTCTCTCGTGAACATAGAGCGTGAATGGCTTACTGTAATCAGGTGTACCCAATACAGGAGCTGAACACAATGCATTTCGTAACTCAGAAAAACTCTCCTGACATTCGACAGACCATGGCACCGGACTCGGAACACCTTTCCCAGTCAAAGCCACCAATGGTTTTGCCAAAAGAGAAAAATTTGGGATCCATTGCCTACAGTATGAGGTAATACCTAAAAAGGCACGTACTTCTCTCTGTGTGCTAGGAACATTCATCTGTGTAATTGCTTTTATTCTCTCTGGGGTCAACTTTCTTCCCTCCTTTGACAAGAGATGACCTAGGTAGGTCACTTCTTGGCAACAGTATTGCATTTTCGAAGATGACACCTTGTGATTCAAACTAGACAAATGATGCAATAAGGAAATTGTAGTTGCTTTGCAAGTTTCCTTGTCATCGGCAGCCACTAGAAGATCATCGACATATTGCACTAAAGCAGAACCAGGAGAAAGTACAAAGGAATCCAACTGACTTTTTAATGCCTGGCTGTAAATGGACGGGCTCTCACAATAGCCTTGTGGAGCCCGTTTAAACCTGAAGCTTCGACCTCCTAGGGAGAAGCCGAAAATATCTCTGCTTTCCTCGGCTATCGGAATGCTGAAAAAGGCATTCTTCAAGTCGATAACTGAAAACCATGTAGCTGTAGCAGGAATCAACGTTAACAATGCAGTAATGTCTGGAACCACAGGAAACGGCGGAATCACAATTTTGTTAACCTCTCTAAGATCTATTACAAACCTATAGACTGGAGGCTTTGAAGGATCAGTGCTTTTCAGAATTGGCAATACAGGACTGTTACAGACATTTCCTCTAGTTTCTTCTACTACGTCTTTCTTGATCAAATCTTGCACAATCAACAAAAGTGCACGTTCACCTTCACTAGAGATCTTATATTGTGGGATTCGTGGAAATTTGACATTCGCTTTCAAAGTGACTACATAAGGTGGAATTTCTAAGAGACCTACATCGTTAGGACCAGTCGCCCAAAGAGAATCAGGGAGAGAACGCAGCTCTGGTGGGAGCGCATCCATTGACAAGTATATCGGAGAGATGATTCTCTTACCCAATGTAAGCTGTACTCCTGCCGGAGAACAGTACAATGTCGCATATAGGCGTTTTAACAAGTCTAAACCAAGCAGATTTTCATTACAACCAGTCGTCAAAATCAAGGGTGCTTTCAATTGACGGGGTCCAACAGAAATGGACAAAGGACCAGATACAGGGTTGTAAACAGGGGCGCCTGAAAAACCTACAGAAACATTTGTTAAGCCAGACAAAGGTGCGCCAGGGAGTTTCGCATGTATGATAGAACTTTTTGCTGCACCAGTATCCAACAGAAACGGTTCGACTACACCTGATGTTGCTACTGCGACATAAGGCCCACTCTGATCTACTGGAACTGATACTACTCCCTCTCTTTGTCCATGGCTGTCCTAGTACTCACTTTGCTGAAATTCCTCACTCACTTCACAGTAGTCTTAAACGTGATACTGTTGAGATCTATTTTGTTGGGCAGACTGTCCATTTCGCTGGTCAAAATAATTAGAAGGGCGATCATTCGTCTGTGGAGGCATAGCACCTCATCCTCGACCTCTAGAATTTTGCATAGAACCACCACGACCTCTCTGAGCTGCTGCAGCATTATTTTGTGCTAATACTGGACACTCATTCTTATAATGACCTTCTTTCTTGCAGTAAGCACACTGATTCCATTGATATTGCGGTCTCTGAGAACCATAATCTGTCCTCTGATATGACCCTTGCTGTGTATTAGTCTGATTTGTGCGAGGCGGATATGCTTGCTGCAAAAGAACTTTAGTTTTTAAATCTTTTGTTTTCTTATCTGACTTTTCCTTTTCTTCTTTATCCCTATTTTCATAATACTGGGCAGTTGCAAGTATTTGTGCGGTCGTAGAGACAGCCCACGCACTTTCAGAATCTTTTAATTTATTACTGAGCTCTGGTAACAGATTGTGCACAAATTTATCGACAAATAGTCTCTGTCCTCCTTCCGTGCTCATATCCTGACCACCGTGATCTACGAAAGTTTCTTCAAACCTTGTGAAAAAGTCGGAGACACTTTCGTCCTTCTTCTGCCTGCATGCGGACAACTTGTCCCAGTTAACGCGCAATGCTGGCATCAGAGTCTTCATTAAATCGATTATTCTACCGGGCAAATCAGCAGTTAGAGGTTCGGGTTTGGAACCACCTACTTGTTGACCATCCGCTGCTATTATAGCTGCCCAATCACCACCTAGGGCAATTGGATGATTGTCTTTACGAATTTTAGCCCAAATTGGTTGCGGAACTACATTACCAAATAACATGTCAATGTCCGCTAAATTCATCACACAAGCTTCAACTGTCTGCGCTAACTCTTTGTAGTATCCGGCTGGATTCTTACGCGGATCAGGCAAGGCCTGTTTCACTGCTAGCACTTCGGCTCGCTTCCACGGAATGTGTATCCACACTCTCTGGAATTGGGCCGGAGCGGCAGGAATACCATTCACTGCATCAGCTTGTACAGCGTCGCGCCATATTGGAGGAACCTCCCTCATAGGATATTGGCGACCTTGTTTCGTGCTACGTTTCTCTAACTCTCTAGGTGAACGAAGGGATGGATCATTCCTATAACTTAAAATCAATTCCATTGCTTCCTTTATATTCTGACCAACTATCATACCTGCAGCAAATTCTTTCTGGACATGAATTAATTCGCCTAGATTTGATTCAGAGTCATCTTCTTCCAATTCCTCACGCAAAAGGGAGCACATTTCATCAAACACATATCGCTGTGTCGGTTCATTCCATTGCATAAATGTATCTAATACATCTCTAGTACTATATCTTCCACTTTTCGAAACCCATCTAAGAGCTGTGGAATCTAATATTCCCCGTTCTTCAGTACTGGGAAGCTGACTGCGTCTCTGAACAGAGTCAGAGGCAGGAGTCTTAATTAAAGTTTTATAGAAGGGAGATAGAATATTAGAGACAGAATCAGTGATTCACCGACGAACAGAAAGCGGAGTCATAATGCTAGCAGAAGCCGTAAGTAGAGTAGCAGTCGGAACAGATAAAACAGGAACAGTAGGAGTAGCAGGCAAAGTAGCTTGTGAAACAACAGGTGTGAGCGGTACAGGCATAGGCAAAGAAGCCGGCAACCCTGGAAGAGGGGGTGCCGGAGGAACATTAACATTGACCACAGGAAGTACAGGAGCTTGATTCAGGGGAGCAGGAGCATGAATACCAGGCTGTCCAGCAACCGGTAATTGAACATTTGGTAAAGGTGGAGCTGTAGCACCCTGTGCATACGGTGGGGGTGACCTTAACAAGTAAGACAGCAGGGGATCCTGCTGTACTTGATGCCAAGGCAGGATAGCACTTGTCTATCGCTGGATTACGCTCTCTATTGGCCACCTCCATCGCTTTCTCAGATTCATTGAGTTGCAGCTGCTTAGCAGACTGTTCTAAAGTCAACTCTTGCTCTTTCTGTTCTTTCTTTAACTTCTTAATTTCTCTCTGTTTGGATTCTTTTCGCCAATAACGGAAAGAATCAAACATTGCCGGCCGGGCTTTCTTCTTAAACAATTTCATTTCCAAATTATCAAGAACTTCGGGTTCAAAACTACCATGCAGTGGCTAACTAGGGACACCGTCTTTCTCTGTATATCGGATCCACACCTCATTATAAGATATAGGACCCACTCCAAACTTACAATACAAATCATAGAGAGGAGTTCCAATCGGAGGAACCAGACATGAGTCCTCCAACCGGGAATCACTGTTGCAACCAAAACATGACAACATACAATTTTTCCGACTTACCATTTTATAATCCGGAACACAGAACAGACAAGACACAAACCAAAAAGGTGCGCACTCGAACCAAGAACTTAGGCCTACCAAAGCGAACAAATGTATCGATACCCAAACTAAACCAAATGATTATCGTAACCAGAACAACCAGTGATAATCTTACGAAACCAAACCAAACCAAGAACTAAAAGGATTTTCCAAACAGGAGCAACCCTTACGAAGTAACCAACTAGCAACCACTTAATACTTAACTGAGGCACTGAAGACGTCACCAAGGAGAAACCCGTCTACGTCTCGCCGTACTAAGATCTCCACCTCGGGTCCAAGATAGGGCGACAGTCAAGGCAGCGGACCACTGCAGCCGTCCGAACGGGAACCCTCGTGGAAGAGAACGTCGGGCCACTTTTGCGATATGCCGGGATCGATGAAGTGGGGCGCCTCACTCTGGAATCTTCACACGAAGCTTCTCGAACTCTTCAGGCTTTTGGACCGGTACCGAATGACGTCGCCCTACGTTGGGCGCCAATTGGAGTTCTGGACTTTTTGGTTCCGTCCAGAGGTGTCAGGGATAACACCCGAAGACCCCGGAGTTCTACCTGTCTCGGTGCACAAATAAACAGAAACACGGGCTTCTCGATGGTGGCGTCAAAGACCAAAGGTTTATTACTGCAGGGACACAGAAGTCACAGAAACTACACACGGGCAGTATCTAGGAGCCTGTTCGATTTGTACAAAGTGGGTTGCTCCTTAAATACTAAATTTTAGGCTTGGGGCAAATTCTTTACATGTTAGTACATTTCTAAACCTTTGTGTCCTACACAATAAATATTTGGCGTTGTACAGGAATCGTCAACAATATCTGATGTCAAAACATTACGAACGAGGGGTTCCCACTGTTCCATCATATTCCCATGTCAACTTTTCATTCAAGAGCCGGACCGCCTCATCGTAAATTTCGTTACCTCCCCCTAATAAAGGCCCAGAAGGAAAGAAGCAGAGCCAGGTGCAGAAGATAGAAAAGCAGGATAAGAGATGTTTATGGGTCGTAAATGGGCAAGGCTACCAGCTTCGGCCGCCTAATCATGATCAGGCCAACGAACACGAGAACCAGTATAGCAGGACTGGCCTCAGGCAGAGGAGGCAGCTTCTGTCGAGTCATGCGGCCATGGCATGTTCTGTTCTAAGGTGCACGTGTCACTAGCAAGGTGAATCGCCGGCTAAAGCTTACGTGTCCTTAAGTGAAAGAGGTCACTGCGTGTCCATTGACCTAGTGAGGGCAAGAAAAACAAAATGGCTGCCGTAATCTAAGATGGATGCTATGGGTAGATCAGAAATGTGTTCATAACAGGAGTGCTCTTGCTCGTAGGATAGCGAAAACACCAGGATATGCTAAATGGATCATTTGCGGTTCACTGATACCAAAATTATGTATTTACGACAATGTTGAAAACACGGGTTCAAATCGTCACGGAACCTCAGTGTACATATATTTGATTGTGGAGGATTAGGTTTGGAGAGGACTGCAAGCGCTATACAGATAGAGTAAGCACTTATAAAGAGGGCAGAAGCAGGTAGAGGATGGGGTATGGTAAGAGATAGTATGAGAACAGCCCTAAAAGGGACACGACAATTCAAGGAGCACAGATGCAGTTATAGAGTGAGAAGACAAAAATAAATCACGTGTGAGAGAAAGTCTCCTTTTGTATGTAGTACAACATGAAAGTGTGCCTTCTGACCATTTTCAGGGAGTATACAAATTCAAGCAGTATAAATATCAAGATAGGGAAGAAAGAGTGATACAGAAGGTTGAGAACTCACCCAATATACAATGCAATACTCAAAAGAAAGTCAACCTTAGATCATGTGATGGGATCCCACGGGTTTTATGAGAAAAACCTTTTTCTTGAAATGTACTCTCACTTACTGAATGTAATTCAGTCAAATGGTTCATTATCGAGTTCTTCCAGATCCTCTGAGTATCAGGCTGTGCTTCAACATTTTTTCTTGCAAGGGAGCACTTTTTAAGGTAAAAGGGTGTCGGATCTGAATGAAGTGATGGTTAAAACTGTCTAGGCAGTGCCCAGAACAGTATTTATTCTGGGGTCTGTCTGGCAAGGTAAAAAAATATTTGTAATACAAATGTTCTTCCATTGGTGAAAGTTAGAGCTATTAGCGTTGTAAATGAGAACATGTTTTACTTACCTACTCCCTGCCTGGACAGACTCTTATTTTACCCATGGAATAGCAACCATGAACGGTGCACCTGCGCCAAGTGTCTATTGCACAAGCTCAATGATGGGCGGGGGGCTGGTTTGCTAGGATATGAGAAGTTGCGTTTACTTTGCTGGAGCTTTGCCTATCTCCGGGCACAACAGACTGCCAATGGAGGGCGCTACCAAAGTGTTAGCAGCCGCAACAGTGCACGAGACAGAGGGCTATGGAGTTTTGCAAGTGACACTGAGTGTTGAAAAGATTGGGTTGGGCGAGCTACGCACAACAAAACAAAAATCAGGCAAATGAAGCGCTGCACAAAAATATATAGAACGGAATGTTGCCTTGTACTCACTTTTAAGGAGCAGCGCACGGTAATGTAACAGAAACAATAAAAAAACAACTAAAATTACATGAACAGCGTGCAACATCAGCTATGAAAAAGTAATTAACAAAAGAGTGCTGAAAAACTGTAAATAAAGCATACCAAGTAAGATTACATGTAACAGGGGCAGTCCTTATGGAAGGTTACAACAGGAGAAAGGTAGGGATAAGGATGACTACTAAACAAATTAACCAATGAACAAGTAGCATTTACAAAAGACAGTCAAAGGAGCCAATTAAAAATATGGGTGGAGCTTAAAGCTGATATTCTGAATACAGTGTGTCTCGAAGAGACAGCACAAGCGCTGCCCTGGTAGACCTAAAAACTGTGAAAGACGGGTTAAATGAAGTTACTATCCCTCCTAGAGCCCTAAATATGACCAACTTATTTCTGCGACATACCCCAAATACAGTGGCTTTTGCCAGGATTTGTGAGTCCCTATTAGCTTTTGTGAAGAGAAGGCTGGCTATCAGTGATCATTCATCCCATGCCACGCACACACACTCAGTACAGTACTGTTATACAATTCATAGAAGTATGTCCACCAAAGGATAATAAAACACATTAGTTGAGCAGCGGACTATGGGTTTTGGCCATAAACAATTATGAAGCGACCAAAAAGCAGATAGGTACTGTGTGTACCGGAAACAATAGCGTTATCTCAGGAGCAGATGCATGTGTCAGTGTATCCTATGCCAGTACAAACATGCTGGTAACACTGCAAACACATGCAATATGTGAAAGTTTCACTAGACATGACAAACCTACATATATGCCCCCATCTATTCAAGATGGTAAAAGGAATTAAACGCCCACTGAATTAGAGGATGCCTGATGCCCCATAGGGCTCTCCGGAGGGTAGCGTGCCCAGTATTCACACACTGTTGGTAAAATTGGCATTATAATAGTTAAGCCTTAGCCAGTCAAAGCAGGACTCACCCCAGCAGCCTCAGGTAAAACAAACTTGTCTAGTCACGTCCTCTTTGTTCCCCACTTGGCCCAATACCTGGCATCTGAACCCGGGGCCTGCGTGTTAATGATTGCAAGGTATGGCAGAGTTTAAATGCAGCTTCACATCCTCAGGCCAAAACAGACAGGCTTCTGGGTAAGTCCCGGGTAAAACTAGTGCATGCACCTGCCGAGACGGTCGCCTGTAGTGGGACTATTCCCTAATTCACTGGTGGCACAGCAATAAAGAGATTATACATACGCTCAATCATTGCAGTGATGCAGTGTAAGATGTTGAAACATGGATAAGATGTAAAAAATGGACAAGTAATGTTATTTCATAGTCTGTTAGATACCTGAAATATTTATAATATTCAAAATAGTCAAACATCTAAAATATACAAGCTCTTCAGGAATTCCCTGGTGAATTGGATGGCAGCTAATATAGTTATGACTTTTCAGGGGTATAACTAAGTGACACTACAACCCCCTGGCACATTGCTGATAGTGGGAGTACAAAAATGGATAACAATCAATAAAAGTGAGTGAAACAGCAGAATGTTTTATCGCTGGTCTTTAATGACAATGCTGAGCATCTCAGGTGGCAGTGTGTCCGATTAGCCCTTTACGCTGAATGCGCTCCAAGGGATCTTGCCGGACTTATATGTCTTATGTGTCTTATGTGTCTGTCTGTAGTTGGTACACCCAATATTCTTCTCTTTTAAAGAGGATTTTTTCTGAGTTGCTTCTGTTTTCATGTCGGTCCAGTACAACCTAGTTCAAGTCATTGAGCATGTGTGGATGTCAATGAAATGTACAGCGACTTTGGTGGTTTCTCGTTCACATCGTATGTTATTGCAATGCTCGCAGATTCTGGTTTCCACCTTCTTACAAGTCATGTCCACATAGCAGAGTCCACATGGGCATGTGACCAAGTACTCTTTCTGAGTTGCAATTTGTCAGCCTACGCAATTCCCATGTGTCTGCAACATGACAAAGACATCTAAAGAGCTCGACCTAGGCTTGACTTCCAAATTACCTGACCGGACTCTGTTTGGTGTTGTGCCTGGCTGGGTGACCCCAAGCAACACCCTCCACACTTACTTGGAGGCGGGGCAGCTTGCCCTGTAAAGGCCGCAGCAGTGCTTAAAAGGGCTTTCAAAATCCCGCGGCGCAAGGCTACCGGACCAGACACTGTTTAGTGTTGTAACTGACTGGAGTGGGACTATGTCCCCCAGCAACACCCTTGGCACTTACTTGGAGGTGAGGCCGCTTGACCTCGAAATGATGCAGCAGCGCTTAAAAGCACTTTCAAACTCCCGCAGCATAGGACGTGCCCGTGTGTGTGTCTGGGCAAAGACTGGTCCAAGAGCGGGCCCATCTGCACCCATTCACATCCGTACGAGGCCGGACCGGGCCCTCTCCCTTGGGCCGAGACTTTTTACTGGAATAAAGTGACCCTGGTAAGAACTTTCCCTTTCTTATTTAATATTTACAGTAAAAGTGATTGAACTTGCCCTTAGAGAAAAACCAACCGCGGATAAGTGGAAACTAGCACAGGCCCTGATGGGAAATGCTCTAAGTGTTGAAAAACGACCAATTCTATAACCAATTACCTTACCGGCACAATGGGTTTAAGAATGAATTAAATCATCAACACAGAAAAAGATTGGCCGTGACTTAATGCTGCAAATGAGAATTTAGGTAGTGGCATTGTGGAAGTTACATGTGAGGTAACTTTGTCAACTATCGGGACTCAAAATCTATCGTATGCTGCCCCAGCAGTATTAAATACATCAAATTCTGATCAGGCACCCTGTGTCACAAATATGCACTTGAAATAACAGGACCCTCTTCCAATAATGAGCTGATATCTCCTCCAGCTAAAAAAGCAGACAGCCGATAGAAACTCTGGGCACTAGACTTAAAAAACCCACTATGACAACAGGGACCAGTGGAAAACGTAGTCTTTCTAGAGGTCCTGAAATACAGCAGGAATTGCCTATATCTAAGAACTTGGGGATGATGATTAAAAGGGCCCATGCTAAACAGGAAAACATTGAATGGAAGCTCCTACTTGAAATAAGAGAAGTAAAGGAAAGAGTTATTAAACCTGAACAGACTGTTAAAATTTTTCTGGCTTAAATCAGAATGGTGACAAGCCTTAAACTAAATCCCTGGCTGCTTCTATCAAAGCTGTTGTCGAATTAGAGCATCCAGTATTAAAGAAGATAGTAAATGGGCCATTATTCACTAGGACACTTAGTACACACGGCATACGGGAGGGGCACCCTATTCCACCTACATCTCAGGAAGTGAGAATCACTCCACATCATGGTGAAGCTAACACAGGACTTTTGTTGACTGCACTGGACACTTTGCATCTATTAACGGATGTTAATGTTAACAAAGAAAATATATGTCAATATAGTGGTTAGGAAAATGTGCTTTTATTAAACGTACAAAAAGGGAAAATGGTGCTTATTTCTGCAGAAAGCTCTAATTTCGATTGTTCTTTCACTGCCTAGGCCTCAATATTTTCTTGATTCTTTCCTATCCCTTTAGGAAAACAAATACCTTTTTGTAAATGCTGTTTTAAGGAGGTTATAATTGAACTGCAGAACTTGACATCTTTGTGAAATGTGCTGTTTGCTGCGCAAATGTATTTCTTTCCTGCCTCACACTATATGACCATATTTTAGATAGTTTCCTCTGCCACAGGCTTATAATGAACAAATACATTAATGAAAGAGAATGCTTGCTGTCAGATAAAATTCCATGATCTAACGAGGACATGCTAGATATTTATGTTTTGTTTCATAGAGCAGTCCATTCTTACACAATGTAACATTTACAGCTAACAGAGTATGCCTGCAAAGGTTCTTATGGGAACCTTTCCCAGATGCATTTTTTTATAATACGATATAGCCATATTCAAATACCTACATGTCAACATGGATGTTTACCGTGGAAATTGCGACAGAAGAAGACACACCATCAGAAGATGGTCTCTATTGGTTAGAAATGATTAAACATTCATAGTTTGCAACATGTTTTGTGCTTTCCATATAGTATGTGTTCCTAGCTAGAGGTCTGTGCACACCTACTCTGCCCTGCCATTCCCCTTAGCACGTTGTTATGCTAGCCTGAATTGCCATAAGCTACTGCTTATGGGGATTTCTGTTGTTTTCCTTACCCTTTGTGAGGATTTTATCTTTATGCTGATCATAGCTACTGCTGTGATCTAATCCCTTTACCTGTTTTAAAGGTAGCTACTGCAACTGATAGGGAACTCAGCTGAGTTTCCAGAACTACTCTTTATGGGGAGTTTGACCTTTCTAAGCTAGTAGTCTTTTGCTCTTAAAATGTATTTGCTCTTTTCCAATAGAACTCTTCATGAGTTCTCGCTAGGATAGGTTAGGTCCTTTAGATTAAGATAGGGACTAATTCCTTTATGGAACACGCTGTTATTTTGTATGCTTGTTCTAACCATATTTTCTCAATATTTCTGTGAACTGATTTATTTGACTAAACTAAATATGACGTACAGACTAACACCTTCGAGGGAAAATACAACTTTTATAACTTCATCAAACCTCTCATCATTGACCTAATATTTAATGTTGTAAACGATGATTATCACAGAGATATATTTGGGTTGAGCTCCATTCTAATACGGTGGCAAAGATTCATCAACCTGAGGAGGTGGGGAAATTGGAAGTTCGCTTTGAAAATTTATGGTGGACCTATTTATAAAATGTTATAAGAATTCTGCGATTGCAATGGTGAGAAGGGTGAACTAGGTTGGCACTCCAGATAAGTAGGTTATGGTGATTGTATTATAGTTAACGTCCGACATCCAGCTGTAGCAAAATCCCTCCTATCAGATCTCTACTGTAGGCAACAGCTTATGGATAACACTCACAGGAGGATTACAGCTGTAACAGTAGGCTTCTTTTATAAACCCCCCAGTCAAAAGTCCACTTTATTTTGGGTTCTCCCCATTGCATCACTTATGTAAGTTCATAAAGGGTATGCCCCAGACACATTTCAACAGATTTGCAATAGTCTGCAGCTGTAGTGAAGAGGTTTGACAACAGAGGACACTTGGGCCTGTGATCAATCAAAGGGTGCTGGAGGCATTGGCGGCTGGTAAGTTTTGGGGGAGGGGGCCTACGGGACACACACACACGCTCACATACACATAACACTCACAACCAGGCGCACACACAGACACAAACACATTCATTCACAACACTCTTTCCCAAACATTCATACATGCACGCACGCACCAAACAATGTAAAAAGAAAATAAATTACACTTACCTTCAGCCAGCTCCTCTCTGCCTTGGAGGTTCCAGACCGGCTTGGGACTGCTGCCTTCCCTCATTGGCTGGAAGGCAGCAGTCCTATTATCATCACAAAGTGGGATGGGGTCAGGGAGACTACTGACCCCACCCCACTTTGTGATGAAGTGTCACTGATTGACACTCGACCCTGGGCGCTTCAGGGCTTAAAACTGAAGCGCCCAGGTGCGAGGCAATCAGTGACGCTAACCCTCATCACTGAGGGGAGGGCCTCACTAACCTTTGCTGAGCGGAGAAAGTCACACCCAACGGAGCTGTGACTTTCTCAGCCCAGCAAAGTTCAGTTCAGGCAGCCAGGAGCCAGCGCTAAATGCGCATGTTTGTCTCCTGGCTGCTTAAACTGAAAGTGAATAGTGTCTGTCAGGCTGACTTTTGTTCAGCCTGACAGACACTGTTCCTATGGGGTAAAAGGGGCGAGGCGCGGCCCTTCCGCCCAAATGGACCAGCCGTGCCTGGCAGGAGGATACAAAAGAGCAGCAAGAAATAAGGGGTGAGATCTCAGTAATATAGAAAAAAGGCTAGCCATTAGATCATGGAATGTTGCTGGTATTAAAAATAATATAGAGAATAAAGAATGGTTGAACTATATAAAGACTTATAACATAAGTAGTAGGATAATAGTAGATCTTGAGAATGAGCTAGCAGATTTTGTGAGTGGTTTCGAGGCAAAATGTGTTTTTATCTGGGTGGGGAACTTTAATATGAGTAAATGTCAGCTCACAGATAGAGAGGCTTGCAGGTATATGGACGAAACAGGAAGTGGCCAGCCACATTTCTTATACAATCCATATGATGAGATCATAAATGAGATGATTTTCAGACATAATCTAGAACTGCGGGGGCAAAGGCCTGATAGTGAAAAGGTCCCACTACCAACCTTTCAAGGGAATGGCCGCAGTTCGACCATTGACCATATCTTATTATCAGAAAATGGATTGGGGCTGTTTGAATCGGTTGAGTTTGAATCAAGCATCTTTAGTGACTATTCCCCATCAATACTCACCCTTAACATTAAAACATAACATAAGGAGGGGCCGCAGCTGGCAGCACACATCAAAACAGAGGGTAACAATGGAGCAAGTCTCAAGTGGCAGGAATACATGAATCTGCCTTTCTAGAAGGAATAGTAAAATATAACTTTGACAAATTCACCATTTGCACAGAAGGGGCCGTCACTCCATGTAAGATATTAGCCGCTTTTGGTAAAATAACTTTTACATTTGCTGATAACTTAAGAGTCACAAATAAGGGTTCCAACAAAAAAGAACACTGGTTGGTTTGACCATCACTGCACACATGCGAACCAGAAAATTAAGAAAGCCCTGCAGTTTACACCTAGAAATATGGAGGAGGTTAAAACTTTAAGGCAGATTTAAAAGCAAGCATTGGGTGGAGGAAAACAATCTACCAGAGAGGGCCTGGGCCAGTTTGGAACAGACACCCAAGACTGGAGATACTGTATTATTTTAAAGAACAATTAAAATGCCATTCCGTAAGGATATTTCAGCCCCAAAGGCTGAGGCACTTGTCCATCAAACTGATTGGATCAGTCATTTTGGTGGCACCTTTAATCCCAACAATGATGGTGTAGATCTGCCTACAGCTGGTATATATTATTCAGGATCATTACATCTACAACCTATCAGCATTGAAGAAGTAAACACTGCAAATGAAAAGTGTGTGAAAGAGAAGGCTCCCGGCCCTGACACGGTTCCTATAGATACATGTAAATCCCACATTACACTCTGGGCACCTATCTTGACTCAGGTATGTAACGCTGCAGCCCAAGATGCGTCCCCCAAGGTATAACCACCCAATATCCCTTTTGGAATCAACCACTAAACTAATAGGAAGAATTATCTTGGAGAGGTTGGAAACCTGGGCAACAGATAATCAGATGCTTACTGATTCCCAGTATGGGTTCAGAGGAGATATTGGCATAGAGGAACAGTGTATAAATCTAAATCCGTTTATCAGTAGATACACCATAGCCAAGGAAGGTCATGCAGACTTGCTTTGCAGACTTGAGTACTGCGCTCGATAGTGTAAATCATGCCAAATTGTCATAGACCGTGGCAAAAATGGGCACCCCTGTAGACATTAACTCTCACTTGGCTGTATAACCCCTTGACTGCTCATCTATGGTATGGAACAAACAGGGAATGTACATCAAGCTTCAGTGTTACAAGACGAATCAGAAAATGGGGGGGGGTTTCTCGTCCCCTTTTTGTTTTCGCTTTACATTAATGGGGTGAATAAAATATTGGAACGAGTGACAGCCAATGCCCTGAGAGTGGCTAAGCTACTGACCCCTGTCCTCCTATTCACAGATGATGCAATGCTACTATCTCGAACTGCTAACGATTGCAGCATCTGATAGATAACTTTGCCACTTATATGGAGAAGAGATTTGAAACTCAATTTAATGAAAACCTTTATAATGATGTGTGGGAGGGGAAAACCAAAAAAGAATACCCATTATATCAAAGGACATGAATTAGCAGAAATACACAATTTTACATACTTGGGTATACACTTCTCTCAAGGGGACAATGGGACCCTCAGCAGAGAATTGCGGAACTGAAATGTATAAGATCATCTGAAGCCGTTTTAGGTTTGCCACTTAAACTGTTAATAAACCCATAAGAGAAATGCTGCAATTATACAAAGCACATGCTTAACAGGTTCTTCTTAGGGGGCTCCCTCGTGAGCCTGGCAAATAGTACAATTCTACAGATGCAGGAGAATCTCTTTTTGTGTAGACTCCAGGGAGCGCCATGCTGAACATCGACCTAAATTGTTAACAATGAATTAGATGTACCTTATCTAAAAGATGTAATTCAGATAAGTCTAACCATAATTTGGCATTATATTTGCAGTAGGAAAGGAACCAAGTTCACCAAGGAAATCATAGAAGGCTGCCTAACACTTGAGTGCAATGACAAACTTCACTGGTCGCCGGCATATGTGAATAACCTAATAAAGGAGATCAATGATAACTTTAGTATAGAGAACCCAATAAGTATTCTGCATTATAGCAAAAAGGAACTGAAAATTGTCCTAATAGGGAAAATAGAAGGCAGAAGGGAAATTAGAGCGAGATCTAAACCTGTTGTTTGTAGATATTGCTCAGGTACGTGAAACAAGACATCCAAAGATATTTGATAGCTGTAATAAATGTGCTAAATAGATTTTATCTCACAAGAATACAGGTAGGTATTTTGCACTTTATGGTAGCCTTCCCCAAGGGCATGGGATGAAAAATTACTTAAATGCCATGCAACGGGAAAACCACACAATCTACATTGAATTTTATCTTATTCTGTAAGTTCTATAAAGATATATATTTCCTACAGCTATTATTTCTGCCGTTAAAGTGTATCTACCATCAAAATATTTTTTAACTTTTTATATAAATTGGCTGAGACTGGTACATGTTACACCGTTTCCTCATACATTTTGTCTGCTATTAAGAGAAGGAAATCCTATTCACGGCTAGAATGTTTAATATATGAGGTTGAATAAAGAAGAAACGTCCAGCCTGTCCTTACATCTTCTATATTAATACCTTATCACTCACATGATCTTCTATATTCTCCTTATCCCTAAATGCACTTTCCACTTTTATAGTGTATCTCTAATTACTGTGAGTTTGTACACCTTACAGCTTTTGCACTATATGTTTTTATTGTGTAATTGAGACTGACAAGATCATTATATGAAGTTGACAAATTGCTGTTGCTAGAAAAAGTTTTAATGCTCTTATGCATTGTCACAATTTCTGCACACAAGATTGTTGTGTTGAATAAGACACAATGCCGACCTACAAATGTATACAGCGACAATGTGTTATGAAAATGTATTGTATGTTTACTTTGTTTTTATTCTTTTATGGATTCCTATTAATCCAAATAAAGATTTATGATGATGTACATCCTTTGCACAGATCACTGACTGGGGACTTAAAGTTAATTATACTTTTGATAAGTTTGATATGTTAATGATGATGATGAAGGTGATTCAAATTATTGATTTTTTGCTCAGGTACATTCTTTATTGGGAGTTTGGAACTTATCATGAGGCTGAATATACTGCCTTTATATATGACGACAAGCAATATTTCACAAAATAAATGTACTCTTAAAGTAAGGTTGGCATTTGGTCAACTGCGCAGTGTCTTGATATCAAATATGTGACCATATCTATTGTTTTGTTCTTCTTCTTTCTCCTTCTATTTCTGTTTTTTTGGTTTCCCTTGCTGTAAAGTTTCAGAATGTATTTTAAATGCTGTACACTCTATTCTTGTTTCAAATGGCAATAAAGATATTTAAAAAAATAAAAAAATGTGCCCATATGTAAATGAGAAAATACTTCTAAATATTTATTTTCATGCTGAAAATGATTTGCTGAGTGTACCGCGAAGTGAAATGTCTTTACCAGTCACTCCAATGTGTGTTGTTACTTTGTGATTGATAATAATTCTTTTATTTACGTGTTGAGTGACACACATTGTTAGCATCCCATCAGAAATATGAACGTATCGTATTTACAGAGAGGTCTTCACGATTATGCTTTTAAAATTTGGGAGTCATTGCATTAAAAAAGAAAAAAGAAAGAAACATATATTTTTAATGTTTATTTCTGAAAAGATGGATTTGTTATGTATTTACATTATTCACAGCTCGGAAGAAGTGATTAGATGGAAACAAAACATGTTGGCTGGTTGAATATTTTCTGTGAAGGAATAATGCATAAGGAGGCTGTCTGAACATGTTTTTTGTGATTGAATAATGACTAATGAATGAACACATGAACAAGAGAACAGCATATGCATTCTTAAATTGGACTGACTTCAAGCTATATGTAATAAGTACTATATTGCTTTCTAAGAGCACACTACTGCATTTTACTGTGTATCCACAGTGTGGGGACAGGAGTTGGCCTAACGTCTAGGGCGGTCGACCATAAATCTCGGGAACTAGGTTTGAGTCTCGGCATTGATGCTAAACATCCTGTGATTCTGGGCAAATCACTTAATCTCCCCGTGCCTAACAAAAATGAATGTGTCCTCATGTAATGCAACTGATGCAATGTAAAGCGCTCTGATACCCGATTCGGTTCAAGGTCAAGTTCGCACTATATAAAACTCTGTAAAAAAAAAAAAAAAGACAGTCTTAGTTTAGCTATGCAAGTGTGCGTTCTGTTGGTCAGTGGCAGTTGGCATGTAAGAAGGGTGGTTGGGCGGGAGGAGACAAAAAGAAAAAGAAAAAAGAAAGAAAAATAATCCTACTTACCTTATATGTGAAACTTCCGCCTCCTCACTCGGGTCTTCTCCAGGCAGGCAGGCTCCAGGAAACTGCAGTAACCAATCCTGTCGCTGCTCTCATGCTGCATGAGAGCAGCACCAGGATTGGAGGGAGTGGCCTCTCTCGCCGCTCCGAGGGTGGTAGAGCCCTCTGCTGTCTCCAACCCAGCTGTCGAAGACACCTGAGTTACTGTAGTTTAAACTGCGCATGTCTGGCTGGCCATCGTAAGACAGCCGATCAAAAAGAAATGCACTTTAAACCTAAGTGCCCTGCCTATCACTCATTCCTGCTGCTGCCTGACTGGGAGCAGCAGAAAGCCCTGGCCCCTCATCCTGACGCTCAGCTTGGGATTGGGTTTTGAAAAATAAAATGGTAATTTATTACCATTTTATTTTTCTATCCGTGGGGGCATTATTTGCACCACATTGAGGTAGTGTGGCTCACTGGTTAGAGGCGGCAGACCCGAGAGCAGAGGACGGCCCGGGACCAGGGTTCGATTCCCGGCGCGGCAGGTTTCTGGACCAGGGTCAGCGGACTCGATAATTCTCTCGCCTCGGTGCCCACTCTGATCAGCGATCACACTCGGCAACTCTGGGCATTAGCTTGCCTCATCCTCACTAACGGCCCCACCAGACCGCTGGGGATGCCTGGTCTCACCCTGGAGATACCCATTAAGGGACCATCTCTCAGGGAAGCCAGGAAGGGTTTCGCAGCGGTCGAAGCGCCTTGGGACCCTCCGGGTAAGTAGTGTGCTATATAAATGCCTATACATTTACATACATACATACATTTACATTGCCTCCAAAGCGGAATAGCGGAAGCGGATACAGGGTGTGGCATTACTGTAAAACCTAGATACCATTTTAAATTGTTTGGTGTCAAGCTTTTTTAAAGTGCTTAGTCTCTTCGCAGATAGGGTGGGGGCATTAGCTAGAAAACAATTGCATATTTTAAACTTCCCTCACGAATATCGGTAATTGAATGAATGGGTGTTTTGGTTTTTGATCCAAAGTTACAACTTTTTTTGAAAATTGGGCACAAGAAGCTTCTTACTAATTAAACGATTAGCGTATGAGCAAAATTAATATAGGGGCAAATAACATAGATTGCTGTGGTTCTGGTGCAATTTTTCACCAATTTGCAGAGAATATAGAATGCAAGGGTTGCAGTACATTCTTCTGCCAGTATTTGCTTACACTGACTGGTGCAAATTGACGTTTTTTCCATTGGTAATTCAGTGCGTAAAGTGGAATACAATTATTTTGATATCGTGCAATCCATGTAATCTGTAGAAGTCAGTGTAAAAGTACCCCTGCACTAGTGTAATCTGTATGATTTTGCTCTAGACTGGCAGTGCTTTTCCACGGCAATGCCAAGTTCATGGTCCTCGATTCACCAAAATGCCAGGGGTAGCGGAACTACAAATAATATACTCTTTAACCATCACAGAAAGTGGCATTGTATGACCCCATACCCAAATCTTTTTGCAGGAAGACTTGTCACATGAACTTCACATCATACACACACACACACACACTGTTTTACACCCCATTACACTCATTCATTCTCACTCACTTGCATTCACTCTTAATCACAGTCATATTTGCTCTTGTTACTGACAATCCGTCCTCAGATTTACTAAGGATTTTCACCACGGTCGGGCCACTTTTGTGACGCAAACCTAGTGCAAAGTGTTAGGGTGGGATTTGCTATCCAACACAAATTCTGATTTGCTTTGGATAGTATCCCAAATGAATGTAAAATTGCACGAGAAACTGCTTCGCGTAACTTTGCATTAAGTGAGTATTCCATGGATGGTGCAGAAGAATTCCCTTGCAGCTAACAATGGGGTTTGAAACAAATCCCTCTCTACAAACATTAGTAGAGAAGAAATTGGACCAAAATGTTACGACTGCTCAAGACAGACATAACGAGGAGAAAAGTTTTCATTTTTCCTCGTATTTCCAACTTTGCCTGTGTGCTACATTGTACAGCACACATGCAAAGTGAGAAAAGTATTAAAGCACAGTTTTTGTAATGGAAGGTTCCCCTTCCAGTGAAAAACCTATGCTTCAGAGAACACACACACCCTTGCACTATGGTGCAAGGGTGTGTGATGGTGCGTGGCTGTCAAAAGTGCACCTGAGCACAGGACGAGAAACAATGCCCCGTATCTTAGTAAATATGGTGCATTTGGCTCTTCCCCTTGACGTAAGGCAGAACAGCATCTTTGGTGAAAGGGTACTGAGAGAGCGCAATTTGAATGGAATGTATATCGTAGTCATATTTAGACGCATCTATTATAAACGTAGGAATATTGTGTAACGTGGGAATGAAATGCATATCGTAATGTGAAGTGATGACTATAGCGTAAAGTCAATTAAAGTGACGACATGGTATAGGAAATGTATAACTATATTCACTTTAGAATGTATTAGATTTAGAAGACTCGTATACGTAGTGGGCTAATGTAGAAGTGCTTACGAACAGTAGAACGTACAGAGTAGAGTTCATGTACGTGTGTAACTTAAAATGTAGAAACGGCGAGAAATGTAACATGGAGAAACGTGTAGAGAGCATACACATAACGACGTAACTAATGAGAATATAAAGTTATGTTTCATGTATAGGGTTTATATTCTATGTATGGGATTATATTTGGTGTGAACTTTATATTCTATGTATTAAGGTTATATTTTACGAAATTGTATTTTAGCTAAGATGTATTCACACACGAACGAAGTATTTGGTGAAAGCGATTATATATAAATGTATGCTAAAGGTTATACTGTGTAGAAGAAGTTGTAGGAATGCTAGAAGAAGTTTAGGTCATTTGTGATTATAACCTGAATGACCAAGGGTTCGCAAGAGTGTAGTCCAATGTATGTAATTTAGTGGGCTCACAGGAGTCGTGAATAGTCTTCACATGATGGTGCGAGCCGAAGAGTCTAGCATTTGTTAGATTTAAAGTGACAAATGTCGAACGAAGTTTATTGCCTAAACAGAAGAGGAGGCGATTGGAATTTGAGCTTTGTTTTGAATGACCATTCACAGGACCTAGAAGGGTCAAAACCACCGTTATAATGTTAAGGTCTTGTTTAAGGTTATTTGACTTTGGATGAAAGTGTCAACTAAAAGTCGCCAACAAGAAGATGAAGATGACATCTAAGGAGAAGGGTCAACCTAACGGACGACGCGAAGAGATGAAGCAATGGAAAGAGCCAGAAATTGACATCATCGGGGAAAGTCCGAGGTGGGCGTCAAGGGGCGTTCCACCCACACTGTGATTGTGTATTTTAGGGACAGCACCCCGGGGAGAAGATAGCGAAGAGCTCAGAGAGAACAGCGAGAGGCGAGTTAGAAGGGTAGATGCCTTGAGCAGATGCGCTGAGAGAGATCAGAGCGCAAGGGAGCAGTAGGCCGAGGACCCTTAGAAGAGCGGATGGGTAGGCAGAGAAGGTACTGCTTCTTAAACTTAAGTTACCTTTAGAGGCTAAGAGAGTTTGAACTTCTTTGGAAATCAAACTGCTGACACCTTTTTAGGGTACCAGGAACTTGCGAAATAGGGATGTCACCTAGTATAGAGTAGGGACAGATTTAACTTGATTATTTTCTTTTTCATTAGACGACGCAAAGGAACCACTTCACATTAAAGCTTTAAATTGCGGATTAAGGAACTGATTTTGTATTTTGTATACTTGAGGTTTATCTTGAGAAGATTGTATTTGCATTCAAATTTGACTTTTATATAAAAACCTTAAAACTTTACCAGTTGTAAGTGGTTCTTCAGAGTGGCGTCATTTATTGGGGTTTAACTAAACCTATGTGGGAGTTGTCTTTTACTCAATGACAGATATTAGCGGTCCAAAATCACGAATGAGATAAATTATTAATTCGATCATAAATTGATACCAAAATCTCATTCCCCGCAGTTGGTAGCAGAGTAATGATGGTTATCTTCTTGAGGAAGACGACCTAGGCCAGGTTTAGTTTACCCCAAGGTCCCTAGTCATCGACGACCAGAAGACGAATCCCTGCCGAAGAAGGTGCTGACGGTGCGTCGAGAGAAAAAGCAGCAGAATCGGTCGAGAGTGAGTATAAGGGTCATGCGTTGTAAGATTGCGGTGTTTTATGTTGTTCTTGTGTTGTAATGTCAAGCGGAGTTGAATGCCTGTAGTGTGATTGAGGGAAGGTTGTGAGCGCGCGCAACCGGATAAAATCTTATGTCCAGAGGACTTAAGTGGTTCGGGTGTATCGAACACCCAGAGTAATTTGTCTACCATTTAATGGGGGTCATGAGGTACCATTGATCGCCCGCAGACCGATGATAGGGGGAGCGTTTGAGTGAGTGTATGAGTAAACGCATGCTGGTCGTACGTTTACTGTGTGTAAGTAACCTATCAGTTGAGGTGAACGTCTGACCGTACGAGGAAAGACGTCTCGCCAGTTGAGGTGACAATTACAGTTAGACTGTGGCCGTACAGTCAGAGAAAAGTGATCGCTTGGACGGAAGTAGTCATTTTTCGGCGTATGAATGAAACGCATGTGAGATCGCGAGACGAGTTGAGAAACGAAGGAAATTGCTGCAGAGAGAACAAGTGACGTCAGCGTAGAATCGCGCTGAGATTGGTCGGGTAGCACAGAACAGCGTTGGGATAGGCTGACTAGCGAGAGTCGCACCGGGATTGGTGGTTGTCATCGGGACGTAAATAAGGAAGAGAATTAATAAGAGGGAAAATCGTAGATTATCAATAATGAAGTGCTTTAAGGGTTTAAGAAAGATCTTTAGGAAGAATAGAAGAAACTTATATGCCGGAGAAGAAGCTCCACCTGAAGGCACACCAGCTTATCATATGGCAGTAAATGTAGGCTTACACTCGATATTGTGGATTTCCGAGTGGAATAGGCTAACAGAAGGAGAAAAGGAATTGATGTTTCCGAGGTTCGGAACATTTAAGCTAGACGTGTTGAACCAACTGAAAGCGGTAATGCTTGCAACAAGACCTCTACCGAGGCCAACACAATTCGAAGCTCTTAGTGCATGGTTTAGAGCAGCACACGCAAAAGGGCGTCAAGAGAGAGTGAGACGATCAGTAAAAGCATTACAGGATGCTAAATGGGACGAAGAAGCTAAGAAGTGGAGAGTGCAAAAGATAGAAGCGGACAAACTGTTCACAATGATAGAAGCTACGGGAGAAAAGAAACCTCTAGAAGAAGAAGACGAGGATAGCGAAACGGAGGAGGATCTGATAGAGAGGCTGTTAACAGAGAGATCACCTCCATATAGCGGTGAATCCGCAAGTCCCATATTACAGCAAGGGGACGGAGCTAGATGGGGGGAATATAAATCGATTCCAGTAACAGAGTGGGACTCTAACAAGAGTGAGGAAATACCCCAAGCTAGTTCCGAACAGAGAGTAGTGGGAAGATTCGTGGTCCAGAAGGTGCCAGAGACGCAAAGTGTAAGGTCGTATCAAATGCCAGACGCTTTACAAGTACCTGTTACCATAGGCCCTATTGTGTCAATCTACAACCCAGAGGGGGTCCAGCAGGAGGAGCAGGGAAGATGGGACAGGGAAAGGGCAGAAATGGAGATTAGGAATGACACGATGAATCCTCAAAGACAGAGATTAGCACCAGTAAGTCGGAGTACCCCATTAGATTCCGCAACGGGTCCCTGGATAGAACAAGGGGATCAAAGAGGATCGATGGATTTGAGGGGACCAAAACCGAAATCCTATAAGGAATTAAGGGAATATCTGAAAGAATGGGATACTGCTGAGGAGGCTAGGAATAAAAGCTTAGAAACAGGAGCTGAATGGAGAGACCAGGATAACAAGGTCCTCTCTCATTGTGGAGCTGGCGAAAGCAGCCCGGAGTGGGAGAGAGGGAGTCAAGGAAGCCGAAGAGATACTTGCCCTACCACTAGTGGCAATAGGCAAACGTACAACGATAGGAGTGCAGGGTGTGGCGAAGTGCCTCGCGTCACCTTTAGTGAAGGAGAACGAAGGACGCAGGAATACCGAAACACTTTCAGATGCACACACCATACTCCGGATGAAAATGTGCAACATTGGAATCGCGGAAACATGGAGAGTCGCGAAGCGTCTCGACATGCATCCGGTGATAGTGGACGAAGTCGTGAGAATTTAGGGAGTCGCGAAACGTCTCGCCATACATCCGGTGATCACGAAAGAGATCGCGGGAGCATGGAGAGCCATGAAGGACCTTATCGTCTGTTAAGTGATACCAGACAGCAAGCGAGTTACAGTGGTTTAGAACATCACGGAGGATCTTATCTTGTATCCGGAGAAACTGAACCGAAAAGACAGAATGTAGGGTTGAAGGAAGGAGCATTGTTCCACCACACCCCAAGGGAAGATGGAAAGGCTTGGGATTTAGAGAGGTGGGAACAAAGAGATGGAAGAAAGATTCCTCATAACTCACCTGTGCTCAGGCGTAGGGCGCATAGTGGAGGAGAGAGGGATGTAAGAGAACAACCTAGGACTGAAGTACTGAAAGCTGAAATGAAAGCTAGACGCATAGATGTAATGAGTTTAAAATCAGACTTAGATGAAATAATTGATGGCACGGTGGCAATCGAGAGGCTAGATCTGTACGCACCAGATGAGATATTGTTTTTATCTAAAGATATTACTCGAAAAGCAAGGGCAGCTCACGAAAAGTTATCTGAATTAGCTGATAAGTACATGATAGACATATCACGAACTAAAGCTTTGCAGGCCAATCATAGGCTGAACTGCACGGATCTAGATTTAGATGAGCGCAGAACGATTGGACTAAGAGTACACATAAGAGAATTGGTCATGTGTATTAGAATTTGGAGGGATCTGGATAGATGGGAGGAAAGATGGTCCAAGAAAGGACCTGTTAGACGGAGTACACTTGTGAAGTCTCAGGATACAGACTTAATGCAAATGGAAGCTTTCCCTTTGCGAGAGATCGCGAACGGAAACTACGTGCATGTACCATGGAGTAGGGGGGATTTAGCGGCATTCACTAATTCCTTCCCGAAACTTAGAGAAAATCCCGTTGAGTGGTACAAGCAGGTAGAGAGATTCGTGAAGATCTCTAAGGTTCTCTGGATCGATTTGAACACATTGTTCGATATCGTAGTACCCGGAGACTTGTGGACGGCATGCAAACTTAGTATTGAATGGCCCACTTGTGAGCCTCAGAGAGATGCACAGACAGGTGGTCCATCAGACAGAGTCATGGAAAAATACGAGCGAGTAATAACATGGCTAAAAGAGAAAGTGCCAGTGCAGGATATAGACTGGGTTAAGATAGATCGAACAACTCAGGAGCCCAAAGAGACAGTTCATGAGTTTTACGAGAGATTATTGAAAGCATTCAAGCAGTATAGTGGGTTGGACGTAATGGATCCTAAAGACATAGGACAGTTTGTGTCGAAGTTTGTTCTCGGACTGAGACCAGACATAAGCCTAATGATTCAACAGCATTTGATCTGTTGGCAGAACAAACCTTTAGATGAGATTCTGAGGTATGCAAGATACTGTAGCGATGAGATAGACTCGAAGGCGAAGAAGCTCAAGGAAAAGCTGATGTTAGTACAGATGCAAGCAGCTGGAAAGGGTGGACAGCGACAGCAGGGAACAGGAGCGCAGGCAAAGAAACAGAATAATCAGAGCAGAGAAGAGGAAGAAAGACAGAGACCAAGAATGGATATCGCAACACTGAAAAGGACAACTAGGTGTCATCAGTGTAACGAGGTGGGACATTGGAGACGCGAGTGTCCTTATAATATTGAGACAGGGGAATTAGAACAAGAGGAGGAAGAGGTACAGAACAACGTGGTTAAGGGAGCAACAGTCCCGAAGGGAAAGTTTATCAAAGGGGGGACTCAGACTCCTCGAGCCCCGTTTCCTCAACCGCCTCGAATTGCGAATGGAGGGAAAACCTATAGACAAATGCCATTGTTCGTAGGAGGAGAAGAATGCTACTACGTTGATCCTCTTACAGGGCAACGAATGAATAGGAACGAAGATTGTACTTTAGGAGCAGCCCTGGAAGTAGATCAGAGAGGACCATACGTAGAGGCTGAAGTAGCTGGATGTCCTACGACCTTTTTGGTGGATACGGGAGCCACTAGATCCACGTTGAGATCAGCGGTAGTCCCAGGTCTGCCGATATCAGGAGAAATGATTCAGGTGGTAGGAGTCGCAAACAAGAGGATGACGAATCCTCTGACAGAACCAGTGTCAGTGAAGATAGGGAATTACAGTGACGAACATCAGTTTGTGATCTGTGATTCTAGCCCGGTGTGTTTGTTAGGAAGAGATCTGTTGTGTAAACTGAATTGCACAATACATTGCACACCTGAAGGAGTAGAAGTGCAGACCAACGATGAGGATGCCGATTTCAAAGTTGTAAATTCGCAGGAATGTGTGGAATTATATCCTACCCTGACAGTGGAGGAGCTTCCACAGGACTTGAGGGAGAAAGTGTCAGCTGAGGTGTGGGATTTTACTGGAGAAGAAATAGGATTGATCAAAGGAGTAGAACCAGTAAAGATCTTGGTAAGACTCAATGCTGAATATCCAAGAACACCACAATACAAGTTGACACCAGAGACGATTGCAGGAATAAAGCCTGTGATCGAATCCATGATTAAGCAGGGAATACTGAAGGAGATCGTGGGTAGTCCATGTAACTCACCGATTATGGGTTTGCAGAAACCTAGTGGAAAATACCGAATAGTGCAGGATCTTCGAAAGATTAATAATATTGTTGTCTCATGTTGTCCAGTGGTACCGAATCCATCAGTGATATTATTTCAGATACCGTTCCAAGCTGAATGGTTCACCGTGATAGATTTGTGCCAGGCTTTCTTTTCGATTCCTTTAGATGAAGAGAGCCAGTATCTTTTCGCTTTTAAGCTGGAAGATCGCGTTTTAACATGGTGTCGTATCCCTCAGGGGTATACAGAAAGCCCATCGATCTTTAACCAGCTTTTAAAGAGAAATCTTGAAAGTCTAGTGCTGCCCAAGAACTCAGTTCTAGTCCAGTACATAGACGACCTCCTAGTTGCGTCAGAAACAGAAGAAGCTTGCAGAGTAGACACCATAACCTTGTTAAATCACTTGGCCGAGAACGGGCACAAGGTGTCTCCAAGTAAATTGCAATACTGTCAGACTGAGGTGCAATACTTGGGCCACAGGATCGAAAAGGGAAAACGGAAGGTGTCTCCAGACAGAATAGAGGCGATTATGAAAATGAACGCGCCTACAACACAAAGAGAGGTCAGGATGTTTCTAGGCATGGTCGGTTATTGTCGACAGTGGATAGCCAACTTCTCACTGAAGGCAAAACCTTTATTACAACTGACGCACAAAGGAGTGAGTGATCCGGTACCATGGGACAAAGATTGTTTGATGGCGTTTTTGCAGCTGAGGGAGGACTTATGTCGCGCCCCGGCTTTAGGGATGCCTGACTATACAAAACCATTTTTGCTTTACTGCTGCGAAAGAGAGGGATGCGCTTTAGCGGTTTTAGCTCAGATCCACGGAGATGCGCGTAGGCCAGTGGCGTATTTTTCGGCTACATTAGATCCAGTAGCCGCAGCGTTGCCCGGATGTCTCAAATCCGTTGCTGCAACGGGTGTCAGCATTGAGAGATCAGAAAGCGTGGTGATGGGACATCAGTTAGTGGTGTATGTACCGCATTCTGTGGAATTGTTAATGACCAGGACTAAGACTCAGCATCTGACGAATAGCAGGCTCACACGCTACGAGCAAGTCATACTGGCTGCCGAGAATGTGACCCTGAAAAGATGCTCCGTCTTGAATCCTGCTACTTTGATGCCACTTCCAAATGAGGTGGATGACGAGATTTGTACAGATCATGACTGCCTCGATGTGACTGAACTATGCACCAAACCGAGACCCGATATCGTAGATGAGCCATTGACTGACCCTGATGAAATTTTCTTTGTTGATGGTTCATGCGTAAGAGACGATATCGGTCAGCTGAGAGCAGCTTATGCAGTTTGCACAATCACCAGAGTTGTAGAAGCCGCTTGCCTGGAAGGAGTACGCTCCGCACAGGTAGCTGAAATTGTTGCTTTGACTCGTGCTTGCTTAGCAGGCGACAAACTTCGAGTCACCATATACACCGATAGCCAGTATGGTTTCGGGGTAGTTCACGATTATGGGCAGTTATGGTCTCAAAGAGGTTACATGACCTCCTCGGGTTCTCCCATTAGGAATGGAGAATTCGTGAGACTTTTGTTAGATGCATTGCAAGGTCCGTCAGCCATAGCCGTTGTCAAGTGTGCCGCGCACACTAAAAATGTAGACTTTGTGTCGCAAGGTAACCGCTATGCTGATGAAGTAGCACGTTATTGTGCTGAACAGGGATATTCTCACACTGATGTGAAAGTGGGGGGAATTCAAGAAAGAACTGAATTGACGATGTTATTAGACACTGTAGATACATGGGATGAGTTAAGGAGTGTCCAAGAGAATGCACCAGATAATGAGAAAAAGGGCTGGGAAACAGCGGGTTGTGAGAAAAGCGAGATGAATTTTTGGGTTTCTGCCGATGGGAGAGCAGTTTTACCAAATGAACTTGTTAGTCCAATGGCAAGGAAATTGCATGGATCAGCACACATAGGAAGAGATGCCATGGTGAGAGTATTCAGACAAACGTGGTTTAATCCTAAGTTTAGAGTAGCGGCAGAAGCAGTATGTCAGCGATGTGCGATCTGTCAGCAACTAAACGTGGGAAAGAGAACACCAGTTACTTTGAGTCACATAGGAAGGTCTGGGGGGCCTTTCAATAGAATGCAGCTTGATTTTATAGAAATGCCTCCATGTAACAAACTCAGATACGTTTTAGTAATTGTCTGTATATTTTCTAGATGGGTTGAGGCTTACCCTACACGTAGATGCGATACACTTACAGTAGCAAAACTGTTACTTAGAGAGTTAATACCGAGGTTTGGGGTGCCATCCTCTTTGGAATCGGACAGAGGAACTCATTTCAACAGCGAAGTAGTGAAAATGCTATGTTCAGCTTTGAATATTGATCAAAAGTTACACTGCAGCTATCGACCAGAAGCTTCAGGGATTGTAGAGCAAATCAACAGTACAATCAAGTCTAGACTGGCTAAAGTTTGTTCATCAACATCCCTGAATTGGCCAGACGCACTTCCAGTGGTTCTTATGAGCATACGTAGCACACCTGATAGGAAAACAGGCCTCTCTCCGCATGAAGTGCTAATGGGGAGAGCTATGAGATTGCCATCGGTTCCGACTGCAGCGCTAGTGAACATCACAGACGACTTGATCTTGGACTACTGCAAGGGACTATCTGATGCCATTAATTCTGTGTCCCTCCAGGTCCAGGCTGCAGAGGTTCCATCAGCACAAGACTTGTGCCATGACCTGAGTCCTGGAGACTGGGTCCTGGTGAAGAAGCATGTAAGGAAGAACTGCTTAGACGTGCGCTGGAGAGGACCGTTTCAAGTCATACTTGTCACGAATACCGCAGTGAAGTGTGGAGGCCTGCCAAATTGGATACATGCTTCACACACCCGAAGAGTGCCAACACCTCTAGGAGAAACAGCTCCTCTCTCGGATGAAAATTCAGCGGAAAGTGGAGAAGCCATAGAGGGGGAAAGCCAAGCTGTAGAGGTGATCGAAGAGGCTGAAACTGTGACAGAACAGGTCGACGAAGGTCAGGACACTAGCGAGACCGAAGTCGCCTCAGGAGAAGACAGTAACTGGGAAACTGAATCGGAAACTGAACAAGCTGAGAGTGACCAAGAGACTGGTCCAAGAACAAGGAGCAGAAAAACAAGGAGTGACGAAGCCAGTTGGCCGGAGAGAAAGAAAAGGCCAAGCTCGGAAGAAAAGCAAGAAAGAACTCTTGTCCCGATCGCTGAAGAATCGGATCAGGAGGAAGAAACGACTGACTCAGGAACTGAGAGTCCACGAAGGTCGAGGAGGGTACGTGTGCCCTGCAGAAGGTACGCCACCCCAGAGTGGACTTATCTAGCAGATGTCTTGGGGACAGAAATCTGGGAGAGTGAAGAGCGTGAAAGTAATCGATCTCGATCCATTTGTGGCAGTGGAGATATGGATGTTGACGCCTGGACTCGAGACTGAGGGGTTACTGACTTTCACACTTCCCATACCCCCATACTTGAGTCGGATTAAAGATTTAGTGTTGAACAGATTACAATTTCCAACATTTGGTCATCAAATATCAGAGGAAGAAGACAAAGTCATTCGTTTTGAATTGTTGGAACTAGTTGCAAGAGCTGCAGGTACGAGAATAATTGTTGATGCTTAAAGACTTTTGTGTATAAGTTATAAAGAAGAAGATAACCTAGCACCGAGTGGAAAGAAGAATAAAATTAGGGATTACATTTAGAGGACGGAGAAGGGTTAGGGTTGTCTGTTGTTAAAAATAAAGAGACATTGTTGCGAAAAAGAGACTTTGTTGATAAAAGAGCACTTTACAAACTGAGAAGAAAACAAGTCAAACAAAGGACTGAACTGAAAAACTTTTCGCAAGAGAAAGAGTTGCGCTGTTTTGACAACATGGAGAACGGCAACCCAAACAGAAGAGCTAGATGTATAGTAGGTACACTTATAGCGATAGTAATATTTCTCATAATTACAGTAGTGACCATATCATACATAATAGGACATGAAACCGATAAAGAAATAACAAATGCAAAAATTGTAACGACTTTGAAACCTGTTCTTGTGGGAAAGAAGGAGGAGAGCAATGTGATTCGTGAAAAGGCGTTACTATCAGATGAAACTCGTAGATTACATGTAGACGAGTCACAGGGAAATTTTAGGTCAAACGCATATGCCAAATTATTGTACGAATATATCGATGCCATGGAGGCCAAAGATTGCTATGTTTGTATGCAATTACCGGCTTCTGTAGACGAGGGCATTAGATATCATCATCTCCCATTGACTTATGGGATAACGTGTAGTTTACTGCTAAGTATATTTTATGGTAGAGAAGGGTTTGAGTACTACTTTTCAAATTATGATTCGGTACTGCCTGAAGTTCCGAATTATAAACAAATGAATAAGTGGGACTACTATAAAAAGGAGGATAGACTAGCCAAGTTCTTCCTTCCTTGGGATACATTAGATACATCATACGCACGCAGAAATAATCTGACTTGCAAAGTGTCAGAGATCGAGAAAAAGTTCATAGGACAAGTAGATGACCGATATAGAAGGCAAAAGATTCTAAAAATGTCAGGACAGTGGAAAACTGATTGGACCGAAGAAGAGAAGGCACATAAAAAGAAAGGGAGCAATGGTCCAATAGCATTGGATAGAACGCAGAAAGGAAAGTTATGTTTAACTCGAAGCAAGACATATTATGAGAGTGTATTTGTAGGTGAAGTAAATTGCGAACATGCTTTTAGACTAGAGTATTATACGAAAGATTTCATGAAGGAAATGCAAGTGATTCCTAATGTATATTTTGTATGTGGAAGAAATGCCTATGTAAAACTGCCTGACAATTGGTATGGTTCGTGTTACTTGGCAATTGTCTTCCCAAAAATATATCATGCAAAGGATCTAGCGGTTATAGAAAGAAAGGCTTCGACAAGGACGAAAAGGGAAGTAGAAGATGCAGAAATAGTAGGAGACGTATTTGGAGCGATGTTTCCTATGTTAGGTTTAATACTTAACGATGTTAAGATCAGGAGACTAGCTACAGTCGTGGATAGACTATCTGCGAGTACTGCAAGGTCATTAATGTTAATAGAAGGTGAGATGCAATCGATCAGAGCAATGGTTCTTCAGAATCGACTTGCTCTTGATGTGATATTAGCAAAAGAAGGCGGAGTTTGTAAATCTTTGAAGGTTCAGGAATGTTGTACTTATATTCCTGATTATTCAAAACCACTTGAGAAGGTTATAAGAAACATTACACAGATTCATCAAGAAATCGAGGATTTGACAAAAATAAATGTTTGGGAAAAAGTAGGTAAAGGAGTAGGAAAGGTTGGGAGTTGGTTTGCCAACCTTGGCAAAAGTATTATATGGTACATATTAAAACCTGTATTAATAGTATTAATTTGTATAAACACATTGATAGGGTTTGTAAAATTATATAAATGGTATAAGACGAATCGGTTACAAAGATCTATGAGAGAGCAGGAAAGGAGATTGGCTGCTTTACAAGATCAACAGTATAAAAGTTTGAGAGCACTTGAAATGATGAAAAGAGGAAATGATGTAACTAGTTCGGTTTAAAAGGTGTTATTCAAATTGCTTTTAGTGATGACTCCTAAAAGTCATCAAAGGGGGGAACTGAGAGAGCGCAATTTGAATGGAATGTATATCGTAGTCATATTTAGACGCATCTATTATAAACGTAGGAATATTGTGTAACGTGGGAATGAAATGCATATCGTAATGTGAAGTGATGACTATAGCGTAAAGTCAATTAAAGTGACGACATGGTATAGGAAATGTATAACTATATTCACTTTAGAATGTATTAGATTTAGAAGACTCGTATACGTAGTGGGCTAATGTAGAAGTGCTTACGAACAGTAGAACGTACAGAGTAGAGTTCATGTACGTGTGTAACTTAAAATGTAGAAACGGCGAGAAATGTAACATGGAGAAACGTGTAGAGAGCATACACATAACGACGTAACTAATGAGAATATAAAGTTATGTTTCATGTATAGGGTTTATATTCTATGTATGGGATTATATTTGGTGTGAACTTTATATTCTATGTATTAAGGTTATATTTTACGAAATTGTATTTTAGCTAAGATGTATTCACACACGAACGAAGTATTTGGTGAAAGCGATTATATATAAATGTATGCTAAAGGTTATACTGTGTAGAAGAAGTTGTAGGAATGCTAGAAGAAGTTTAGGTCATTTGTGATTATAACCTGAATGACCAAGGGTTCGCAAGAGTGTAGTCCAATGTATGTAATTTAGTGGGCTCACAGGAGTCGTGAATAGTCTTCACATGATGGTGCGAGCCGAAGAGTCTAGCATTTGTTAGATTTAAAGTGACAAATGTCGAACGAAGTTTATTGCCTAAACAGAAGAGGAGGCGATTGGAATTTGAGCTTTGTTTTGAATGACCATTCACAGGACCTAGAAGGGTCAAAACCACCGTTATAATGTTAAGGTCTTGTTTAAGGTTATTTGACTTTGGATGAAAGTGTCAACTAAAAGTCGCCAACAAGAAGATGAAGATGACATCTAAGGAGAAGGGTCAACCTAACGGACGACGCGAAGAGATGAAGCAATGGAAAGAGCCAGAAATTGACATCATCGGGGAAAGTCCGAGGTGGGCGTCAAGGGGCGTTCCACCCACACTGTGATTGTGTATTTTAGGGACAGCACCCCGGGGAGAAGATAGCGAAGAGCTCAGAGAGAACAGCGAGAGGCGAGTTAGAAGGGTAGATGCCTTGAGCAGATGCGCTGAGAGAGATCAGAGCGCAAGGGAGCAGTAGGCCGAGGACCCTTAGAAGAGCGGATGGGTAGGCAGAGAAGGTACTGCTTCTTAAACTTAAGTTACCTTTAGAGGCTAAGAGAGTTTGAACTTCTTTGGAAATCAAACTGCTGACACCTTTTTAGGGTACCAGGAACTTGCGAAATAGGGATGTCACCTAGTATAGAGTAGGGACAGATTTAACTTGATTATTTTCTTTTTCATTAGACGACGCAAAGGAACCACTTCACATTAAAGCTTTAAATTGCGGATTAAGGAACTGATTTTGTATTTTGTATACTTGAGGTTTATCTTGAGAAGATTGTATTTGCATTCAAATTTGACTTTTATATAAAAACCTTAAAACTTTACCAGTTGTAAGTGGTTCTTCAGAGTGGCGTCATTTATTGGGGTTTAACTAAACCTATGTGGGAGTTGTCTTTTACTCAATGACAGATATTAGCGGTCCAAAATCACGAATGAGATAAATTATTAATTCGATCATAAATTGATACCAAAATCTCATTCCCCGCAGTACCTTGCAAAGAACACTACATTTGCGTCTTGATTTCAAAGAATCTCACTCACTACCTATCACTGACTCTCCCTCACTTTTACTCACATGCGTATTCTTGCACATAGACACATGCTCACACATACACACACTCTTATCTCACATAAACACACTCATTTCAGGCATGCACACAACTTACATTTAAAAATATTTTTACTTGCTACTGCTGCCACCAAAGATTCCAGGTGAACTAAGTGTGCGCCATGTTTTATTATACTAATAGTGAATAATATTCTATTATTCACTATTGGCGTAAAGTAAAAATGTGTTGAGAATATGGAATGTGTAGGCGCCCCTGTTTTCTTGCCAGTGATTTTGCCACCTCTGAGGCCAGGAGTCGCAAAGACATGGTTAGGGTTTGCAAGGTATAAGTCGGGAGTCGCCAGGGGTCGCATATGAGACCCTGTGCAACAACTAAATGTCACCCATGGCCACTTTTTAGGTGATTGAAAAGAGGAATTTTCGTAACATATGACAAGCTCCAGGTTCCCTTTAGACAGTGACAGAGCTCATGTTGGAATGTATTACTGAAGGATCCAATAAACGTTGGGTGGAGCAGCTGGTGGAGAGGAGCTGGGGGGACTAGAACTCTGCACCTGAAATTACCAGGTGCAGGAATGCCAGGCCCAATTTTACCTAGTGCAAAAACGCAGCTGGTAAAAACATTGGGGCAGAGAAGAGAGGCCCAGTCTATGCTCCCCTAGCAACCCTGGATCTTTCTCAGTATGCAACACGCTCACCACCTTCACCAGGACCCTCACTGGCACTACATCTCCCATCTCCCACTTGCTCAGAGCAGATGCTATATGTGAGAGGGAAATTCCACACACTCAGTGAAAACCTACGTAAAAGGTCCCAGTAATTTCAGCTTACCCGTTTATTCGCAGTTCTGGGACTTTATCTCGTGAGGGCTTGATTTATGAGGAGGGAGATAAAGGCCAATACAATACATTCCCTTCTCCCTCATTCTCTTCATCCTAAACTCAGAAGGAGGGTCTTAGACCAGGACTGGCGGACTCAACAATGTACTGGCCTTCTGTGACCCGTCATCTTCTGTGAACGAATGTCCTTTCTAAGTTGGACCTCTCTGGGCTTATATGGCAGCCTTAATTGATGCGTTCTGCACCAGCTGACAGCGCTGTGATATGGCTGCCACCGCCTTGATCTCTGCCCACTTTATATTTCTCAAAGCCAGCAACACTTTTCACTAACAGGCTCAGAGAGGAGGGCAGGGAAAAAATGAAAGTGAATGCGCCGAATATGTCACACGCGCAGCAAATATGAGGAAGTACAAAATGTAATTAGCCTTCAAAAGGAGTTCCGAATTAATCTCATTACGGCTCATCAAATAAGAGAGCAAAGCATAATGGGCCAAGCGCTGCTTGTGAGGATGCTTTGTGTAAAGAAGCTAACGGGGGACACTGTACGCGCGCGTGCCTGCCTTTCCGGAGAGAGACCCTGCGCTGATGTCTTTATGGGACGTGTGCGGCTGTGCGCGCGGGGAGTCTGCGACCCGTCACAGTTTCCCATGGCAATAATAACAACATTAGTGGTTTACCGAACGCTTTCCACCCACACACGACTCGAAAGCACTTAAAGTCCCGCATGTGCAGCGACGTATAGATTGAACGGGCCGCAGCTGCCTGCAAACAATTCTCTTCACAAAATGGGTTCCGGAGGATGGTGGTGGTAGGGGGGGGGGGGGGTGTTGGAAGCTCTAATGTTAATGTAACTATGCACTGCTAATAGTTGCGCACACAGAAGTCCTGTCCTAAAAAAATGACTGCCTAAGCCCACCACCTTCAAACACTGACACAAATAAAGTACTGCTTAGGCAAAAAGGCAGAAGTTAAGGGGGCATCAGGCCTCCTTTTGTTCGATAATCCTGGTTAAGACCTATCTGGAGTCTCATACCTAAATGCAATGGAGGGGAAACGAAGGCACACAGCTTTTTACTTGACAGTTACTTATAAGATGCATGCTTTTGACTTTGTTCTGACCCCTGTATATAACATATGTATGCACTGTAAGAATGCCAGATTTGGTGGTCTGTCCCATTATTTACACAAATATCAATTCAAATACCACTATTTTTTTTATTTTTTATGGGGCTACTTATTCCAATGCAAGGTGTTAGGGCACTTTACATCACATACAAACATGATATATTGACAGTAAATCATGTATGTATATATCAATGAACAGGGTGTGTTACATAAGACAGTGAGCGTTACAAGATATAGGAGTCACACGTCCTTCGTAGCTCACTGTGCTATATTAGAAGGATTACAATTTATGAATTGCAAGTAACAAAAGGATCTTTGTGTTAAAAGTAGTAACCCTTTTTCCTAGCTACATAAAATACAAATCTCTCATCTGCATCTTACATAATGTGCTTTGCAGGAGACCTATTAATCTACTATGCTACTTTGATTCATAACTGGAACTAGACAAAGCACATGTCTCTAGCAAATGTATTAACCTCTTGAGTTATCTTACCACTATTATTTCCTGAAATTTACTGGGCACACAAAGATTTTAGCAGCAAGTGTCTTAACCCCATATGATATTTTAAAATGCAGACTTTGCAACCAATTAAGCAGAACAGATTTACTGCCACATTTCTCCTTGCTGCCAATTTCTGGGACAGGAACAGACTAATTTGCATACAGCCAGGTTCTGAAACTGGGATGGTGCAGTGAGCTAAAAAACGGTGTTGGATCTAGCCCTGATCTCTTGACTGGGTGAGAGCTTTCTGCTTAATTCAGAGACTCTGTCCCTCACCACCCCTTGTTGTAAATATTTTTGTCCACCCTAAGCGTGGAAGGGTATTCTCAGATGTGAGACCCTTGCTCATTGCACCATCAGGATTCAAGCAAACCGGGCCGAAGACGGCTGTAATGCCAGAAACCGGTCCCCGGGAGCTTGTTTCCTTCCCAGTGTAAGAATTGGCTTTTGTAGTTTGGTTTGCCCTGTTCCCATCATGCACTGGGACAGGAACAGACTAATTTGCATACAGCCAGGTTCTGAAACTGGGATGGTGCAGTGAGCTAAAAAACGGTGTTGGATCTAGCCCTGATCTCTTGACTGGGTGAGAGCTTTCTGCTTAATTCAGAGACTCTGTCCCTCACCACCCCTTGTTGTAAATATTTTTGTCCACCCTAAGCGTGGAAGGGTATTCTCAGATGTGAGACCCTTGCTCATTGCACCATCAGGATTCAAGCAAACCGGGCCGAAGACGGCTGTAATGCCAGAAACCGGTCCCCGGGAGCTTGTTTCCTTCCCAGTGTAAGAATTGGCTTTTGTAGTTTGGTTTGCCCTGTTCCCATCATGCACTGGGACAGGAACAGACTAATTTGCATACAGCCAGGTTCTGAAACTGGGATGGTGCAGTGAGCTAAAAAACGGTGTTGGATCTAGCCCTGATCTCTTGACTGGGTGAGAGCTTTCTGCTTAATTCAGAGACTCTGTCCCTCACCACCCCTTGTTGCATATATTTTTGTCCACCCTAAGCGTGGAAGGGTATTCTCAGATGTGAGACCCTTGCTCATTGCACCATCAGGATTCAAGCAAACCGGGCCGAAGACGGCTGTAATGCCAGAAACCGGTCCCCGGGAGCTTGTTTCCTTCCCAGTGTAAGAATTGGCTTTTGTAGTTTGGTTTGCCCTGTTCCCATCATGCACTGGGACAGGAACAGACTAATTTGCATACAGCCAGGTTCTGAAACTGGGATGGTGCAGTGAGCTAAAAAACGGTGTTGGATCTAGCCCTGATCTCTTGACTGGGTGAGAGCTTTCTGCTTAATTCAGAGACTCTGACGCTCACCACCCCTTGTTGTAAATATTTTTGTCCACCCTAAGCGTGGAAGGGTATTCTCAGATGTGAGACCCTTGCTCATTGCACCATCAGGATTCAAGCAAACCGGGCCGAAGACGGCTGTAATGCCAGAAACCGGTCCCCGGGAGCTTGTTTCCTTCCCAGTGTAAGAATTGGCTTTTGTAGTTTGGTTTGCCCTGTTCCCATCATGCACTGGGACAGGAACAGACTAATTTGCATACAGCCAGGTTCTGAAACTGGGATGGTGCAGTGAGCTAAAAAACGGTGTTGGATCTAGCCCTGATCTCTTGACTGGGTGAGAGCTTTCTGCTTAATTCAGAGACTCTGTCCCTCACCACCCCTTGTTGTAAATATTTTTGTCCACCCTAAGCGTGGAAGGGTATTCTCAGATGTGAGACCCTTGCTCATTGCACCATCAGGATTCAAGCAAACCGGGCCGAAGACGGCTGTAATGCCAGAAACCGGTCCCCGGGAGCTTGTTTCCTTCCCAGTGTAAGAATTGGCTTTTGTAGTTTGGTTTGCCCTGTTCCCATCATGCACTGGGACAGGAACAGACTAATTTGCATACAGCCAGGTTCTGAAACTGGGATGGTGCAGTGAGCTAAAAAACGGTGTTGGATCTAGCCCTGATCTCTTGACTGGGTGAGAGCTTTCTGCTTAATTCAGAGACTCTGTCCCTCACCACCCCTTGTTGTAAATATAGCCAATTTCTTTGTGGCGGGATATAAAAAAATAAATGTATAATTTGAGGCCCAGATTCTGTCTTGAAGTTGTGTCACTTTTTTGGCACTACCAGATGCAAAATCTCTCTAGTTAAATCTAGTAATATGTTCGAATATACACAATAGAACTGCTAAACATATGTCTAAGATGTTAAGAACTGATGTCATTTCTTCTGATATCACTTCCTATGAGGTCATGAGTTGTTTATGCCACTTACTGTGATTTTACTTCCCGTGATGCCACGTGCGATGTCACCCGCCGTGATATCATGTGTCATGATGTCACTTGCAAACTGTCTAACTTGTTTAGTTCCCCCACTTATTTTTTTAGGACTTGTGCTTTGCCAACAGCGTAGCTCCATTAGGGTAGTGGAAAACCTTTTTGTTATGGGTCTGGAGGGGGTGTTGGTATGTGGTGGCAGAGCAAGGATAGGAGCTCATAGGGTGTTAAAAACAGTGACTGAGAGACGATAAAAGTGATTAGAGGCACATGAAACTGAATTATTGGAGCCAAGGTAGAGGAAAGATGCTGTTTGCAGGAACCCTTCTGAAGACTGGCACTCTTGCCTGGGCCCCCCTCACCCATACCAAAAGCTGTCCCTGTCAGTAATACAGCATCTTTGTACATAAAACCGGGTATAACACTTCCGTTTGACGCAGCATTATATTGCAGTTTCTAGTCCCACAAAAAAGTACAGGAATGTTTTACTTGAAAGGTTATGGATCTTATGGTTAGGAAAGTGAGGAAAAAAGATCAAATGTGCACAGCACACACACCAAATCCTGCTAAAACGCAAGCAGTGACAGTGGTGCCGATGTTCCCTGCAAACCACCATATACCACTACACTCACCTTTGTGTTATTTTTTATTGGCCTGAAAGCCAAATTGGAAAAGTGAGGTGGGGGAGTGACAAGGGACGAGTGAGACAATGACCCAAAGAGTGAGCAAGTCATTGAATGAGGGTATAGCTGAATGAGGGAATAAGCAGATGAGGGAGTGAGTGAAAGGGTAAGTTATTGAGGGAGTGGAGTGCTGACTGAGCATGTGGGTGAGTGAGTAAGTGAGTGAGTGACTAAGTGACTTAGTGAGCTTAAACTATCAAAAATTTAGCCAGGTGAGTTTTCAGTATTAGGTTGTGTCAAAGACTAAGGGGAACAGAATGAAATGTAAAGCAAATATGTATGCATGGACACAGCCAGAGATTGGATGGCGAATTTTAGGCCCAACCAATAACTGGTCTTCTGTGTGATCTGAGTCTAAGTGTGATGTAGGAAACAGTCACTTTCACAACAGTAGGCTCCAAACTAAAGCCCTTCAAAGTCAATAGACAACATTTTAACAATAGGAACCAACAAAACTCCAAAACATGCTGATCCCAGTTTAAGGCTAGGTTGGCGGTTATTCATCCTCATCACAAGGAAACATGTTTTAAACACAAAGCACAGACATTTACATGCAGTCCTGCCTGTGACCTGCAGTCATGGAAGTAACTTCATGGCAGAGAAGATCTGAGCCTTCCACTCCGGGGGTAGCAACAATCTAGACCCATCAATCACTAGCTGCAATGACATGTAAAATGTGTGCTCAACTGCAACACAGCATATAATATATATTAGGAAACTTGCACAGTGTTCTCACCTAACAACCCTCCTCCAAGGGTATGGCATCAGAATATTAACGTTTATTGGGAGGCTACGCTGCCAACATACAAACTTGAAAATGATTCAATTTTCATGTTCTTGAGCGCAATAACATATTGTTCTTCACCTCAGTAATACACCTGGAAACATTTTCCCTCATCAAATGTGTATCTAGTTTGTAATAATGGAACCATTAAGTAATATGGATGTTGGCATTACCTATTAGTGGTCATGTTCAGGCAGGTAACAACTGATGCTAGGAATGTTGAGGTTGATCAAGCATGTTCAGGGGCATGTGAAGACTCGTAAATCATGCTGCCTTGCATGTGGAGGCTGATAACACATGTTTCTGGACAACTAGAGACTTTCCATGCTAGTTACTGGGTTGTGGAGACTCATAATACATGTTTCGGAACATGGGGGAGTTATCGATATCTGTTGATAAGCCGGCTTGGTGTAACATATTACACCGGGACATGTTTAAGAAAGTTCCTCACTGGTGACGTACTGACTAGCGTTTATCATTTTATTTTATTTCTGAAATGGCTGCTTTACATCACATTGCCTCTGAGCACTCCTAATTAAGGGTGTCTGACTGTATTCTGTATGCTTTTTTTTACCTTGTCCTATTTCTATCCTTGTTATTTTATTTAGTTTGTTTTCAAGTACACTTGTATGTATCTTTTTCTGTGCCCTCCTTTTGCACATACAATCTATTGTTGTGACCAAATTCACTTGTTTAAGATACGTTTGTACTATCCCTAGCCTGAACCTTTGTTCTAGTGTTCTGTCATCGTTCTCTCCTTTTGAGCACTGTATCAACAGCTGATAAAATTATAAAAATATTACTATTGACCCTTCCATTACCATTATCCTAGCTGTTGGTGGGCATGTCGGCATGATCACACTTGTTGCTCGACATGTGGAGACTGGCACTATCGGCTACTTGGCAACTGTAGGTAATTTATATTGTGTTATATGTGTTGGCGAACATGCAGAGAATGGCATTGCGTTCAATAGGGCACATGGAAATTGGCAAAATTGGCTTTACCTTTAAAATCACATTACATTTTAATGGATGTTACTTGCCAGGGTGTTTGAAAATGCACAGTTTCAATAGTTTTCTGAAAATACCCTTGATTGAGAACTCAAAATCCTGTGTAACTTGTTTTTTAAACTCCATCTTTTTATTCTCTGTGTTACTGGCTGAAAGTTTCAAAATGCACAATTTCTAACTATTTTTCTTAAAATAGTGAAAGATTGACAAAAGATACTGATCCAATGCAAAGTGTGGAATTGTTTATAACAACAATTAGTTCAGCGAACACTCCAAACGCATATGAAAGCATATTAAAAGCATCATTTGGCACTACTCTTTCCAAGAATTCTTTCTGAAGAACGCCGAGATCTCTCTGTAGGGTGGTCTTTAACTTATTTTGTGTCTTTGGTAATATTATGGGACTAATGCACTTCCATTAACTTTCAAATTTGCCAACCGCAACAAATTATGTGTTGAGAACACTACGGTCATTAAAATGGAGACATATTTTTTAAACATCTTGATTTTATTAAAATGATATATATAATATTTATTCGGGGTTTCTACCCAGATCTTTTCATCCATTGGTCTATTTTTGTGTCATTCACATTCTTCTTCCATCCACTACAGTATTGCGCCCAAGTCAGCCATTGGCTAGCTTTACTGTGGGTGACCGCATTCCATAAGTTCACGAGGAGCACTTCCGCACACAAAATAATTCCCTTCAGGGCCATGGCCTGCTATGGCATTATGTGTTTTCTGAGACAAAAAAGAATTCTGCCTTTAACCAATGTTTTCCTTTTTTTTAATACTGGTGAGGGCCAAACAAGTTCACCAACAATAAAATTTCCCCCAAACCATGAAAAAACGAAATCATGACAAATTCAAAAGCTTTGCAGCCAATTCCAAGCCAAATGGCCTTTTCAAAGCCTCTTTATTGGTGCAGTAGGGCTGAGCAGTCATTAGGGGTCAATTAGGCCACTTATTAAACAACAAACAGTATTTTTGGTAGCAGAAAAATAACATTTGTGAGCACCCCTGCACTAATTAAATATTGGAGTGCACAGATAGCATATAACCAGCAGAAAACTGAGAAACTGTGTCACCACACTATATGTATATCACTAACAAATTCTAGCCTGTATTTACTTTAGGGCTCTGGAGGCACACCTACAAATGGAAAATTATAACTTAGAGAGCCTTGAGAAAGTATTCATTTGAATAGCTTGGCTAATCTCCCCAAGGGGTATTCAGGCACTTTGCTTCAGGTAGAAGTTGAAGAGTCAGGTCTTCAGTCCATTCCTGAAGTACTTCTGTAAGGGTGAGGTGCGGAGGTGGACGGAGTACCAGACTTTGGTTGCAAGGTGGGAGAATGATCATCCTTCAGTGTGGCTGCAGTGGATGCGGTGAGTCTGAGCGATGGCGAGGTGTGCGGAGCAGAGGTGTCTGGTGGGTTGGTAGAAGGTCAGTCAGTGGTTCATGTAGTCTGGTCCTTGGTTGTGGTGGGTTTGTAGGCATGGGTTAGTAGCTTGAATTGGCATCTCTTCTGGATGGGGAGCCAGTGGAGGTCTTTCAGGTGATAGGTGATGTGTGTCCTCTTGGGCAGGTAGAGAACCGGTCTTGCTGCTGTGTTCTGTATTGTCTGGAGTATTTGCATGAGTTCAGCGGAGGTGCCGGCATAGAGTGCATTGCCGTTGTCGAGCCGGCTGGTGATGAGGGAGTGCGTTGCCATCTTCCTAGTGCTGATCAAAATTCTTCAGAAAAGAGGCGCAATACAGCTGTGGTGTTGCACATATTTCAGTGCAGTGGCGAAACGAACCTTGAGGGGGCCCCCCTGCAGGGTTTGTGAACGGGCCCCCTCCGGACTCAATCTAGTGCTCCTCAGCAGAAGTGCGGTGCTGACGGGCCCCCTGGAGAGTGAGGGCCCCCCGCACTGCGGGGGCTGCAGGGGCCTGTGTTACGCCCCTGTTTCAGTGGAGGTGAGAATGAAGTTCAATGGGTCAGGTGTGGAATAGGACTTACCTCTCAGGAGGATACTGGAGCACATTCAGTTTAGGAACACAGGATTTAAACCATGAGGGAAGAGGGGCCTCGGTCTTGGCATGAACTGCAGCTGGGCTCCCATACAGTCAACCCGATCTGGTTCCTAATGCGTAAGCATGTCTATTTAATGAATCCTGTGCTTTCCCTTCGTAGCTTGCCACAAGCATCAAGGCTTTCTCAGAAAATATTGCATGTAGTACATAAATTGCAACACTAAAACAATGTAACAGTTAAGAATACATTGTTGGAATTTCCAAAACAATTTACTTACGAAGAATTAAACGTAATATTAATATCACTCTAAAACAACTGAAAAAGTGTGCTGGGATCTGGCGTTTTAAAAATATATAACACCATCACATAGAAAACAAGCATTTACAATGCAATGGTCTCAGCATTATTAAAGGTAGAGCTATTGGCATTGCTTATGACTTTTTTTTTTAATCATAAATAAATGGCATTGTCATTTACATTGCCAATAGCTTAATCGCTTGCAAATGCATGACCTATTGCATTTATACCCACACAGAGCCACATCACCCCCTTTTGTATCACACAGAGCCACACACACAGAGCCACCCAAGTCATTCACATAGAGCCACCTACACAGAGCCACTCTCACACAGACAGTCACCCACACATAGAGCCACCTACTAAAAAAGCTATCCACACAGAGCTACACACACACACACACACAGAGCGCTACGCGCTACACACACACACACACACACACAGAGCGCTACACACACACAGAGCGCTACACACACACACACATAGAGCGCTACACACACACACAGAGCGCTACACACACACACACAGACAGAGCGCCACACACACACACACAGACAGAGCGCCACACACACACACACAGACAGAGCGCCACACACACACAGACAGAGCGCCACACAGACTACACACACACACACTACACACACACACAGACCGAGCGCCCCACACACACAGACTATGCTAACACATATCCTGCCTACTGTCCCAACTCCTCCATGCACTGTAAACCCCTTTAACCACTCTACACTCACCCCAAATCTTCTACACCATGAGAGAAAACCACTTCCAAACAATCACACGTTGAACCGCACTGCTATAATCCTCCTGCATTCAATTAATAAACCTGCTTATCACACAAATAAAAAAATCCTAAACTCTACATTAGCATTTAAAACTCATCCCACAGCTTGATATATACATGTCTCCCTTCAGCCTCTCTCTAAAATCTAACATCACCCTCCCACTATTATGACCACCCTTGGTGTGAGACTCATAGGTTTCACCCCAAGAAATTACCGCTTACATTCTCAAACCCTACAAGATTGTCCCACCCATTGCACGCACTCCAAACACTCAAGCTACATACACACACCATCTATAACCACATATACACCTTGATGTATATCATCCAGCCACATCACACCTATAGGCTCCACTGAGTCATCTTCGACACCACACACCCACATCAAATGTCCAATAAGTAGATTACACAAACACATACACATGCCACACACTTAGAGCACAACCCAACACGTATACCCACGAAACTACCCCGTCACGTCCACTCATACCATTCGCATGAACACGACACACTCGTCCAACACCCATTAACACTTAGCCCCTCTCCACTCCCCTACAGTATCTCTACACCAGTCAGTGAGTCCTACACCGACCCCACCAATTTGACACCACTACACCTCATTAACTCCGGCGCACCCTACAACCCCATGCCTCCTGCATACCTGCTCACTGGTACGAGTTCCATTCAATTAGTAAAGCAACGCATTTTATTTAGAGCGCTTAGAAACCTAGACGTGTCGTGTGAAGCGCTATATATATTTTTTGTTTTATAGCGTTAATGGTACTGCTAAGTACGCCGCACACCGTTAAACTCCTATGCAGTACCACGCCAAACTCTCACGCCCGTTCCAAGCACCACACAGCATCCACACCAAGCCCTGCCTGCACACCTCCACTGCTATAATCCTCCTGCATTCAATTAATAAACCTGCTTATCACACAAATAAAAAAATCCTAAACTCTACATTAGCATTTAAAACTCGTCCCACAGCTTGATATATACATGTCTCCCTTCAGCCTCTCTCTAAAATCTAACATCACCCTCCCACTATTATGACCACCCTTGGTGTGAGACTCATAGGTTTCACCCCAAGAACCTACCGCTTACATTCTCAAACCCTACAAGATTCACCCACCCATTGCACGCACTCCAAACACTCAAGCTACATACACACACACACACCATCTATAACTACATCTACACCTTGATGTATATCATCCACCCACATCACACCTATAGGCTCCAGTCATCTTCGACACCACACACCCACATCAAATGTCCAATAAGTAGATTACACAAACACATACACATGCCACACACTTAGAGCACAACCCAACACGTATACCCACAAAACTACCCCGTCACGTCCACTCATACCATTCGCATGAACACAACACACTCGTCCAACACCCATTAACACTTAGCTCCTCTCCACTCACCTACAGTATCTCTACACCAGTCAGTGAGTCCTACACCGAACCCACCAATTTGACACCACTACACCTTATTAACTCCGGCGCACCCTACAACCCTATGCCTCCTGCATACCTGCTCACTGGTACGAGTTCCATTCAATTAGTAAAGCAACGCGTTTTATTTAGAGCGCTTAGAAACCTAGACGTGTCGCGTGAAGCGCTATATAATTTTTTGTTTTATAGCATTAATGGTACTGCTAAGTACGCCGCACACCGTTAAACTCCTATGCAGTACCACGCCAACCTCTCACGCCCATTCCAATCACCACACAGCATCCACACCAAGCCCTGCCTGCACACCTCACCCTCCGCGCACCCTCTTCTAGCGCCTACTGACCTGCTGCAGCACCGAAGCGCTGGCAGCCCCAGCCGGTTCATTGTTGAGTGGAGGGTGGCGTGTGTGTTTGTGCGTGTGCGGTTCCAGCGCAGACTGCTGAGCGCAAAAGAGGTGTGTGGAGATGTGAGGTCTGTGCTGCTCTGCTCTTTATGTGTGTGGGGGGGCGGCGCAGGAAGCTGCCATTCTCGAACATGTTGTAAGAGTCGGGGTTGAGCGTCCAGTAGCTGCACTTGCCCGGCTTCTTGTCGTCGAGGGGCACTTTGACAAAGCACTCGTTAAGCAAGAGGTTGTGGCGGATGGAGTTCTGCCAGCCCTGCTTGTTGTCGCGGTAGAAGGGGAAGTGCTCCATAATGAACTGGTAGATGCCGTTCAGGGTGATCTTCTTGTCGGGCGCGTTCTGGATGGCCATGGTGATGAGCGCGATGTACGAGTAGGGCGGCTTTACCATGTCCTTGGGCTGCATGGGCGGCGGCGGCGCCCCGCCATAGGGTCCGTAGCCGTGGCCCCCGTGTACTGCTCGTGTTGCCAGTACATGCTCATGGGCGCTGCCATGCCCGTGTAGCCCACCGCCGCCGCCGCCCGGTAGTAGCTCTGCTCGCCACTCAGGTAGGGCACCACCCCCAGGGGGCTGGGGCTGGACACGAAATAGCGCGCCTGCATGGCCGCGGGGGCAGCTCACCCTCTCCTTTCCAGAGGAGTTTGTCTTATGGTGGAGGAACCTCTCTTCGGCCCCCCGAGTCTCTGCGGAGCCCTCTTCAAGGGCAGCGGGGTGAGAGTCCAGGGTGTGGGGGGGTGGCGGAGCCTGCCGACCCTACGCCCTTCCTCGGGCCTCATCGCTTCAGCTCCAGTCCTTGTTTGCGTACTTGGACTAACTCTTCTGGGTGGAGAAGACGCGCAAGAGAGGGAAGAAAAACTTGCACAGGAAAAGTTTTGGGAAAGTTTCTGTGCTGTTTCTGGGGCTGGGCACTGCGCTCAGCTCCCTGTGGCATGTGCCAGTGTCTGTGTGCCAGTCTTCCACAGGCGCTGCCTGCTCCGGGATGCATCGGGAAGAGAGAGATGAGGGCAAAAAAACCAGCTGAACTTTTGAGCATCCGTCACCAGGCTTAGGACTTTATTACGCGGCTCCTCGGCTGCACTGGTTTGAGCTGGGCGAAAACGGGAGGCTCCTCCTGGTGCATTCCCGGGTAGAGACGCTGTGGGCCCAGCCGGAAGGACATGCTCAGCACGGGGCTGGTGGCCATGGGGAGTGCAGGCTGTGCGAGCTGCAGGACGGGGTGTAGTGAGGCTGCTGCTTGTACGCTCTGGCTCCCGCTCCGTACCTGTGATCCTGTGCGTGTCTTCTGTCTGGGCCGGGCTGCCTCCGCCTAACTCCCCGGCCATTGTGAGCTCTCTTGCAGTAATGCAGCAGCAGGGGCGAGGACTCGGTGACTTCTTGGTGTGGCGGTCGTCGCGAAATGGCATAAAGAAAAGCGCCGCCATTTTCAGATTCGGGGACGTGTTTTTTGCGCTCTGAGTGACAGATGACGCCACGAGCTAAAGAACGCAAAAAATCATGCCCCCGAATCCGAAAAAGACAGAGCTTCTTTGGAGGGACGGCTATCCCCTCCAATGGCTGGCCTCCGTTTAGGAAGCCAGCCAATGGAGGAGAGACGAGGACAGAGGCGGGTTTAAGCTGCCACACTAAACAACAATAATTCTCCGGACTTCCGGTCTTGGCCTACGGCCAAGCCCTACGGTCCCTCGACCTAAAAACTGCGGGCAAAATCCAGGAGGAGGGAGGTTTCTCCGCAATGCAAAATAAGAATAAAAAAATGATACCGTTCCACAAAGGCAAAGCCTTCGGCCAATGCACAATTGTAGAATTCCACGTTGGGGAAATGGGAAAGCCAAAAAAAAAGGAATTCACAAAACCTTCCTATAATTACGCTGCCTGGAAGCCAGTGAGAGGTACGATTTGTTAAGGCCACACCCTGTCATAATTCTTTCTCCCTGTGAGGCAGTAAACCTGCAATGAACTTGAAGGTGCAGCTTATCCAGGACAGAAGAATTATTGAAATTGAGAAAATGGTTTTCTGAATATTATTTTCTTCACAATTTGACAGTTTTGTTGATTTTCTGTATTTAAACTGTATATCTTTCACCCTCAGCTTAATGAAGTAGAGAACTGTTCATTTGCTGATGATGGACCAAGAGAAAAAAAAGTTTCTGTCAAGTTTCTAACAGTGGCATAATGCAAGATGACCCCCTCACCCCACAGCATGTAAAGAAGTAACCCAGAGTTTTCCCATATCACACAGATATTCATTGACCTTGGGCTGAATGGGCCCTTCTTAAGGGCTGCAGGACCAGTGACATAGCTAGAACTATTGACGCCCTTGGCGGTTGGGGCATTTGCCTCCCCTTGACTTCCGCAGGTGTGAGCTGGGGGGAGGTTAGCGACGGTCCCTGTGTTTGCCACCCACGACAGCATCAGGTCAGGTAAGAGCCGTGGGTGGGGGGTTACGCTCCCCCAAAACTCATGTCGCCGGGATGAAACCCCCCATGCTACACTACTGTGCAGGACCCTGTGTTCCGCCCCTGGTTTCTAACATTTATACTACATCAAACCAAGGCCCGCCATTATTGAAATTTGCGCAGGCACTTAAGCGCTGCAATGCAATTTGGCGCTGAACATGCATTTAAAATGGTAGGTCAAATGGTGCCATCTTTTGCGCTGTGCAGGTTCATACGCAAAACTTTAGTAACTATGGGCCCGAAGACTTTGCAGTATCAAAGGATACAGAACAAACTTTGAATGATGCCACGTCATTTTCTGAAGAAGGATTGTGTTCACTATCATGCAGAGGCCACGCCTTCCTTTTTCATTAACTAATAGCACAAACTCAGAGAATAGCGCCTAATAATGCAGTAACATCACTGGCCACAAGTGAATAAAGCATATAATTGCAAAATATGGGATGCCACCGCAACTAAGTGTGTCTCCAGCTACTTGTTCTTGTTTAATCCAAATGCTTAAGTGAGCACGCTCCAAGTGTAACGAAATGACAATAGTTCAAGCTTCCATTTATTTTTTCAAATATTCGACAAATCAAGCAATAACGACATTACTTGTTCTAGTTTCTAGGCGAGACTGCCATCTTTTAAGACTTTTTAAAACGGCCTTATTCAATGGGGGAAATTGAAAAAGCAAATTTCGAAGAGTTAGTGATCAAAGGCATAGTCACAAGGGTTTATTGACGAAATCAGCAATGATGGGGAACTCATTTGTTAAGAGCAATGAATCTATAAACAGAGCCCGGATCTCACTGATTGTAACTGGAAGGGATGTATGTAACACATGCCGAAACGATTTATGGCACATTAACGCTTGGCTACTCTATGTCCATTATTGAGGCTGTGGTCAAAGTGAAGCAAACAGCATTTTAAATGTCTGCCGTGCTTTAAAATGGTATTGACCACATCTCTGCTTCTGTGCAGGAACTTCTCAAGTAAAGGTCTTGAATACAGGCTTTCCCCAGCCTCGTGTACTTCCCTGTTGTCTGTAGGATGTAGCTCATGGCCATAACTGTGCTGATATGTGGGATGGCCCAGTCGCCTTTGTGCCTCGTTATGTTTTTGCGTTGGAGTGGTAAGTTTAATCACCACTGAGAATGGCACCTTGAAAACAATTTGTGGACTCCCAGGAAGATGTGTGATACCCAGTGTGTGAAACAAAGGGCTAGAGCTGCTCATTGGGGATCACAAAAACAACAGGTGATGGACCGAATGAGGATCAATGCCACACATTCAACCCAGTCAAAAGATCTGGGTCCTAATCCATCGTTTTTTTGCACTCCACACCACCCTGGGTTAGACAATGGCGATATGCAAATCAGCTCTGACCCTGTGCCCCATGGGAACAGTCCAGTCCGAACTACAAAAGCCATGTCCTTCCCAGAACGGAATCAAGCATCCGAGGACCGGACCGGTTTCGAGGTAACACCTCTCATCAGCCCGGCTAGCTTGACTTCAGTGGTGTGGAGGGCCTGGGACCCACGTCTGGGCATCCCCAGTACACTTATAGCGGAATTGCAAAAACAACAGGTGATGGACCGAATGAGGATCAATGCCACACATTCAACCCAGTCAAAAGATCTGGGTCCTAATCCATTGTTTTTTTGCACTCCACACCACCCTGGGTTAGACAATGGCGATATGCAAATCAGCTCTGACCCTGTGCCCCATGGGAACAGTCCAGTCCGAACTACAAAAGCCATGTCCTTCCCAGAACGGAATCAAGCATCCGAGGACCGGACCGGTTTCGATGTAACACCTCTCATCAGCCCGGCTAGCTTGACTCCAGTGGTGTGGAGTGCCTGGGACCCACGTCTGGGCATCCCCAGTACACTTATAGCGGAATTGCAAAAACAACAGGTGATGGACCGAATGAGGATCAATGCCACACATTCAACCCAGTCAAAAGATCTGGGTCCTAATCCATCCTTTTTTTGCACTCCACACCACCCTGGGTTAGACAATGGCGATATGCAAATCAGCTCTGACCCTGTGCCCCATGGGAACAGTCCAGTCCGAACTACAAAAGCCATGTCCTTCCCAGAACGGAATCAAGCATCCGAGGACCGGACCGGTTTCGAGGTAACACCTCTCATCAGCCCGGCTAGCTTGACTCCAGTGGTGTGGAGTGCCTGGGACCCACGTCTCAAACCGGTCCAGTCCTCGGATGCTTGATTCCGTTCTGGGAAGGACATGGCTTTTGTAGTTCGGACTGGACTGTTCCCATGGGGCACAGGGTCAGAGCTGATTTGCATATCGCCATTGTCTAACCCAGGGTGGTGTGGAGTGCAAAAAAACAATGGATTTGGGCCCAGATCCTTGGACTGGGGTGAATGTGTGACATTGATCCACATTCGGTCCATCACCTGTTTTGTTTGCAATTGCTGCCATAAGTGCGCTGGGGATGCCCAGACGTGGGTCCCAGGCACTCCACACCACTGGAGTCAAGCGAGCCGGGCTGATGAGAGGTGTTACCTCGAAACCGGTCCGGTCCTCGGATGCTTGATTCCGTTCTGGGAAGGACATGGCTTTTGTAGTTCGGACTGGACTGTTCCCATGGGGCACAGGGTCAGAGCTGATTTGCATATCGCCATTGTCTAACCCAGGGTGGTGTGGAGTGCAAAAAAACGATGGATTTGGGCCCAGATCCTTGGACTGGGGTGAATGTGTGACATTGATCCACATTCGGTCCATCACCTGTTTTGTTTGCAATTGCCGCCATAAGTGCGCTGGGGATGCCCAGACGTGGGTCCCAGGCACTCCACACCACTGGAGTCAAGCTAGCCGGGCTGATGAGAGGTGTTACCTCGAAACCGGTCCGGTCCTCGGATGCTTGATTCCGTTCTGGGAAGGACATGGCTTTTGTAGTTCGGACTGGACTGTTCCCATGGGGCACAGGGTCAGAGCTGATTTGCAAATCGCCATTGTCTAACCCAGGGTGGTGTGGAGTGCAAAAAAACGATGGATTTGGGCCCAGATCCTTGGACTGGGGTGAATGTGTGACATTGATCCACATTCGGTCCATCACCTGTTTTGTTTGCAATTGCCGCCATAAGTGCGCTGGGGATGCCCAGACGTGGGTCCCAGGCACTCCACACCACTGGAGTCAAGCTAGCCGGGCTGATGAGAGGTGTTACCTCGAAACCGGTCCAGTCCTCGGATGCTTGATTCCGTTCAGGGAAGGACATGGCTTTTGTAGTTCGGACTGGACTGTTCCCATGGGGCACAGGGTCAGAGCTGATTTGCATATCGCCATTGTCTAACCCAGGGTGGTGTGGAGTGCAAAAAAACGATGGATTTGGGCCCAGATCCTTGGACTGGGGTGAATGTGTGACATTGATCCACATTCGGTCCATCACCTGTTTTGTTTGCAATTGCCGCCATAAGTGCGCTGGGGATGCCCAGACGTGGGTCCCAGGCACTCCACACCACTGGAGTCAAGCTAGCCGGGCTGATGAGAGGTGTTACCTCGAAACCGGTCCGGTCCTCGGATGCTTGATTCCGTTCTGGGAAGGACATGGCTTTTGTAGTTCGGACTGGACTGTTCCCATGGGGCACAGGGTCAGAGCTGATTTGCATATCGCCATTGTCTAACCCAGGGTGGTGTGGAGTGCAAAAAAATGATGGATTGGGGCCCAGATCCTTGGACTGGGGTGAATGTGTGACATTGATCCACATTCGGTCCATCACCTGTTTTGTTTGCAATTGCCGCCATAAGTGCGCTGGGGATGCCCAGACGTGGGTCCCAGGCACTCCACACCACTGGAGTCAAGCTAGCCGGGCTGATGAGAGGTGTTACCTCGAAACCTGTCCGGTCCTCGGCTGCTTGATTCCGTTCTGGGAAGGACATGGCTTTTGTAGTTCGGACTGCACTGTTCCCATGGGGCACAGGGTCAGAGCTGATTTGCATATCGCCATTGTCTAACCCAGGGTGGTGTGGAGTGCAAAAAAACAATGGATTTGGGCCCAGATCCTTGGACTGGGGTGAATGTGTGACATTGATCCACATTCGGTCCATCACCTGTTTTGTTTGCATTGGGGATCACAGCAGCTCATCGAGGACTGGCGAGATGTGATGACAGCGAGCAGACATATCCTAAAATACCACCAGTTGCTCAACGACAGGGAATATAGGTCTAGATGCAGACCGTAAATGGGGATTTCTTCAAAGTCCCTTATTAATGAAGTGAGCAGGCAAACCTAGAACACCGCCAGCTGCTGTGCCGGTCCAGTCCTCGGATGCTTGATTCCGTTCTGGGAAGGACATGGCTTTTGTAGTTCGGACTGGACTGTTCCCATGGGGCACAGGGTCAGAGCTGATTTGCATATCGCCATTGTCTAACCCAGGGTGGTGTGGAGTGCAAAAAAACAATGGATTTGGGCCCAGATCCTTGGACTGGGGTGAATGTGTGACATTGATCCACATTCGGTCCATCACCTGTTTTGTTTGCAATTGCTGCCATAAGTGCGCTGGGGATGCCCAGACGTGGGTCCCAGGCACTCCACACCACTGGAGTCAAGCGAGCCGGGCTGATGAGAGGTGTTACCTCGAAACCGGTCCGGTCCTCGGATGCTTGATTCCGTTCTGGGAAGGACATGGCTTTTGTAGTTCGGACTGGACTGTTCCCATGGGGCACAGGGTCAGAGCTGATTTGCATATCGCCATTGTCTAACCCAGGGTGGTGTGGAGTGCAAAAAAACGATGGATTTGGGCCCAGATCCTTGGACTGGGGTGAATGTGTGACATTGATCCACATTCGGTCCATCACCTGTTTTGTTTGCAATTGCCGCCATAAGTGCGCTGGGGATGCCCAGACGTGGGTCCCAGGCACTCCACACCACTGGAGTCAAGCTAGCCGGGCTGATGAGAGGTGTTACCTCGAAACCGGTCCAGTCCTCGGATGCTTGATTCCGTTCTGGGAAGGACATGGCTTTTGTAGTTCGGACTGGACTGTTCCCATGGGGCACAGGGTCAGAGCTGATTTGCATATCGCCATTGTCTAACCCAGGGTGGTGTGGAGTGCAAAAAAACGATGGATTTGGGCCCAGATCCTTGGACTGGGGTGAATGTGTGACATTGATCCACATTCGGTCCATCACCTGTTTTGTTTGCAATTGCCGCCATAAGTGCGCTGGGGATGCCCAGACGTGGGTCCCAGGCACTCCACACCACTGGAGTCAAGCTAGCCGGGCTGATGAGAGGTGTTACCTCGAAACCGGTCCGGTCCTCGGATGCTTGATTCCGTTCTGGGAAGGACATGGCTTTTGTAGTTCGGACTGGACTGTTCCCATGGGGCACAGGGTCAGAGCTGATTTGCATATCGCCATTGTCTAACCCAGGGTGGTGTGGAGTGCAAAAAAATGATGGATTGGGGCCCAGATCCTTGGACTGGGGTGAATGTGTGACATTGATCCACATTCGGTCCATCACCTGTTTTGTTTGCAATTGCCGCCATAAGTGCGCTGGGGATGCCCAGACGTGGGTCCCAGGCACTCCACACCACTGGAGTCAAGCTAGCCGGGCTGATGAGAGGTGTTACCTCGAAACCTGTCCGGTCCTCGGATGCTTGATTCCGTTCTGGGAAGGACATGGCTTTTGTAGTTCGGACTGCACTGTTCCCATGGGGCACAGGGTCAGAGCTGATTTGCATATCGCCATTGTCTAACCCAGGGTGGTGTGGAGTGCAAAAAAACAATGGATTTGGGCCCAGATCCTTGGACTGGGGTGAATGTGTGACATTGATCCACATTCGGTCAATCACCTGTTTTGTTTGCATTGGGGATCACAGCAGCTCATCGAGGACTGGCGAGATGTGATGACAGCGAGCAGACATATCCTAAAATACCACCAGTTGCTCAACGACAGGGAATATAGGTCTAGATGCAGACCGTAAATGGGGATTTCTTCAAAGTCCCTTATTAATGAAGTGAGCAGGCAAACCTAGAACACCGCCAGCTGCTGTGCAAATAAGGAAGAATGAACAGAAAGCAGGCATCATCACTGCCCACCTGAGGGACCTGCACTGGCTCCCCGTCAACAAGAGGATCACCTTCAAGCTCCTCACCCACGCTCATAAAGCACTCCACGACACCGGACCAGAATACCTCAACAAACGACTCACCTTCTGCACTCCCAACCGTCAACTTTGCTCTGCTGACCTCACCCTAGCCACTATTCCACGCATCCAGCAAACAACCAACGGCGGCAGATCCTTCTCCCAATACCCTAGACATGAAACACCCTCCCCATCCACCTGCGACAGACCCAGGACCTGCTGACCTTCAGGAGACTTCTCAAAACCTGGTTGTTCGGGCAGTAGCAACTCCCCCCCGCCCCCCCTCAGCACCTTGAAACTCTCACGGGTGAGTAGTGCTCTCTACAAATGTCAGATTGATTGATTAATTGATCTGATGAGATGTGCACATTGTCCCACCAGTTGCTTCAGCAATATTGAATACAAGCCTAGAAGCAGCTTGTTGTTGGAGATGTGTTACACAGTGGCACATCGTGGGCTGGGCCACAGGGGCGGATGCCCCTGGTGCAAAATTCTTAGGTGCCCAACATTATTTTATTTTTTATTTTGCCTGGGGCAAGGCAAGTATTGAGCCTCCTAAACCGTGGACCGAGTTAGGGGACACAATTCTTGCCTTGCCCCGGGCACTGGCAACCCACGCTACGCCGCTGGTGCTGCACAAAGCATATACCTTTACAAAAGTAGTGAGCAGCTACATCCCACAATACCTTTAGCTACTGCAGGCATAATGGTGATTGGCGAAGATCCAGACTGCTGATAGGGATGTTCTTGTAGCCCCTTCCTGCTGTTGCGAGGACCCGCATTTTGCATACCACGCAGCTGCATCCATGATAATGAAAATAGGCCAGGATGGAGTCTGTGGATGGCAATGTGCCCTGAAATCCTCGTTGACGCAGCTAGAAACCATAGCAACCACGCCTAGAATGCTGCCAGCTGTTGAACTAAAAATGATGATCAGGCAAGATGCAGACATCTCGTAGAGGTGTGCTCATTGCCCTTTGGTGCTGTAATGAACGGCCCTATTCAACACCACCACCAGCAACATGATCAAGGGATAGTGAATATAAGACAAGATGGAGACTGGTATGGAGATGTGCTCCACACCACATAGTCCCTTGTAGGAAGAAGCCACATCCAAAAAAAGCATTACCTGCTGCAGGGGCAATGGTGATTGACTGAGGTGTAGACAGCTGATGCGGATGCGCTCATAACCCGTTCTTGCTGTTGCCAACAGCCACAGTCTACCAACCATCCGGCTGCATCCGCGATAATGATAATGGGCCAAGATGGAGACCACTGATGGAGATCTGCTCATTGTCCCTTGTTGCAGCAGCGAGCCCCTTCTGCAACATCTCTAGAGCCTGCATGTTGATTGGCCAGGATGCAGATACATGATGGAGAAGCGCTCATTGCACTGATTATAAGTTATGCGGAACAGGGTGTGACACTTACCGCTCCTGATATAGCATTACCCTGACGCGTCATATTTACCTGTTGGGAGGATACCTCTTATTTTCAGTTTTCAGACTGGAAATAAGAAAAATACACGGTCGTATTAAACACAACAAATTCTTATAATACTGCATTAGCACAGTGTGAACAAACTAAAATGGAATTTGTAACACTGATAGTCAGAACAGGGATTACCTTCCAAAATGCAGTATACAGCACTTCACTTCCCAATATCCTGTTAGTCAGTGTCCAAGCATATTTTATTTTTGTATGCTAATGGTTAAAAATAGATTCTTCTCTCGTGGGATGAAATCTCCCGGAGCATCTTCTCCCCAGCTGACAGTCCTACATTGGAGGCATGAAGCTGGCTTTGTTCAAAATATTACAAGCTATTCACATTCTTTTTGTTTTCAGTGCGGCTGAGGGCTGACATCACTGGGCTGGGCTGCCACAAACCTGCAGTAATTCAGCAGCAGACATGGCTTTATTTTGATGGCTTTATGCTCACTGGAAACATGCAGAGGTTTGCATAGAGGCAGCCATTTTGCAAATTCGAGAATCTAAGAATAAGGCATCGTGCAGACCCGTCGCCAGTGTATTTGCAGGAAACATGAAGATGTAGGAGGAGACGCTATAGAAAATGGGAGGAATGGAGCAGTGCATAATTTGTCAAAATTATAAACCCAGGCGCACAAAAGTTTTCCTTAGGAACCTGTCGCAGGTACTGCCGGTTGCTGGGCTTGACGATTAGCAAGGGCGTCTTGTTTCCACCTCATGTCTGTTTCTTCCCCTGCGCCCCCTTTCTTTTATCATACTCTTGCATGTTCTTTTTCATATCTGCTTTCTCTTTCTTACTGTGTTTCTATATTTGCATTTATCCTTCTTCTTCCCTTTACTGCCTTTCTCTCTCTTGCGTTGGGTCATTAACTACGTAAAAAATAAAGTCTGGCAGCGCCAATAAGTTTCATCTATGTGAAATCTATTGGCTTCATTAATTTTTTTGCATGCTGCAAAGCAGCACAAGCTGCTGTGCAATATGACATAAAGTTAAAAAAAATAAAGCACTATGATGCGACCAGCATTGACCACCTCATAGTTTCTTCTTTTACATTAACCCATGTTGCGCAGCAGCCGGCGCTGCTGTGCAACATAGCAAAAACAGGACGAGAGGTTTGTTGGGGTGGGGGTGAGAGAGGGGTTAAGCAACACAAGGGAGAAGGGTGGAAAAGACATTGGAGAGTAGGGCAAGGGGGTTTGAGTGAAACCAATGAGAGCTGACAACGTAGGGAGCGGGAGAAAGGCGGGGAAGGGGGACACCACAGGGAGGGTGGAAAACATGTAAAAAGAACAGAGTGGGATTTCAACAACAAGAGGAAGGAGGATGGGAAAGACATCGAAGAGCGGGAGCTGGGCGGTGGCGCAGGTGTTTGGGTGAAATCACAGGGTGGGTGACACCATTTGGTGTGGGAGGATGACACCACATGGAGCGGGAGGAGGGGAGTGTGAAGGAGAGGAACTTCAGAGATATGCATTCTCTAAGAGTGCAAGAAAAAGTAAAAGAGAAGTGCCTGCAGGAGCCTGCAGCCAGTGGAAGGAGACTGGCCACAGGAAGTTATACTTGGTCCATGCTCCATGGCAGGGACAAAGACCAAAGCCCAGAATGAAGCCAGAGGTGAGAAGGAGGCCCTGAGCAAAAGGAAGTAAGGAAATGAGAATGACATGGAAGCCAACCAACAGTAAGTAAAGGTAAGTAGTAGGCAGGCTCTAAGCCACTTGAAGACCTTTTTATTTACAAGACATTTTGCAAGCACTGTGCAGGTAAAACCTAAAAATAAGCCCGAATACCCAAAAATGAATGCCAGTGCCCACCACCTGCAGCCACAAATTTAAGGCAGCCTTTAGCAGTGAGGCCTCCTGGAGAAGAAGATAACTTGTGTGAAGGACCTAAAAAGGCAAGTACTGAGTCTATTTCTCTGTAGCCTGAGAATTAGTCAAGATTTTAGAAAATAAATGTAAATGTCCTTTTCGTACTTTAGTGCAAATGGGCACTTCAAATTTACAACTAGTTGACAGTAGCTCTCCTAAGGGTCTGTACCTTCGAAGTACATTTTTGGTGAACTAACCAATGCTAGGACACGAAAGGCAAGCCATATTCAGACATTAGGTACTAGGATAAAATATACCAGTGCTATTAAAAAGACTGGGGGATGTACTACAGATAATATAGCTCACACCAGCGCACATTTTGCTCCGGTGTGATATAAGAGGGTGCTCGCTCATTAACATGGGGGTATGACCCACGCAAGTGAGGGAACCCCTTGGATTTGCACCCACACATTATTACAGATGCTGGTGAAATGGCTAAGAAACCATCAGGAAGAGCACTGATTGTACCCAACATAAAGGTATTGCACAATCAGCGCACCCTGAGGTTTCATATGAAGGGGTCATGGTGGGGCTAGGGATCACACAGTCACTCCCCCTCAAGACATGTGCATTAATGTACTGCACCTGCTTAGAAGGGAACCTTGATCATCCTCCAAAGTGAGGCTGGTTTGTCTCCAGTGAAAGACTGAGTCGCAGCTTCAAACAGTGACCTTGTCTTTTACTATACTATTCTCAATGCAGGTGCGAACCATCAGTTTGTTCCTGTGCTAAGAACAGTGCATTTTTGTGTGAAATTGGGTCCACTGCCTGTTTATGCATCGACCTATTCTACTTAAGAGTATGCCACAGTGCAACAAGGACAGTAAACAAGAAATGTAAATCAGACAAAGCTTTCCAACTAAAGACTCATCGACCTCCTACGAAACCTAGCAAAGGTCCCTAGAGAAACGAGTCTGCCAGCACCACAACAACCACCTACCACTCTCTTCAACACATACATGATCCCTCTAGTCAAAGTCATCCGTGCACACATCAACATCCTCACCTATGCCGATGATATAATCTCCCTCTATGAAAAAAAAAACACAACAAACTAATTCACCACCTGCAATGAGCGAAGGTGTCAAATGGCTGAAAGCCAACTGTCTCAAGCTCATCAACGACAAGACACAAGTTGAGGTCTTTGACAAGAACACCTCACCTTGGGACTCCACCTGGTGGCCAACTGAACTGAGCCACACCCAGAACCCATGCCACGAACCTCAAAATAATCATTGATAGCAAACTGGATATGACTGCACGTCAGTGCCATCACTGCATTCTGCTTTAACATCCTGATGATACTGAGAAAGATCTTCAAATGGCTCCCGAGCAACACTAGAAAAACTGTCGCTCACTCCCTAGTCAACAGCAAGTAGGACTCTGAGAGCATCCTCTATGCCAGGATCACCAAGCAAGTCACTGGAAGAGTACAAATCATCCAGAACTCCGCGCCTAGACTTGTGCTCAACCTCCCACACAGAACACACATCACACCGCACTTCAGGGAGCTCCATCTGCTCCAAATGCACAAATGCATCAAATTCAAACTCCTTACAAACACATTCAAGGCACTACAGAACTTAGGATCCACCTACCTGAATAGTCACATCTCCTTCCACCATCCACTTACACACCTCCGCTCCACAGGACTCCTATTTGCACACATCCCACAAATACACAGAACCAGATCAGGAGGATGAGCATTCTCTAAAATCACTCTTGTAGCATTGAACGGCCTCCCACTCCACTCTTTTTGAATTCTGCAAGTAGCTGAAGACCTGGCTTTCCATTTAGCTGTTTCAATTTATCTGTTTTAAAAAAGAACATAAATAAAAGGCATTGTTATTTACAATGCTAATAGCTCAAACTCGCGTAAATGCGAGACCTATTGCATTGCAAATGCTTGTTTGGTTGTTATGAAGGGGATGCGGTCTCAGTGGGGGGAAGAGTGCCTTTTAGTTAACTCTCGGCACCAGACCCGGCTCCTTCAAAGGCCTCGCCCGCTCCTCGCACAATGAACATATTTTGTAAGTTGACAGGTATGCAAAACCCATCCAAAATGTGAATGGAGGCCATGTTCAGCACTATTGATAGGTTCAACCACAGAAGCGAAAAAGTGAAAAAAGAAATCCTCCATTACCCCTAACACGATGCATGATCTGGAACTCAATGCAGAAAGGAACTAGTGTCCTGCGTGGTGTCACGTAGAAGAATATCATCCATGCTCGGACACAGGATGGGGCATGTTCTGTCATCATTTCGCAACTTGCAGAACTCGTTAATGGGAATATAGTACAAGAACAAAAGTATTTATGTCGTCGTGTTTCTTCGGTACCTTTTTAATAAGGAATTGACTGAACAAGCAATGCTAGCTATTCCGGGCTTTATTGGTGAGAGCGATTAAGAACTTGTTGATGAAAAACAAATGTGTTGAGATCGCCATGTCTAATAAACAAAGCAACGTGAAACAGATGCTTCGCTAGATTTTATCCCCTAAAAACTAACAAACAGGAAAGCGAAGCAATCGCATCCGTTCCTTTAGAACGATTCAAAATGGCTGTTAGTAAAGGACCCTGTACGTCCATATAATTTCCCTTAAAAGTACCTGATCGCTGTAATAATGGAGGCAAAAGTTAAAAGGGTAATTCATGCTCGGATCCCTAAATCATTTCCGGTGACATTCAATTCCGGATGCAAGTTGTGACCCAGTAAAAGTTGATTCTGTGTGGCAAGGTATTTTGTGGTTTAGAAAATTGGCATTCATGCTGAGTTTCAGATAGCACAATGGAGAAAATTTACAAATTTTGCGTGTCTTTCTCTTTCCAAGATAGGCAAACATGAAAGGTGTGCCACACACCTGAACTATTTGCACCAGATTTACCAGGCAATATTTTTAACGAGTACAATTTGTTGGAGTGTGTAATTAGGGGCCAATTTATAATCCCATTTCCTGCACAATCACGAGTTTGCACTCAATCCATAACTATCCCTATGAGCATGAGGGCGAACATGAGCTAAGCTTATTATGAAGAGCACACTCATTCCAATGTTATCCTCTGAGATCTCACTGAGGAAAGATCCTGCTTTTCATATTTCTTTTCCACTTTTTTTACGTGGCCTTATTCAATGTATTCTAAGTGTTGTTCTACATGCCCTGGACATATTAACTAATTTAGTCAAGCACTCCTCTCGAGTTCCAATCTATATGTCAATGATCTCGTTAAGTTTAACTGATGTCAAATGTGGCTACCATATTAAAGCCAACGTTGAGCGCGCTGGTACTTCCTGTCACTCTTTCTTGTGTTGCATCATTTCCTGGCGTGACATGCTGGATGGATCCCACTTCAGCATTTCAGACGGATCTTTGTGAACTTGACCATACAATGAACATCCAACACCAAAACCCTTCCACTGTGAGAACCCAGCTGTCCCCGATATTCACTCCTGTATCTTGGCCTTTGACGCAGAACTGCTTTTGGCTGCCTTTTGACTTGGTTTGCGCTGCACATATACCACATACATACAAACATGCATAGAGATGGCAAGTGGTGCCATGTGTCGTTCATGGAGAGTTGGAAGGTATAGATACCCGAATGGATTTACAATGCCCTACACATGCCCTTATAACAACAACATTAAATTTAGTAGTGGAAAGTGGGTCGACAGTTTAAACAAATGCAGATGTGTTTTTAGTGGCATAATTTTTGGTAACCAGGAAAGACAGAATGCTTCATTCAGGACTTAGACAAAATGATGCCAACATCTTTCAGTTGAATAATTCTTGGGTGGGGGGGAGCAGAAAATACCGGAGGAGACCTGGTACTAGTAGTGCAAAAGCATGTTATTGGGGGGTGGGGTCTATCTTATGTTGGTTAATTGATGAGTTTACAATGCCACTGTGATCTTGGGTGTGCAAAACTGAGTGCCTGATTCAGAGGTTGGCAGATGGAATGCTTCATCACAAGCGTGATGGATGTCCTACACACTGTACGGCAAGCGCCTTATGCCCTATGATGGAGCATCTCTTTTGCCAAACTGTAAATTCGGCCCTGAGTCTTCCAGTGTCTTTGGTTAGGAACAATTTTGCCTTTGCTCATGGCCCTGTGATGGTTGGTAGAGAATGCAAATGGCCGCTGGGAGGGTCACTGGCAGGTTACCTACTTTCCTAAAGGATGTGTGACTAATTGGAGTTCATGGGTCCTTTCGTGCACTTTTTGCATACCTTGCCAGCACTGAGTAAATGCATCATATTTTGTCACGTGCGACCCTACCTTCTGTACTACAGACATGGGCACAGGAAATCAATCAGTTGCAAAAGGATCATGAGAACGTGACAAGCTGCCTGGAACCAGATGCTTAGGATTGCCCTGTTACGGAGGAGGTTAACCCTGCGATCAGAACTGTCAGGAAAACCTGGCCTCGTGCCTGCGAGCAGCGAATGTCTCGCGAGTTATGCTGCGGCTCGGGAAATTGCAGTCAAGTGCGGTCACAAAATCTGACATTCGGAATGGTTGCTTTTTGTGATGCCTGCCATGTGTTGCTGCTTTACCCTGTCGACACTCCCAAAACAAAGCCCTTTTAGTAGTTCTTTCGGGGAATACAGTTGTCATTCTTTATTTTCATCATACTCACAACTGCACAATTTGCACACTCTATTGTTATGCATGTATTACCTAGTTCCAGGAGTTATCGGGCACTTTAAAGAGAACAATAGGTTGTCACAGGAACAGCTCAAATGCAAGATGTCGTCTAAAGAACAGTATTTTGTGTGGAGGTATCCATTTAGCATGGAATCAGCCTATTACATTTGCCTGTCCTTCTTTTAGGTCAGTATCATAACTTGTACATTTCAGCCTTCTGGGTCATTAAAATATTAGTGAAGATAAAAGAAGGTGAGAGTGGGAAGAGTTTACCAACCCCATAAAGCTGTTAACACTTACCCATTAACTAAAACAAATTACAAAAGGAAAGTTTCGATCATATGAATTCTTACCCCAGAATCTGTCATTATCTGTACACTAGCAATTTCTCAGATATCAGTGCCTGGTGATTCTAGCCTCCATTCCCTGATTACATATGATTTATTGTAATTGATTTACATTTGTTTTCCACTATTGTGTGACTAATCTAGTCCCTGGCCTTATCTCCATCTGCAGTGTCTAGACCCTGTGAACTCTCATAACTGTTTCTAAACTCTGCTTGGCCTATTGCAAACACATTATCAAGGTTCCATGTCAGAATATTGAGGTTTTTATGTCCTATTTTTGCATCTATGCATCTTGATTGTATATATATATATATATATATATATATATATATATACATCATCAATGTACATTTTATTTAACGTTAATAATAGTAAATTAAAACTTACTGATATATGGCTACCTTCACAATGCAAAACAAAATGCAATATTCAAATACAATACACAATGAATTCTTTTTAATTTTATTTGCAGGTTATGTAAATACCAAATATACAAATATATATATATATATATATATATATATATATATATATATATATATATATATATATATATATATATATATATATATATATATATATATATATATATATATATATATATATATATATATATATAAGGACCGTAGGACCGTGTCTGTGCTGTTTGGGGCAGGCGCTAGCAGTGGGCAGCCTTGACGGAGAAACAGAAACTGTGGATATATATATATATATATATATATATATATATATATATATATATATATATATATATATATATATATCCACACTGGAAAAAAAACAGTGGTTAGGTGAAAATTTTAATATATATAATTCGCGCCCCCAACATGCACAGTCTTGAAATCAATTATGTTGTTTCAAATGTTGCAGTGATGTTACCAATCAAGTTTTAGAGCATGTCATGAGTGTTGTAATATGTGGGGTAATTAGCTGTACATGGCGAGAGAGCGAGTTATAGACACCTTAGGGCAGTAGTCTTCAAACCGTTTAATGCAGCGCCCCCAAGTGTAAAAAAAATAATTATCGAGGCCCCCACAACATTTTTCTCAATTATTTTATTTAACTGGCAATGTTTAAATATTTCTAGACTTATTTAAACGTTGCAGTTAAGTTCTGTGACCATTTAAAAAATGCAATCCAGTACATGATTGCCAAACATACTATTCTGGTCTGGCAGGCCTTACTAACGTGTAGAAGTATCCAGAGTGTAATTATTAGAAATGGTGGTAGCGAATTTGAAGAACATTTGGAATCCCTTACCTTTTGACACCTTATTCAGTCAGAATATAAACGACAAAAGATGTCAGTGATATCCCATTACAGAGCGGATTACTGCTGCTAATTTTTTTCCCTGCTGATAACAAAGCAATGCTATCAGCTTAATGCTGCTTTTGGGCAGAGCTTGCCCCCCCCCCCGGGATCAAATCAAAACATTAACCACCAGTCAAGAGATCTGGGTTAAATCCATCATTCTTTTGCTCACCATGCCACCCCAATTTAGACCTGGCCATATGCAAATCAGTCTTGACCTTGTGCCTAATGGGAACAGTCCAGCCCGAACTGCCAAGCCAGGTCCTCACTGGACCGTAAACAAGCATCCTAGGACCGGTTTCGGGGTTTCACCCTTCATCAGCCAGGATAGCTTGAACCCAGTGGCACAGTGAGCCCGCAAACATTTTACTCAAGGTCAGTGCTCTGCTAAGGTTCGCAGATGTTACATCTGCTGACTTTCTGTACACCCTGATACCGAGATATTTAAATGCAGCTTTTATAGGGCTAATACACCCACATCTTTTCACTCTATATCCACTTTCACACGTTTAGGAACAAGATTTGATTTTGTTGATTAAAAGCCCAGAGGTGTTTACAAACTTTTCTAGTACTTTTAGAATCAACGGCCCTCACACCTTCACAACATGTACATAACATGTATGTTGTCTGCGTAAAATGAGTGTGTGCAATCAGCTATGGTTATACCAATACTGTTTAATTTATGGTTATTTCAAGACAGGTTCCTTTTCTGTAAAACTCTGCTCTCAGTAAACCAGGGCCACTAGAAATACAGAGGCTCTCAGAATGATACAATTGGTTTTTCAATGACTTTACTTACAAATGCCTTAACTTCCCAGGTTTTTAGAATTTCCCTCTCCCTTCCAATGTTCTTATTGACTCTTTTTTGTTTAATCCCCTTCCAAGATACACCACTTTTCCTTTTTGTCTTGTTATGGAAACATGCTTTTCTTATGGATACCCTTTGGTTACTCCTGCCATCTAACAGATGCGGCTCTGACTGAAATTTGTAGGACAAGCAATGAAAGCTTCAGTAGCAATCACACCATCAACCCATTTTTCTGCTTGCACAACTTAACTACCGCTTCCTTCCTGGCAAATCAGTCTTCCTCCGCCTAACTTCAACGTGTCATAAAGAGGTAGCCTGAAGCCTGCTCGGCAGCAGCTGTTCTGGCCGTCTCCATGTTGCTCAGATTTGGAGCTGTCAGAGCTTGATTTATGGAGGCTGGATCCTGAAACTATTAGGTGGCATTACTTCTGCTCGGCCTAAATGCATCTGCATCCCAGAATAGCACACAGAGGTAAACTCTGTAGAAGTGGCAGACTTTAGTCTTTCGTAACAGGCAATTAACCACTACAGCTAAATGTCCTTTAAAAACCATGGAAGAAGAGATGTTAATTTCTTACATTTGACATTAAACAAACAACTCTATCAAAACTTGTGATGTTCTATATATTTAGCAAAAATGCTTAAAGAAAAAAAATCTAATTAAGATTAAGTAGGTATCTGTCCAGTTTATTTATAATGTTAGAATGTAGAAGGTGACAAAGACCAATGTGGGATGAAGAGTAAGCCACTGAGGAAAACAGAGGGAAGGAAAAACAATGACAAGTGTTGAGAAGCTCAATAGTTTCATAAGGCATCTATTTCATAATTAAGATTTTCCTGTGCCCCCAACAGCATCGTGTGTTACTATTCTCCCATTGGCCTGCTATGGGCATTACAAGTGGCCTCGTTAATGGGCCGGATTTTCCCTGACCCTGATCTGTCAAAACCAGGGGTACCAGTACATCTGGGGGTGGTGAGTATCTGTCCCGTTACAAGTTGGGCCCTCTAAGAAATGAGGAGTTAACAGGGGAATTGGCAATTCTGCCTTCGATTCCCCAGTAATCCATTTCCCGATACATTGGCATGGAGATCTCAGCCGTTTTCAGCTGAAATCTCTAAGGTGGAAGAAAATAGCTCTTCTGTGTTATTGAGGGTTGCATATTTCCCATGGGGCCAATATGCAATTTATTCTAGTCTGTAGTGCACCAATTCTGAGCTTTACACAATCTAAATATTAGAGGGATGTTTATGTACCCATGGATAAGCTACTTCAAACTACCTTCAGGGCAGAGAGCTCTCCATTCGGTAAAGTATTTCAACTATATTGAATAAGCTCTGAAGTTCAAGCGTATGTGATCGAAGGGTCAAGAGCGGAGTTCACAAAGGGATAATTCACAATCTGGAAACCAACAGAAGACACAATGGGGAAGATTTTCCAAAAAAGCCATGCAATGCAGCGCAGCCCCCATGAGGCTGTGCTGCGTTGTGCGACAGGGAGGGGGCAGGAGAGTGCCATATCTTCAGAGTTATGACTCTCTCCTCCCCTTTCCCTTGCGCCGGCGCTGATTTCAGCTGCTGTGCGCCATGCACACACCTTAGCGCAGCAGCGTTTGGGTGTGAGCATGAGTGTAGCAAAGGTTTTTTACAGGAAGGATACCCTTCCTGTAAAATACTGTGCTAGGCATGATACAAAGCTTTTTACACTTTGTAAACGGGCAAGACAGTGCAGAATGCATGGAAAGCACAGAGAAATGAAAGCATTTCTCGTGGTAGCCGCTCCTTTGAAGGGGTGCTAACGTTTTGCGCAAAACCATGTTTACAAATCTTTGTAAATATAGTTTAGCATCAAAAGGCCTGGATGGTTGCATGGGAACGCCCATGTACCACCCATGTAAAGCCCCCTCTGCGCAAACTATAACAAAGCAGTGCTTTGCACTACTTAGAGGTTGCTTTCCAGCACAAAACAAGTTTTGCACTGGAAAGAAAATAGCAACAAAAAAATTGCACTGGTTAGCGTCACTTTTGTGGCACTAAACCAGTGCAAAAGGTTTGAAAATCACCACCAATAAGTATAGTGTTGACTGACATGAATGTATACTGCATGTGAGTAATTTCACATCCATAAAAGCTGGTTTACTGACAACAGCCACCTTTAGTGGCAGTAGGTGAGTCATATAATGCACATTAAATTAAAACAATGTTATAAACAGAACATAAATGGCAAACTGCAAATAAGCCAGCCAATTACGTACTGTTAAACCTCCATTACTGTGGTGTTCGACAACATAATGGTAGACCATCCCAAATTGTCTTCAACATGACTATATCTCCACAAACTTCACCCTGAATGTCAACCTGGAAATTCAACCAACCGTGTGATAATGTGAAAGCAAATAGTGAAGTCTCTCAAAAATGATGACAAGGTGATTGTCTAAAATACATTTTTTTAAAGAATATAATCTGTGATGCTGGATGTAGAAGCTCAGAATCGCCTGCCTTTTTCCAACATAATAAACTTTTACTTACAGTGAGAAAAGTACGGTGAAACATGCAACCTGACTACATCAGTTTGGGAGACAGTTGAAAGTCCAGTTTATCTTCTTTTCCAAACATTGTGTTTTTTATTTTCCTTTTTCCATATTTTTTCTCCTGAATATTATTGAAATTAAGGAGAGATATATAGTTTTGCAGTCAAATCTTTTTTACATGCGTTTTGGAAAACACATTGGAACTATGGAGATAATTGTATTTGGAAATTCCACTTCCATCGAGGATGAAACTCCAAAAAGTGCAGAACATAATCACTCAAATTACGTGGCTCATTGCGGATTATACTCATGATCAGCCATGTGCCAATGTATTTCTGTATGGTAATGTAGACCTAAAATCTTTTGGCACGGTTTCCCCTGTCTTTTTGCTTCTGACTTCCTGTTTTTGACTGTGTGCTGAACTTCGTTTTTGCTGGTTTTAGGACTCTGGGCACTTCATTACTGCTGACCAGTGCTAAGTGCATGTGCTCTGTTTCTAAAATGTATGGCATTTGTTTTCTCAATGATTGACATATTTGATTTACTGCTATGTCCTTAGTACAGTGCACTACATATGCCCAGGGCCTGTGAAGCAAATGCAAATAGGGAGACTGCAGCACTGATTGTGCCACTCACATGAGTAGCCCTTCAAACATGTCTCAGGTCTGCCACTGCACAGCCTGTGTGTGCTTTTTTTAACAGCCATGTCAACCTGGTAAGTACACCTAATTGCCAGGCCCAAACCTTCCCTTTGATTACATGTAAAACACCCCTACGGCAGGCCCTAGATAGCCCCATAGGCAGGGTGCAGAGTATTTAACAGGTAGGACATGTATTTTTTTAGTTTTACATGTCCTGATACTGAAAAACCGATAAATGTGTTTTTTACTGCAGCAAGGCCTATCTCTCCCATAGGTTAGCATTGGACACTTTATAAGAGTATCTTCCATTTGGGAATAGATGGAAAATTGGAGCTAAGTGTCTCTGAACTCATAATTTAAAAAAAACACATATTTTAGTGAAGTTGTTTTTTATACTGCAGTTCTCAAAATTCCACTTTTAGAAAGTTGGCATTTTCTTACTTTAACCATTCTGTGCCTCTGGCTGTCCTTAGAATACACGTCTGGGTTGGATGAAAGCTGGGCTTTGTGAATTCACTTTAGACAGTAGCACATAAAGGAAACTTCAAAACTTCTAATTTGGCAGGTGGTCACAGCACAGCTTTGGCAGTCCTACAGCGGATGGCACGTTGCACCATCCCTGTAGGACCGCCAAGGTCATAATAAGACCCTTGTTACATCTTTGGTGGACCTGTCTGCTGTAGGACCGCCAAAGCTGTGGTGTGACCACCTGCCATATTAGGAGTTAAATCCTGGTCTAATGGGCGGTCCTCTGGCGGTGTAATGGAGGTGGTCTGCTAGGCTAAAAAAAAGTCTATCATACAGACAGCTACAGTCAGAACGCCGACTGCACTTTCCTGCACAGTGTGGCACATATGCCACACTGTGCAGGAAAGAGGGTGCGAATTTAGGGTCACTACATGTGCATCCCTGCATGCAACCCCAGGCCGAAATCCGGCAGAGGGCCCTTGTTGCCATTCCTCCACGCTTTTCATGGTGGGTTCACCACTGTGAAAAGGGCTGTGAAATGGCTACTCAGAATATGCTCGGCAGGGCCGAAGAACACAAGAAGAATGAGATAGAGTAACACAACAAGCACACTCAAGTACCCACTTTTGAGTTCCCCTAAATATCCCAAACTATATACAGAAGGCTCTGAGTGTGAATACTTAATGTTGAAATATGGCCCACTTGGGATGCAACAGGAAATTGCTTGAAATATCAGCCTGTTCTTTGATCACTGAGCCTCACTGCCTCGTCCGGCAGTGACCTGTGATGCACAGGCATGGCGCCAAGGCTTGTACATCTGCCACATGTCTAACGCATCCGACAAAAATGACTGGAACAATTTAGGATCATGCAAATGGAGGTTGTTGACATTTTCTGACGAGCCTCTGTGGGAGCCCTGCTGTAATTCTGTGTTGCCTGCTCCTTGACACGCTATTTATCGCTCTTCTCGGCGCACTGCGGTGCAGGAATTTGGCTCACTGAGCCGCCCCTCAGTGGCTGTCAGTCTGGGCTAACAGTTAATCCCTCACATATTGAGGATGCGGAACAAAACCAATATTTTCGGGCAGAAGCTACACTGACTTAGCGCAGCATAAAACAAATATATGTCAGCGACAGCAAAACAGTGTTTCAGAATTTGTTTTATCAAAAACTCTTTGTTTTTCATAAATCTGCCTAAAAAAATGTGGTTTTATTTCAATCTGCTCATAAAATCTGAAGACATAAAGTGCAGAGATAAAAGAAGTGCCAACACTAGAAAACAAAGGCCGCATTTAACAAAAAAATCAAATATTGCAATAAACTTGAATAATGAGAGGAGGCTGTTTCCTATCACGTCTAAAATATGCGAGTAGCTTTGCCGGCCAGCTCCAGTAAATTACTTGACCTTAGAATATTCTTTTATATGTGGGCTGAGAGCCAAGTTCACAAGTCTGCAAAAACACAGACTTCTGTTTGCTTTCTTAAACGTTATCAACTTCCGGTGTTATGCCCCAAAATTAAAGGAACGCAGAAGGAAAATCCGTGATGCCTGCCTTCCTTTTCTATGTCAACATTGTGGAGCAAGACCCCATTCTGTTACCGGAACAGCTGTTTCTCAAAATACAACAATCAGTTCCATAAAGTTAGAATGCTAGGCCAGACATGATTATAAGTACCTGTCTGTATTTTGCTGTTAAATAAAATGCATAAATATCGCAATGTGTGGGCGCCACATTATCAAAAGTCCTGGCAAATTATAGTCCTATTTCTATGTCTGTGTCCCTTCTGGTTTGTTTGGCTTTGAAGCTTTGAAAATCTTTCATCCTATCTCAGTTAAGGTGTGTCATCTCTAGGGTGCCTTCAGAAACCCTATGACTGAGCTACGAAATCGGTTTGAAGCAAGCTGGGGGCACAGTGCACCCCTTCGGCGTTTCTAAGGAGTTGTTTGGGGGGTAAGCCAACAGAAATCGATGAAGATGCTCAGTTTTTTTGCAGGGTGAAGAAGGATTTTAGGGCGGATGCAAACTTGATGTCTACAGAGGGTACTTTGCTTATTTAGGTTCAGATTGTGGGTCAGGTGGAGTAGAATTCCCATAGGGATTTCCGCTCTGCAGTTTAGAGTGGACTGGTGTTACCACATCTGTATTTTCTGAGTGTTTGAGAAGCAGACTCCGGACACAAGAGTCGCATGAGGGTTTAGTTGCAGCAGCAGGCAATCCTATTTCTCTGGTTTGTTTTCTGACAGGGAAACATACAGTGCTTCCCCCTGCCAGCATTTTAGTTCCCTTTCCCCTCTACTCTCCTCACCCAACGCCCCTCAATCGCCACCCCATCCAGAGGCTGAGCCATAAATTTACTATGTGATTACAGCGGGTGATGAATGCATGGATTGAACCAATGAAATGGCGAGTTCCATGTAGTTTAATGACCGGAAAAACAGGTTTTGCATGGTAATTCCCATTTCCAAGGGACTTAACTTAGAATTTGATTGTACTGGGACTGATTTATTGCACGGTAAGAGTCAGTACCTTCCCGCTCATAATCAGGGCTTCGGAGGGTGACGATGGGCTGAAGAAGACACCCTACAAATGAGGTGTGTCCAAGGGTCAGGTAATGGCTGAGATGTGCCTTGGATGGGTGTCCCAGTACTAAGGCAGAGTGAAAGCATCCCACAATATGAGCCAATAGGACCCGTCCAGTTTCTTTTTGTAGTGAGTATGGTGAACTCAAAGACGGCGTCCCTAGTGTGAGGACGTCTTCTAGCAATGCAGCTCCCAACAGTGTAGGAGCAATTTCTGGACCTTGAAGACCTCACTTTCAACCATGTTCCTTACGTATACTTTGGCTTCCCAGCACAAAATGCAATTTACTTTACATGGGCAGTGAACCTTGGGAGAGCCAATTCAAAAGATATGCTTTATTGGGAGGTTCCCGGTTCAAACCTTGGCCCCTCTTCTGAGGATTCATGTAAACCTGAAAAACATAATTAGACATATTTCGCATTTGTTTACAACCACAACATTCGACGTGTTTGTCCTAGTCACTGGTGAGACTACTGCTTCCACACACGGAGCAACAAGTGGAACACTGGAATGCTAAAAACCCCTATGGATGTGCTTTGCTCAAGTAGTTGTTAGTTTAAGGTATTTCACTAACTGGCAAGACCTGGATAGATATTTTATTGTATTAACTACAGATATATTGTCATGTGCATAATGACACTATGCAAATGTCATCTGGGAAACCTACATGCACCCCTCTTCCTCTTTGCACCAGTCACGCTCGGGGCAAAATAGCATCACTGAATCCCATGCTAAAACACACGTGCATGTTTTAAAAGCATGGAGGCAAAACTTTCTGTTACACTGATGACGTTTGAAACTATCTACCACTTGTGAAATATGGTACACCAATCCACTTCAATGCTACTTTGTATTTTAAAGTATGTAAATCACTCTGAATTTCATGAAAGAAACAATCCATATGGTCATGTAAACACTACATGTGACCATATATCCGAAATCGATAAACACCTATAAGAGGGACCCATCTTTTACTGACTCCATGATTCATGTTCATTCTCTATTTGCTGAATTTGTTGATACTAGACTTTGGGTCAACTGTACATGGAAATGGTGCAACATGGCGTTGCGGCAAAGTTTTGCACCGCTGCACTGCACCATTTCCAAAACACAGGGGTGCACATTATTTACAAGAATATGGTACACATTTGTGTTTTCCCTAGCACTGGTGTTAAAAATAGCTGCCTAGCGCCAACACAGGCCCTTTTGCGCCAGAGTGCCTGCATTGCAGGGATGATTGTTTATGTGCAGGAAGGTAAACAATCAATAATGGTGTGTTGCTACTTCTAAGTAACAAATCACTATTATTTAATTATTGTTTTTGCACATGAAGGGACACATTCATGCTCAAAAACAATCATTAAAAGCAAAACCGAGGAGAAATAAAATATTTCTCCTTGTTGCACCAAACTAACGCCAGCTTTTGCAAGTGGTTAGTTTTTGGCGCGATTTACGGATCCTTGTAAATGTGATGCATCATCAAAAAGCAATCAGTGTTGCATAGGACTGCCCAAAGCAACACCCTTTGCATGCCCCTTTCATGCAGATACCTGCGTGTAAGGGTACCATATTTAGAAAGCAGTGTTAAGCCACAAAAAGTGGCTTAATGCCTCTTTGTAAATATGGAGCAGGGCATTGCACCACCGGAACACCATAAAAGTGACATTCCAGTGGCGCAATCCCCTTGTACATATGCCCCTTTTAGCCATTTTCTGATTTCAATTCCAGTTTTCCAAACATAAGAGAGAGTTTGGTCCCAAATCGGGGTTGAAAGATGTGAATACATTTCGCATCCATAATTTTTTTCCCTGTACAGATTGTCTAGATAAAGCTTGGCAACATTTGTGCATGGAAATGATTCCAAGATTTACAGCTCAGTAAGGTACTTCCATCCCAAATTTCGGTCTACTCGGAATAAAGGTGCTTTGTCCCTCACACACTGATTGCCTCCTTGAATTGCTGAATTAACCCTGAAAATTATCCCTTTTTTGATTAGCTGAGTTCTGAGTGACGTCATGTTGACTATTTGTAAATAGTATCATTTGTGAATTACAGTAAACGTCTGAATATAACTTACAATCCCAAAGTTCAATACACTCATACATTTAGGAAATATTTGTGTTCTTTGGCATTGCTTTTTTTAAATTATTATTTTTATTGAATTTTTTACAACATATAACATGTAATCGTCAACGCTTTGTCGTTACAGGGTGGCAACCCAAACTGGCTGTGTTGGTTGTAGTACAATTTCAGCTTATGTATGTTTGGGTGCCCCCCCCCCTATCCACTCTTCCAGTAGGAAGAAAGGAAAGAGTGAAGGGGGAAAGGAAAGGAATTTAGGTAGAGAGAAAGAGAGATCAGCCCTTGAAGGTTGCCTTAGAGGTGTCTTTCAATTTGGTGAGTACTATTTTAACTGCTGCAGTTAGTAGGAGATCTAGTAGGTCTCTGTCTTGTTGAGAGTCTAACTCTGTTGTCATAATTAATGAGTCGTTTAAAACCTTTAGTGTCTCTCTCTAAAATATATCAGAATATGAGAAAGCAGAGGCATATTTCTGAAAAACAAAGGTTCCACCAACTTGTTACCAATCTCAGTTGTCTGGCATCATGTTTGGACTTCAGGGTATTTCTGCTTTTCTGTGTCTACTCCTGTAGATGCTAACTATTTTCAAGCCCGGTAACAATCTGAACAAATGCTTGGCAACAGGAGAATTTTGGCTGAGAAAGGAAAACAATATGTTCTCCTGCACAGAGAGCGCGTGTTCAGTAGCAGTCGGCACAGATAAGAGTGGTGGGGTAGGGTGGGGTGGGGGGTCAAGTAAGTCGACATTTGATGGGAGAAGTTAAATGAAATAAAAAATTAATAAAATCACTTACCTTGCGCTTGCCGCATCGCCGACTCAGCAATGCAGAGAGCGCAACGTGAGTGCCTTATTTAATTTTACTTCTACATTTGTACTTCAACTTACCCTTTATGCATCCTTACAACAAATGTTTTATTGGGTAACTTCATCTTTCACCAGGTATAAACTGAATGGTTTGGACCCCTATGTTTCTACAGGGAATGTTTATGTTTGTTTTCCTCACTCTCGCTTTTAAAGTGTTTGATACAAGTGTCTAAAGCTTCATTACTCTTAGAACATGTCAATCATAACACCCTGATAGCCCAATACAGCAGGATATGTATCCTAAGCAAGGATATAGCCCAAAAATTAAAATACCCCCCACTTGAATCATATTTCTATTCACACTGAGCTTAGAAAGTGATGAAACCTGAACCTCGTTAGAAGAGTTCCTTTCCCTCTCTCATCTTCCTCCCATCTTCCACCTTTCTATCTACTCATCCATTCATCTGTCCATTCCCAGTCTCTCACTCATCCATCCATCCGTATATCCATCTATCTAACAATTTGTCCTTTCACCCTTCATCTGTCCTTCCTTTCTTTCTTCCATCTGCATTTCACCTTTTCTTACTTTATTCCTTTCAAGTTCCCTTTCTTATACTCACCCTTTCTCCACCTGTTATTTTTTCTGTCCTCTTTCTATTTACCCATCTATCCATATTTTGTCTTGAATCCTTACTTTTCTTTCTTATCTTTTTCGTTCTCACGTTTTCTATTTGTCCCACTCTCTGTGTTTTGCTCTATTTTCATAATTTCTCTTTCCCTGTTGTTCTGTGCAGGTCAGCCAACCTACCACAGCCCTAGCAGTGTTTGTTATTTATGAGCATTTTGTCTGCAGGCCTAAAGACAGAAGAGGCTTTTAAACAACTAATTATAGTTTTAGCCCCCCACAGTTCACCAGTCCATGTGGCCCAGTGGTAACCCCGCTTAAGCTGCATACATCGGGGTTCCCCACGACACTGGTCCTAAGCTAGACATGATGGAGATAGAGGTCATGTGAGGCAGACATAAATGCTTGCTGTAGCAGACTGCAATACCATCAACCATTGCTAGAGGTCCCGCAGGCTTTCACCTCTGCCCCTCCAACTCTGGAGAGCAGCTCATTATGAAACACCAGATGCTTCTTTTTCTGACAGTAGGCCCCATTGCAAATATTTTTTTCTTTATTTTTACAAAGAGCATTCCTTCATGTGGCTTCAGCACATACATTTACATGTTCACTTTTGTAAGTGTAATGGTTTTGCTTGTTGTCTAGACGTCACCCTAATATTCACATTGAGTGCCAGTCACTTTTATTTATAAACGGCTTGTATGCCCCATAAAGAACAACTCTTAGATAATTCCTATAATGTACAAGGCAGGATCCATCAATTTGAAGTGATTTAAAAGCAAGGGTAGAACGAGCATACTGGAATGGGCATACATTTTAAGGCTGGGGCAAGAGTGAGGCAGAGTGGGCTATTACCCAGGGACCCCACCTTCCAAGTCCCCCCGCCGCCCCCCCCCACCCGAGGAGGGGAACTTTCTCTTTATCTATTTCTCAATCTTATTTAATGTGCTATTCGATAATATTTGGAATCATGTTGCTTGTATTAGCAGAAAAATGGTAATAAAATATAAAGTCGTTCCTGACAGGTCCCCTGAAGTATGCCTTGTTCAGGGTCCTCAAAGATGATTCTACATACAGGGGAGAACTGGGCATGACAATGGCAGCTGTGCTGTGGGGACATGGATGATGGGGGCTAAGCAAGGAAGCAGCCAACTACATATGACATAGACAAGGGGAGGGCAGGGCCGAGAGAAGGATGCAGTCGAGTGACACGGCAGGGCCAATACGAGCAATTGATGAGGGTGGGGATGAAAACAACCAAGTATTGTAGGATGAATAATGGGGCAATGGGGTAGGAGTTGGAGAGACGATGAGGAGCGAGGGAGGGGGGTAGGAGGAAAGGTTGTGAGAGTGAGTGAGGGCACATGGAGCAGGAATGAACTGGGGAAACGAGTAAGCGACTTGTAAGACACTGGAAGCAAGGTCCTGTATCGCCAGACCCTCGTGTGCACAGTAACAGGACAACGAAGCCTTCCATAAAATGGTATGTGTGTAAAGGACACCCCACCCAAACAATGGTACACCATGAGCCCTAGATGAGAGCCTGTAGCTGGAGGGGGCTACCCTAAAACCCTCTCTGCACTACTTCTTAGATGTACACTGTTTAACCCCTATGATGCTTGTTCAGTCACGGTTGAGCTGTGCTGATGATGGAATGGTTCCGTCACGACCACACCCAGTTATGGAATGCGAAGCACCGGAGGGAAATCGGGGCAGCACGCAAGGTGTTAAAGTATTGTTAACATGAGGTCTCATAAAAAGCTAACTGTTTTTAGCAAGACCAATGAGGATCTATGAGTACAAACAGCCCACACAGAAGCTGACACATAGCCACACCGATACTGATAAAGTGAAAGGTTTTGTCTTTGCTATAATGAGAAGGGTTTCTCAACTATCGTTAATGCGCCTAGAATAAGAAGAGTATGACAGCAACACAGAGGATAAGTACAGCACAGTCAGCAGAACCAGTGCAAGCTTTCATCACTCGCACACAAAACAGGTACTTCATAGGCAGCAGCAGGGCAAAGTTTCTTTGCACTCACTCACAGACCAGGTCATAATGCGCTGCAGTGCAATGCTTCCATCTTACACAAAGAATAGACATGCTGGGCATAACAGCAGCGTATACTTCCTCACCAATAATAGCCACAGCAAAAGTGGAGCGGCTCCTGCCTGTGCTACGGCTGTTCTATGTTGTGCATGTGAGAGAAAAAGAGAGAAATGGTTGAACTGCTGTTTTTCAGGGTGTACCTGCTTCTGTGAATCTATATTTTCAAGTGTGTGATAATCCATGGACAGCCATGAATAATCAATGGACAACCATAGTTTGGTAGTGAGCAGAACAAAAGTGCAGAACTGTATATGTCTTGTGTCTGTAAGGAAACTTTCACGGTGTAGGTAATACAATTAATGGCGGGAAGTGGTAGAGCCATGAAGGCTGCAGCTTTCCCAAAGAACCAGCAACAACAAAGGTCCGTACCCAGGGTTGGATTGGGAATGAAAATCGGCTCGGGCACACAAAAAAGAAATCAGCCCACATTTGCATAAACACTCCTCATATCACTGCGTTGGTGTAATCTTTGGGGGGGAGATGGGTGTTAAAAAATGCACGCGTTAGTTTACACTGGTGAAACAAGTGAGGCCACTTCTACTCAGGCCCCCTGCCCCCGCTCAGTATGTGCAGACATTAATGGGCCGGCTCGAGAGACAAAGGGAGTGATACCTGTGCTAAACGGAGGTAATGAGCACCCATCCGCCTCTAGAAAGGCCACTCAGACTCCCACTGGGCCGCTGACTGTATCAGAACAACAGCGACAGCGCCCAAATAGCCCTTTAGGCTGCTCAAAAAAGCAGCCCTCGGACACCGGCCTCTCGGGCATTGCCCGAATTCCCAAGTTACCAATCCAACGCTGTGCGTACCTAGTGACAAGAGCACCTCCAGAGTTCCACATTTTCATGCAACTTTCCACATCACTACTGTGATCCTATGCTCAGGTCGGGACTTCAGCCTTACCCCTCTTCCTAGGGGATGGCGGATAAAGAAAACTGGGCCCTCAAAGGAGTCAACAACTTCCTCCCTCTTCTCTTCTGACCAGAGTTGTACCCCTACATGTTTCCTGACCATTCCCATTTTTCTCTCTGTATTAACAGAGAGATAGCTCCTGTGGCTGGTTCTATTGCCAGCCTCTGCATACACAGCATGCATCTTCCTCTCCTGTGGGAAAGCAGGGTAGCTGACAGTGATCACGCAGTGCCTCACACTGGCCCTGGGGAAAGACATGAGGAGGAATTTAAAGATACAGATTACGCATGCTACCGGACACCATTTGAGGTGGACCACTGGGCAGACACAAGCTATTGGGTCAAAACCACAGCGGTTGGAGTCAGAATCAGAATTCTCTTTTATTCGGCTGTGAACAGCCGTAAAAGCATGCAAGTCGTGGACAAATAGCAGTATAATATATGTGGTTGAGTCATTTTCCTCTGGTGTCTTGATGTACATCATGCAATAGCACTGCAAACTGGGCCAAACTCACCCTTTACCCATTTTACTCTATGGTAAATGTGGATACAATACAATACAAAACAATTTCGAAAGCACGTAGCTGACCTCAAAGAGGAGGAGCTGTTAACAGCCTTGCAGGGCGGGAGTTACAGGGGCAGGAACAAAATACTCAACAGGCAAACAATAGACACAATAAATCACTGTTCAGCACAGATAATATTTATTTAGTAAAAGAAAGTACTTTAATAACATAGTAGTGTGGTATACTACACATTCATATAGGGTTATGACTGCAAGATTAAACAATCTCACCCACAGGCTTCACTGTCCTACCGTTTTCTCTGCGTGCAATATGGACATTCAGCTGCATATGCTCTCAGCCAACCCCACTCTTCCCCAAAATTATGATACATGCTGCTGGCTCCTACATGTCTGTTTCTACAGCGTGCGGTTTGTGTGGACTGATGGTAGACTTATGTGTATGTGGCTCTTTACGACTACATACTGCTTGCTTAGTTTGTTGGCCATGTGGATTAGGAACTTGGCTTTCCATATTGTTCTGTTCTCAGTTATTTGCGCATCCCTGTGTGCTCATTTCGATTTCACCTAAGGCGTTATGAAGAGCAGTTGTTGTCAGTGCTGTTGTTCATAAAATGGATGGCCTGTGGGGATGTGCCTATGTTGGTGGCACGCATTGAGGTGTCCTGGCGACAGGTTACTTTTGAAGCTTCCGGTATGCGTTTTTACTTACCTGATAGGCTGATGCATTTTGCCTCGAAATGTCAATGCTTTTCAAGTGACCTTTATTGCAGAGGCCGCCGCATCCGCCCGTAGGGTGGGGGAGGCTTGAAGGCCGGCGCCATAACCCTCGTGGTGCCAAGAGCGGGGGTAAACTGGTTCTAGGCGCTTTGATGCGCCCAGGAACCAGCGGAAGCGGGGTGCGCACCAGCCACCCGACCGGAAGTAACCTGTTGACCTGAGCGCCCCCAAAGGGCGCCCAATGGTCAACCTGGCTTTATTTGAACCCCCCAATCAGGGGGTCTCACCTGAGGCCCGCAGGGAGGGCCCAGGAGGATTTAAGCGACGCCGCCGCCCAGCAAGAAGCACAACACCTTTGAGGAGCTGGGAGATCGGCGCAACAACAACAACGACTGAAGAGGAGAGAGGCGACGCGGCGAAGGACGAAGCTGAAGAAAGTGAGGCCACGGTTGAAAGACGCGGGCCTTGTCCCCGAAGACGCCTTGTGGAGTACGGCGCGCCTTGCCAGCTCCTCCGAAGCGACCAACAGGTAAAGGGGCAACAAGCTCAGAGCCCGGGGGTAGGCACACGCAGTTAGCTGTGCCCCAGCCGACGGCCTGACGCAGATGAACCAGAAAGCCACACGAAGTGCGCAGGCGATCACAACATGTCTGAGGGCCAGCCAGACGAGAGGTCAGAGGTACTGAAGAAGATCCGCGAGTTAGCGGCCATCCACGGCGACGACTGGCTGCACCCTCACTTGGGTAAAGGGAAAGAAAACAGACCGGCGGAACAGGCGGACCAAGAACCAGGGCCATCCGCACCGAAGAAACCGAAGAACATGCCGATGAAGAGATCATCCAAGAGGAACCCCCCGAGGAAGGTACGGCAGAAACCTCTTCCGGCGAGACCGGAAGACATCGACCAGGGCGAAACGACCAGCAAAAAGAAAACGGGTGAGCATATTAGCGACATCGTAAAGGAATGTTTAAAATCGCTGGCGCCGGGGTTACTTAGTGGCACAGGGCAAGGAGTGGCAGGGCCTAGGGAACAGCGCGCAGAGGAAGCGGCAGGTCTCACATGGCATATGGTCGATCCGGGGTGGGCCCGACAAACAAGAGTGCAGGAGCAGGTAAGCTTGTCCGCCCAAGGTGAACAGATTTCCCCGCTACCCGGTTGGGGGTACGGCCCCGTGTCGGGAAGCCCACCTCCGAGCGGAGTAGTCAATGATCATTACATCAGGCCATCCCCGGGTCCAGCGTCCCTGACCACGAAGGCCACCGGCTTGGCATGTCTCATCCCGCTTGCGGTAAAGGAGAGGATATGGCGCAAGGAATTCATAGACATATTTTCACTGCTAGAAATTCAGTTGGAAGGGCTCGATCTAACCACGTGCGACAGGAAGGAAGAGGATAGGAGAGAAAGGCGCGGGGCCAGAAAGGAGCGCAATTTCGAAAATTGGCTAGATGCGTTCAGAATCATGGCATGCATAATAGTTGAAAGGTTCCTCCATTGCGCCGCTGACCTGTGGCTATACGAGGCCAACATACATCTAGCACAGAGGCAATTCCCTGGGGATGCCTGGTTGGAATACGACAAAGGGTTTAGATTAAAGATGCAGAGGCACCCCGAAATGGAGTGGAACGAGGAGGATGTATCAGGGTTCATTCACAAGATGCTTACGGCTAAGGAAGCTAGGTCCTGGGCGGGCAAAAGCGACCAGCCCTTTCGGAGCTCATACCAAAAGGGGAAGAGCGGGAATTACCAGAGGCGGGCGAACGGGAGAGCGTACTCCCCAACTGCAACTAGGGCAATCTGTTGGAGATACGAAGCAGGGGACTGCTCATGGGGGTCCGCTTGTAAGTTTCAGCACGCATGCGCCAGCTGCGGAGGCAAGCACGCATCCTCGGTGTGCAAGGGTACCAAACACGAATCGAAAAGGGAAAAGAGAGAAAAGAGCAAGAAGCGTTAGCCGCAACGCGGAAAAAAGGGGGGAACTGGTGGACATTAGTAAGTGCCAGCTGGCCAGATCCCCTATAGATACACAACGGCTGCGCAGACTGGCGAACAAATACCCGAACAAAGATGATGCCAAGTTATTAGTGGAGGGCTTTGAGCAAGGCTTTGTTATCCCATTCCGAGGCCCGCTCCCCTCGGCGGGGGCGAACAATTTGAAGTCAGCGAGGTTACACCCCGAAGTGGTTCACGCCAAGATAGAAAGGGAACTGAACCTGGGCAGAGTTGAGGGCCCCCTCCCGAAGGAAGCACAAGAGGGCATAGTCATCTCACCACTAGGCGTAGTTCCCAAGAAAGAAGAAGGGCAATTCAGGCTGATACACCACCTTTCGTTTCCGGAAGGCTCATCAGTGAATGACGGTATCGACCCCGAGGCTTGTTCAGTGGGCTACGCGTCAGTCGATGACGCAATTGAACTGGTGAAGGCGGCAGGTATAGGAGCCCTTATGGCGAAAGCGGATATTGAATCGGCTTTCCGCCTATTGCCGGTCCACCCTTCCAGTTTCCACCTACTAGGCTTCCAATGGGGCGAGGAGGTGTTTGTCGACAAAGCCATGCCCATGGGCTGCGCGATATCATGCGCATATTTCGAGCAGTTCGCCACTTTCTTGGAATGGGCGCTGCACGATCAACACCAGGAGGGGGGAAAACTGCACTACCTAGACGATTTCCTATTCACAGGCCCAGCAGGTTCCCCAGTTTGCGCGAGCACCTTGGCGGCCTTCGAGGATCTAGCCAGGTCCCTGGGGGTCCCCCTCGCAAAGGAAAAAACGACAAACCCGACCACGAGGCTTACGTTTCTGGGCATAGAACTAGATTCTATAGCAGGAACGGCCAGGCTGCCTCCAGACAAAGTGAAAGAGTTCCGCAGGGAAGTAGCGAAGCTGCGGGGTCGGAAGAAAGCCACCCTGAGGGAGATCCAGGGAGTGATTGGTAGACTTAACTTCGCGGCTCGGGTAATCCCGCCCGCCAGGGTATTTTCGAGGCGCCTAACAGGGCTAACGGCCGGTGTCACCCACAAGCACCACCACATCAGATTGAGTGCAGGCGTGAAAAAGGACCTGCGGGTGTGGGACGAGTTCCTACAAGATTTCAATGGGGTGCGGATGTGGAGAGAGGGGTGGGTAACGGCCGAACAGATAGCCCTTTACACGGACGCGGCCGGAAGCCTGGGTTTCAGCGCGGTCCTGGGAAACAGTTGGTGCGCCAGCCAGTGGCCGGAGGAGTGGCATGCGCAGGGGCTCACTAGGAACATCACGTTTCTCGAGCTGTTCCCGATAATCGTAGCACTGACCGTTTGGAGAAAGGAGATAAAGAATTTGAAACTCACGCTGTGGTCAGATAACATGGGAGTAGTGCAGGCCATTAACAGAGGCGCAGCGAGATGCCCTGACATACTAAGGCTAATGCGACGGTTAATTAAATTGCAGCTGGAAGGGAACCTGGAGCTGAAGGCACGCCACGTGCCAGGGTCAGAGAACTCGGCAGCAGATGCACTCTCCCGGGCCCAGATGAAGCGGTTCAGAGAGCTGGTGCCCGGGGCAGACAGGGAGATGACCCCCTTTCCACAGTCCCTCTGGGACCTGGAGGAGTAGACTTATCCTGGCTGGTAGGGCAGTCACTTACCGGGGAGGCTAACAGACGATACAGGACTTACGCAAACACGGTAATGAGTGTTGGGGGTCTAAAATCGCTGGAAGACGGGGCGAAAACTCGCACAGCAGTTGAGAAATTCATACAATGGGCATTCGACTCGAAGAAAACGAGATCATGGGCACAGGCACATTTGTCCGCCATCGCCCATTTCGCCAGGCTCTATACAGGCGAGGACCCAACTACCTCCCCCTATTTAACAGCGGCCCTAAAGGGCTGGAGAAAGGTTGAGGGCAGAAAGAAGGACGACAGGCGTCCCATCGACTTCGCCAAGCTGGGGCAGCTCCTAGGAGCCCTCACGGGTCTAATATCAGACAAATATGAGCTGCTACTCTTTAGGGCGGCATTCACCACGGCCTTCTTCGGAGCATTCCGAATCAGCGAGCTAGTGGCTCCCAGCAAGTCAGGCCCAGCGCAGCAATGCCTGCAGGCAAGATACATTAAACCAATGGCTAGAGCGGTGGAATTAACGCTGAGGCAGTCCAAAACGGACAGGGCAAGGAAGGGGACGACGATACGTCTCCATTGCATCCCAGAGGCTGGGCTCTGTGCGGTATGCTGGCTGTTCAAGGACATGGGGGCCCGACCAGCGGGAGAGGGTCCTCTCTTTATACATAAGGATGGGAAAAACCTGAGTAAGTTCCAGTTTACAGCTATAATGCGCCAAGGCCTTGGTAAAGCCGGGTATTGTGCGGCATCGTTTGCATCGCACTCATTCAGGATCGGCGCAGCAACCTCGGCAGCGCAGCATGGCATGCCCGAGGACAGGATCCAGGCGGTGGGTAGATGGCGCTTCAAGGCGTACAAGTCGTACATACGCCCCCACCTGATATTAAAAAAAAAAAAAAAAAAGGGGGAGAGAAAGCCCCGAGGGGGGGGGGGGGAGAGGTGCTCACTTTGGGATGCCGCACGGCAGGGTGATAGTCCCCTCCTCGGAAGTACACACGGTGCGCAGAAGGCCACCTAACAGAATGCTTTCTCTCGACAGGGGGACGCCCGCTGCTCGTCTGGGTGGTGGGACATTCATTTGTGTCCCGAATGGAGTCTTGGTGGCGAAGAGGGGGCCACAGCATAAGCAGGCCCAAGTCAATGTACATCCGCTGGATAGGGCAGCCGGGGATGAGATGGGAGCAGCTTCTGCCGACGCTGGACGGCCTCATGGCAGATTCGGCCTGGTTGCCCGACGTCCTGATCATCCACCTTGGGGGCAACGACCTGACCCGGCTAGGGCGAAAAGCAGTCGGGCAGGCCATCCAAAGAGATCTCACGGCAGCGTGGCTGGGTCCCACAACGATAGTCTGGTCTGAGATGATCAGCAGGAAGATCGGCGCGACAACAACAACGACTGAAGCCCACCCACCCACACCTAAAGAGCAGCAAAGTCGCAGTGCTGGATAGTGGAAGGGGCGTTAGCGGAAATCCTACACTGGTTGGCTAAGAAAACACACCGGCGGGCGGTGTGTAAGAGGATGGCCACTCACTTTGGGATGCCGCACGGCAGGGTGACGTGGCGGCATAAAGGAGGGGAGTAACAGGAGGAGACGGCACTCGCGGCCCAGACCCGACCGGACGGCAGGGCGTAAATGGTAGCGAGCTGGGGACCTAACTCCCGACAGGAAAGCTCCCCTCCGCAACACGCAAAGAGCGTGGGCAACCAACCACTGGAGCACCAATAGACTGGCAACAAACTGGTTTGGGTACAAGCCCCATTTTCGAACTAAGGAGGGCATAAAAAAGACTGACACCTGTTATCACATGATGGTGTCATAATTTGTATATGGCAATTATGATTGATGTTTAATGTTCGTAAAATGGAAGATAGCTTGAAACCAGTTTGTGTTATTAATATGTCTTTGGTTATTAATAAACTGCGGCCAACAACGACCACTACTAATACCAGTTATTGTTGGCTGTTATTATTTCCCACCATTGGCAAACCCCAGAGTATGGGGGCAGGTAAGTATGTACTAAGAGGTCACCGCGGAATGGGCACATCCGAGGGTTATTCATTTTAGTGAATTTTTTACAATTCCATAGTTGTTTTTGTGGCTACACACACGATGAACAGATTTCTTTGAAGGGTGCATCTCATATCTCCCTTCCACGACGATGGGGGTGGAGGGAATGAATGTAAAGGGGGAGGGAAAATCATTTTTTTAAATGTTCCTTTTGCTGCTGCCTCTGGCACGGACGGCTAACTCAGTGTTTTCCCAGCAGTATCTGGGATGACAGAGGCTGCCCAGATAATTCAGACGCTTCTCTCCTGGTATGAGAGCAGTGCCAGGATTGGTCTGAGCGTCCTGAACTGCTACTCAGACACTGCCTTGTAGCCAGCGACTTTTCTCCAACCCGGCTGTGAACACTGCAGGGTTGGAGAAATAGAAGTGTGCATGTTTGTTTGGCAGGCCTAGGATGGCCGGCCAAACTTACATTTGCACTTCTAAGTGCCCACCACTCCTCCCACTCCCGCCCTGCCCTACACGCATGCCCAAGGCAGTACCAGAAAAAAATAGCATCATTATATTTTTCTGTGACTGAGGCGACGCTCCGCCACCTGCTCCCTTGTGAAGAAGTCATGGTATGTGAGAAAGATCAGTTATCCTGTATTTGCCAGGACAGTTGCAGTTTTTCACCATCTGTCCCAACAAATTTCAGTAGATTTAGCACCTGTCCCAGTCTATAGAGTCGACTGAGGAATCAAACTTTTCATGTATTCCAGCGTTAGCAAGCTCTGGCAGAAAGCAATTACGTTAACAAAGATGTCACTGGGTGTAAAAGTTATATTTAGTAACCGGTAGTACCTCATTTCAAGTGCTTCCTAAAATGGCGGTGCCGGTGCTGTCAATGAATGTAATCAGTGCTGCTCGGTTGGTATAAAAGTGTAGTCCTACTGTTGTGTTTGTGGAAAGGCCAGGTTTGTTTTTTTCAAAATACTTTCCCGCTATCATCCGGATTCAAGAATCTGTGAAAGGTGAGTGAATGACCCTGCAATGCCCTCATTTCGGTTTGCATATGCACTTCACAGAAGCTTCTTTTCCCTTCAACTAAAATGAACCCTATGGGGAGAGAGTCAAGACTTTCACTCATTACGTCGAGCCTTTAATGTTGAATCCTTCAGTTCCTTCAGGGGAAATGAATACTTTGGAATAATTAGCAATTTACATATATACTTGTCAAAAGAGATACATCGCAAGTTGAAAACCCTGAGCTGGCCTAATTCCCATTTGTTGGCTATTTTTTTTTTCTTCCGGAAGCATCGCCATGTTGTAATCTGAATTCCGGTCACATCCTGGTCCTGCTAATAAAGGGGCTTGGAGCAGAGAGCAAAAGGCGCGCGCTAATCCGTGCTCTTAAATCTCTCTTGTGGGCACTGTGGTTGATTTAAGGAGAGCCCAGGCACTGTCAGTGTGAATTAATATGCCACTGTCCCGACACCGGCGAATGGACTCTGCTTCAAGTCACGCGGTAGTCCAGGAGACTTGCAGTTTCAATTAACCTCCCATCCACGGGGCCAAGTGAGGAATGATCATTTGAATGATATACCCATGGCACGCTCATTAAACCGTGAGTCGTAGCGATCCAAAAAGTAATTCTAGAGTATTTTATATATCTAAGAGCCCATTTTTACACGTTGAATAAGTCATGATGCGCGCTCATTGGGAGCACGCTGTCCAAATGAAACATATGGTAATGAAGGAATATTGCTTATGGCCACCTTGAGGAAGACACTACTGGGCCTTTAACGATGCCCACACTATATCGAGAGCAATCGAGTAGGGCAAAGAGCAGAATGGCTCTTTTAAGTCACGTAGTGAGGGAAAAGCCATCAAGTCTCTTTGACAGCTATGCCTGCTCCCAACAGCGCTATCTGGAACTCGGCATCTGCTGTCGCAGAAGTGAGCATAGTGCAATCAGACTGAACACAACTTAATGCCAATGAATGAAACATTCTGCTTATGGCCTCTCCAGTGCTTAGTTAGTAAAAAAAAAAAAAAAAAAGTGCCAGGACCCTCGTCAGGAGGCCATTGCATCTTGCACCACCAATTGCCCCTGCCAGCGCTGCCAATGGCAGTACCAAAGTTATAGGAGCTTTTGAGTGGCAGGTATTAGTAATTTCTAATGTATATTGACTTGATAAACACTTGTTGTGCTTTTCTTTAAATTAGACAAACAGTGTCACCATGTGGCAGACTGTCATAAGCACCAGTGGTGAGAATTAAGTGCCGGTGCTGAGCACGGGAAGCCCCTGGCTAAAATTAATCATAGGGCCTCTCAGCAGGGTCAGATTGGTTAGGCGAGCACTCGGGCATTGGCCGAGGGGCCGGTATCCGAATTCCAGTTGTGAGTTGCTTTTTTGGGCAGCGCTGGGGGACCGATTTGGGCAGCGTCTGACTTATTCAGATGCTGCCAGCGGCTCAGTGGGTGCCTGAGTGGCCTTTCTGGAGGCAGATGGAGGTCCATTACCTCCCTTTTATCAATGGGCAGAGTTGTCACTTCCTTTCTCTCACTGGGCCGTACAATTAATGTATGCATTTGGGGGGGGGGGGACAATGCTTCTCCACCTTAGCGGAGAAGCCAACGCTGCCCAAAACCATAAAAACTCCCTTACCACCCAATTCATTTACCCACCCCTAAACTCCAAAATTCCCTTACAAACCTATACATATACATTAAAAAATATATATATTTACAGGGTTCGAAACTACTTGCAGACTTTTTCTGAATATCCACATAAGCTCACATAAAAGTGCTGATATGCTCATAAGGAAATTCCAAAAGCTGGTGGAACTTCTTTGTCAGAATATCCCATTTCTGAATGCAAAGTCCTTCCAGTCCTTATTCTGTGAATCAGGAATAGGATTTTGCCCTAGTATATGCTACTTGTATCCTGACGTAGAGAGCACACTATTTCCTTTCAAACATAAGATGTTGAGTCTCCTCATTCTGATGTCACAGATGAAGGAAACCCATTTTATGCTTGACATACAGTGAATTGAGGCGAGTTGCAATCATTCCTACCTGCCTCTTCCAGCTTTGATGCATGAGCAACAGAGTTTTGTCTTTGACTCTCACCAGAAGAAGCTCATATTCACATTTTCACATTCCATCATCTGTCTTCTCAATGAATACTGACAACATTCGAATGACTGTGACTTTTTGGAAGAACTATCGTTTTTAAAGAAATCTACTTATGCCCCACAGACAACATTATACATTATCACATGACTACCTTATTCTCTATCTCCTGGGTCAGCACTTCAAAAAAATAATTCAGGTGACTCCTGTGTAATAGCTGTTGCCAAATACTTTTTAGAACCCTGCACGTTGATAAACATATCTCAGTTGCAGATTATTACGTGGATCTCTTTACATGATCAGTTAGTTATATGCACAATGGAAGTTTATTCTGTAGGTGGGATGATGGAAGTATAAAAGAAAAGCATATTTCAAATAATGGCTTTCGTGTATTGCTTTATGACTGCTAAGATATTTGAGCCATTTATGCTGTCGGACCTCCAATCAACAAGCCGAGACATGTCGGCTCTGGCGTTCAATCCACTGGATAAGGTATTCTGGCATTCCATCAACCCGACAAGGAAAGAGTGCTGTGAGTCAACTTCTGAGGCAGAGGTGTGTTATAAAAGTGAGCTGTTGGCAGACATGCAGGAATTGAGGGGAATCCTGCAAGGACTTGGTTCTGGCAGCTATTTCAGAGGCTGATCTAAGATCCGGTTGACTCGGTTGGTGAGGGTGCTTTCTTGTTTTCACTTCTAGCTGGGCACAAAACAAAGGGCTGACATAAAGGTCCATCAGCCCTACTTTTGTGAGAGTATCTGCCGGGCTGGGAGCTCTCTTAAGCCTAATACCTATGGCTCAAAGCTTATTGCTAGACAAGTAATTAAGCAAATCCATGATTTGGAGGCAGGTTTTTGACTTTGTAAAACCCCTCTATGTAAGTGATATGCATGCACTTTAGCCGCTTCCGTGCGTCGGACTGCATCGGGCCGTCTGACGTCACGGTGGGCGTGTGCGGAGGACGGCCGGGGGCCATCCGAACTGCTCACGCATGGAATTCTCCAGCACGGTGGGGGAATTCTGGCCGCAGCAAAGCGGTTAAGAATGCCAGATGTATTTGCGTGTATGAGTAATCACACAATGATTTAAATGGTGTTTACTAATTTCTTTATTTATATCTTGTATAGTGCATCTCATCGCAGTGTAGAGTGTCAGAGCGCTTTACAGCACACACTGAGAGGGAATAAATCATATGTGTGTGAATCAGTGTACCGGAAATGTTGCATAAGACAATGAGGGTTATTAGCTGATGGAATATCATACCATCCTTGCTTGTAGACACTATATCTTAAGACTGCATGTGCAGGAGAAACACCAAGTTAGGATCTAAAACTTAAGAAGGTGATTGAGGTAATCTGTACTAACAAGGCTTTATTACTGCCAAAAGGAACCTTTATTTGCAAACGAAGAATAATAACAGATCGAGAAGAAATAATAAGGTTCTAAAACCCATGTCCTGCAGTTTGCATGCAGCTCCTTGATGCCGGTGCTTAGCTAACTGAGCTATATTAGAAGGACTGACACTTAAGTAAAAAAAATATCTCTGTGTCACAAATAGTAACCCGCTTAACTATCTTCATAAAATACCAATCTGTGTTCTGCATGTTATGGGATTTGCTTTTCATGATTCCTTCCCCTGTGTCTCCACACCCTTTCCTCTGCCACACTTTCTCACACAAGTGCCGACTTTGGAGCTGGGGAGCAAAGTTCGAGTCTCTGCTTGGGCTCAACAAGCTGGGACTCTGGGAAAATCACTCACTCTCCTTGTGACTACCATAAATGAATGTGTCCATAAATGGTGCTCATGATAAGCGCTGCTGTTGATGATTAAGTGCCAGTGCTGAGCTCCAGAAACCACTGGCTCAAATTAAGCCCTGCATTAAAGACTCAGCAAGCAGCTCCTTAGTTAATAATTTGCTTGAACAGACAAGTTCTGTCCCTCTTACAGTGCTGACCAGTGATGAACACTTTGCCATCAGCTGTGACATTCCTGGCATGGCCTAGTAACAGTGAGTCAAAAGGTGGTGCAGTGTTTAAGGAAACTTAAGCATTTAGGGGGCCCCGAATTAGGAGTCCTGATATTTTGCAGAATATGAGTCCAGTAACTGACAAAGCACAGGGCTTCCTCTCGAGGCCAGAATACAGCTTAAGCTGGCATGCAAGACACACAAGACTTCATAACTCCCCTGTACATCTTGCACAGAAACTTGTGGTATCCGGAGGAATCAGAAACTCCCGGCCTGCCAGAGACCTCTTGCTCCAGCCTGCCCGTTTTTGGAAGAAAAAAACCGTACAATTGGGCTTTCGCTGGAATATGGACTCTCTCCCACCCACCATCAGAAGAATCCCCTCTCTGGCATGCTTCAAAAAGGAGGCCAACACCTTCCTTATGGATAAATTCCTCGTTTAAACATTTACCTTCAACCACCACAGAGACCCTTATCAATTTCCGGCTATTGTCTCTCTCTGATTACCTAGTCACTCCACCAAGAAACCTGGGGCCTTGTCTTGAATAACTGTAATGTAAACTGTACATATGTATCCCTCTATCCCTTATGTATCCAGAACCCCGCCCCCTCTGAATCGATTGTATAATCTTATGATTCCATGCCTTTTGTATAACTCTATGATTCTGTAAAGCGCTTTGATACCCTAACAGGTCAAGTTCTTGCTCTATAAAACACAAAAATAAATAATAAAACAAGGATTCAAATTCACCTGTTCCTCTGGTGAGAGCCAATATTAAGACAAAGGGGCATGCTTGATAGAGCCTCTCTTGCCACCTTTATCTGGAATTCTGGCTTCCTGTTTCCATTTTAAACTCTTGGGGGGCTGAGGGGCCTAATTTTAGCTGGACATCACGTGGAACGGCACTCACATTCAACCAAGCTTGTGAGAACTGTATTTAGCACGAAAACAAGTTTTGATTGGATACTGAGCATGACCAATGGTTTCCGCCAGGACGTTGCAGCAATCTCGCTGGCTTTGTATCAGTTCATTTGTTCTCTCGCAGCCATTTCACATTATATAGAAAGGGATAGATTCCAATGCACCAAAGTGCACAACAGAGAGGGTGTGCTGTAAGATTCTTTTTAAATCTCTGCAAGTGAGCACTTCCTTAAAGTGATAAGATTCAGGATTGAGTGCCCACTCAAGTCCAGGCTTTCGCGCACACTGAAATCCTTCCATTTCTAGGGGCGGTGCAATCTTTGCTGCAGTGCATGCTACCATGTTCAATCAAAATATCTATTTTCTACAATCTGGTAAAGGTGCCATTGATAATAACAAAGAGAAACTGGAATAACTTCTAAGAACACTCAGAGTTTCAACTACTCCCTGATTTGTAAGTGTGAGCTGCCTTCTTTCGAGAGTCGACGTGGCACCCAGGAAATCCTATTGTACTTCTACATCTAAATGAATGCTGTCCATAAATATCTAGTCACATTTTCTTAAGAGTTTGAAAGCACAACCCATTTTCTATAAACGTTCAAGACATAAGTCCATATGACCTAATTAGAAATATTCGCAAATAATTCAAAATTAAAAAGTATGCCTAATGTCAAATTTAAATGTGTGAATGTGAAAGAATGTTTGATGGGTATTAGAGCGTTGCATTACAGCTTTCACGCCTAAACAGTGACTATGTCGGCCTAGTCTTAAAGCAGAATAGCTCTTTCAATTAAAAAACAATCCTATGAGGTACAGCTTTTGCCAGTAAGACGCCTGCAGGTTCATATTCTGACTGGGCTGATTGGGTCTCTTATTCTTCTGATGATGGCAAAACATGTTATGTTAAGTCGATAGAAATTAACCATATTACATGAACTGAGAAAATTGGGGGTTCGAATCATTATTTTTACAATAATAATTATTGTTATCATCCTTTTTTATTTTTATTAGCTTTATTTTTTGTATTATTGTTGTTGCTGCGCCTGCTATAATTTTTGTCTTTCTTTTATTATTAACAGTAGCATTTTTATTATTACAGAGCAGCTAAGCCGTCATAAATGTTTTGCATAATTCCAGTCGTGAGTGGGATTAAACTAACCGAAACACCAAATCTATTTCTTGTCGCAAAACAGTATTGACTTCCTCACGCAAAATAGACCCTCTGAAAACGTACCAAAGAGTATCTACTTTCTCTGTTATGTGCACAGGTTAAGGCTTGAGCTTTTTGGCCATTATCTTCCAATTTCCATAGCATCAGACAAATACATCGAAAAAATTGACACATCAGGTATGTCTGAAAGAGAACCCCAGAACATACTGTATGGATACATGCCTTGAAAAACACCAGAAAAGTGATATGTATTTATTATATAATAGGAAATTCACTAATTTGTGAAAATATAGCAGGATTCCCAATAATATGGCACGCAGAATGAGAGTAAGATTAAAATTGTGAGAAGCAGGGCAGTGAAACTGCCTGCTTTACGACTGACTACGGTTGGATCGTGGTGCTGAGTTAGGTGTGATAGATGACTGATACGTAAGCCTTTGTTAAAGCTGTGCTGCACTAAAATGGAAGTCCTACTTGCTGCACTTTGGGAAATTCGGCCTGGTAAGAAGCACAAACAAGGTCAACTCCAAATTAGAGTTCTTCAAGGTCTGGGGTTTCCCCCCAGTAGAGGCTCTATGGTATTACTATGGAGCAGCATCTCTCTGAACAAGCACAACTGTCTAAAGCAAGACTGAAGGAGGAGATGTGGCCTCCCATAGCTGTACAGCATTGGAACTTAGAAACCAGATTCAAATCCTGGCTTCAGTTTAACATTCTGTGGGTTTTGGGCAAACTGCTTAATTACCCAGTGTGTAAAAGAAAAATGGGTAACGCAATCTGTTTCTCATATATAGTGCTCTAATGCCCTTGGCAAACCTTGTGCTTCATAAAGCTACAAAAAGAAATAACCTATACAATGACTATGTCACAGTGATTGTGTTAATTGCACTTTTTGGGGCCTTTTTCCAAGGCAATTCTGTTTGTGAAGTATAAACTGTTTTAGAGAACCGACAGCAAACAGCAATGCTTAACCTATGCAATAAATAGCTGACTTTGCATGACAATAAAGGATGAAGGCCCAGTGAGGGCAGACTATGTCGGGACTGGAGTGTCCCTGATTGGACACTTTTCTTTAGTATAATTTTCCCAAGGGTTCATGGGAAATGTAGTCAATGTCTTGTCTGTTAAAATTGGCTGCTGTTAATAAAAGTGAAGAGAGAAGGCATAATCCTCGCCTTCGAGTCCTTAATAGAATTGAAACTTTCCGTTACGATAGCTAGGACATTTTTCATTAGCAAATACAAGAAATTCTGATTTTCAAACACATAAATTGTGTGAGAGACTGGTATTTTGAAATGTAGAACCTCCTACTACACATTACACTAAAGGTGTGCCCCATTAGTGAGAAGAAGGTTTTTTAATATTGACTGTTCTAAAAGTACACATGCGATAGGGTTGTGTGCTGCCAACGTCAAACACATTATTGTCAGAGAATATAATGTAACATTTTAGAGTTTTGCTTCCACACATGGAAGCAAATTGCAAAGTACTCATTATTATTTTTTTCATTTAGGAAAATTCATAAGAAGTATTACGCATCTGTGTGTGTGTGAGAGAGAGAGAGAGAGAGAGAGAGAGAGAGAGAGAGAGACTGTAACTTTCACAAAATTCAGGAAACTTATATTTTCTCCACGCAGGCGCACTCAGGGCTAGAACGCCATCTTAGGCGTGAAGAGGTGAGCGCACTAGCTGTTCCCTGCAGCCCGCCCCCTTATCCTGAGCCCATATAATGGAGTTTCTACCCCGCCGGCGCAGCGGGCGGGCGCAGCGGGCGCGCCGGCGGCGCGCCGAAGGCGCGCCAAAGGCGGGCCCGTCTGCGCCCGTCCGCGCCCGACCGGGACCAGGGGCTACCCCCCCTGCTCCTTTCACCAAAAAAAGGCTGATATATAACGGGGATCTGTTATTACAACTTTGTCCACTTACTTCAGCAAAGTGTTGTCATCACTTCCACCCTTTAGATATCCCTCACCGCTGCCCGCATTGTAACACGGTGATCATTAAACCCTCCACCAAACCTGCCCTTAGAGACTATCGCATGTTTCTTCTCAATTGTAGGTCCATCCCAAAACACAGTGTGGAAATAGCTCTACTGCTGGACGAACTTGCCCCTGACGCAATGTTTATGACCGAAACCTGGCTGACCCAAGACTCTGAACCGGAAGTGGTTCAAGCCCTTACACAAGGCTATCAAATAGCCCGCTTGGACCGCCCTAAGGGTAAAGGTGGCGGTGTCGCCATTATATATAAGGACATCTACACATGCCGCTACTCCCCGGAGTCCATTTCCGACTGTGAAAGCCTATCCTTCACTATCGAATTCTCCCCCAACGACAGTTTTACCGGTATCCTCATTTACCGCCCTCCAGGGTCTTGTAAAACTTTCCAAACAGCGCTTCCCACTGTAGTGGCGGATTTGGTCATCACCCCCTCCAATTTTACTTTGCTTGGAGATTTTAATGTTCACTTTGATAATACTTTAGATACCACCGCCACAGAAATCACAGCCAGCCTAGCTGCAATGCAACTAGAACAACTTGTTTCTCACCCTACACACAATAAGGGACATCTTTTGGACCCTATTTTTAGTAATTGTGAACGTCTTAAGGTGGGTACAATCAACCACCTCCCTTGGACAGATCATTTTTTGGTACCATTTAGTTGGACCACACATAATGCTCCCGCCTCTATCCCCACCCCATGCCAAACACGCAACTGGTCTAAGCTACATATTGACAATTGGTCCAACATCCTTAACACCACGAGACCCATTCTGGTCACTGACCCTTCTGTCAATAGCAACCTAGTTGACGAATGGATTACAAACTCCCTGGACATTGCTCTTCCCCTTCGCACACCGGGTCCAAAAAGACAGAGAAAAACTGCGCCTTGGTACTCGGAGGAGCTCAGGGAGAGTAAACGTGTCTGTAAGAGACTAGAAAGGAGGTGGCGTATGACTTTCAACGAGGCAGATAAATCCATCTATAAAGAAGCCATCAGGACGTATAAGTCTGAAATTAAAACTTCCCAAGCTGCCTTTTACAATGGCAAAATTATGACGGCTAAATCCAAACCCAAGGAGATCTACAAGATACTAAAAACTCTGACAACGACTCCACCTCCCCCGACAGGCAACCACAATCCTACCTCCCGCTGTAACGAACTAGTCGACTTCTTTTTTCACAAGGTCAACACCATCTACCTCTCTTTCCCGGACCGGGCAACTGAATCTTCCACCTTCAAATCAGACCCCGGCACAATACCAGAAAATCTCTCTCAGAACTACCTGGCCAATTTCACCCCCATGAACCTCGACACACTGAGGCCTTTGATGCATCAAGTAAAATCTGGATCCCCGCTGGACTCTGCCCCTCCTAGTTCACTGACCCAAGTTGACAATACTATTCTTCCAACACTCTTGGAGCTTTTGAACTCCTCAATAAAGACGGGGCTGGTGCCATTGGCTTGGAAACATGCCATGGTGCGGGCACTTCTGAAAAAACCCACTCTGGATCCAGGCAATTTGAGTAATTACCGCCCAATATCATTGCTCCCCTGGTTTGCCAAGATTCTCGAGAAACATATTAACACCCTTTTAACTGAGTTTCTCGAACACTATCATCTGCTTGACATTTCCCAGACGGGCTTCCGCCCTAAGCATGGGACGGAGACTGCCCTGTTGGCAGTGACTGAAGAGGCAAGGCGGATCTTGGATCGGGGAGGATCAGTGGCAGTGATCCTCCTCGATCTGAGCGCGGCCTTTGACACGGTAAACCATAAAATCCTCTTGAATCGCCTCTCCGACCTGGGAATTGTAGGAGAAGCCCTGGGCTGGCTCAAGTCCTTTCTGAGTGACCGCACCTTTCAGGTGTTTGAAAGCTCAGCCGTCTCCTCAAGTAGACCGCTGGGATGTGGGGTGCCGCAGGGCTCCTCGTTGAGCCCTACACTCTTTAATGCATATATGAGGCCACTGGCTGAGATTGTTCGTCCGCATGGTATTAACATCATTACCTATGCGGATGATACTCAGCTAGTGGTCTCCCTTGTGCAAGGGAACAACTGCCAACCACATACCAACCTAGCGACATGCTTGGAGGAGGTCAAGAGCTGGATGACCATATCCTGCCTGAAACTCAACGACGACAAAACGGAGCTCATGCTCCTAGGCCCCGCAGCCCCCACCACCTTGGAGCTGTTATGGCCTCTGAGCATGGGTGCTCCTCCCACTCCCAGAGATAACATAAAGAGTCTGGGAGTGTGGCTGGATAAATCGTTGAATTTTAACACCCAGGCAACCAAGGTTTCGGCGGTCTGTTTCGGCCTCCTCAGGTCGATTAAAAAGATCCTTCCTCTTCTCCCCTTTGAGGCCAGGCAGATAGTGATTCAAGGACTAATTCAATCTCGCCTTGACTTTAGCAACTCACTATACCTTGGGGCCCCGGAGTACAGCCTGCAGAAATTGCAGCGGACACAAAACTGTGCGGCCCGTACTCTGTTGGGACTCCCACGGAGATCCTCAATAAGGCATGGCCTAAGGACTCTACACTGGCTTCCCGTTAGGGACAGAATAAAGTTTAAGACTCTCTGCATCGCCCATAAAGCCTTTTGGAAGACAGGTCCTGAAATCAATCACGCTCTAATCCTCCCTTATCAGCCCAGTAAATCACTTCGTTCATCAAATGCCTTCTTGGCAAAAGTCCCTAGGATCTATAGGGCAAGAGCAGGAGGCCGCTCTTTTTCATACAATGCGTCCAGATTGTGGAACACTCTTCCATGTCATCTGAGAAGTAATCCCAACTTGGCAAGTTTCCGTAAACAGCTCAAGACCTTTTTGTTTAATTAACTCGGATCCTTCCTGGACCGTCTCCCTGGAAGACACTGTTCTAGCTTTAGCGCCTGGACGCCTCAGGGCAACTGCTGCGCTTTATAAAACTGCTTTTCATTTCATTTCATTTCAAAAAGCAGAGTAAACATGTCGTTTAAGCAGTGAGGCCAATAATTAATTTTCATATGTGGAACATTCTGCCCACCAGCATTTAGATATCAGAGCATATTTTAAGTTATTTTTAGTGCATACCAACAGAGAATCTAATTTTTCTTTCCACTAATGGAGTGAAATTATAAAGTGAAAAACTGGACTACACATGAAAGAGTAAGCCTTCGCAGTCAGTCTGTCAGTAAAAGCTTTATTCCATCAAGGTGGCCATACATGCATAGAAGCAATAAAAATACTGTTAATAAGCAATTTAGCTACAGACAATATGATAAAATACAGTAATGTTCCCCCAAAAATTTGTATTCCCTGTTGTAGAATGAGCTCTGCAAAGATTTCGCCTCTCAAAATTTGAGGAACTATTTTCAAAGCTATGCAGCCTTCATGAAGTATTTTGAAGGTTGGTTAGCGGAATTCGAGTGAAAAATGTGGAGTAAGTGTAGGTTAAAAATAAAAAGAAAAATCACTTAGAAGAATTCTTGAAAAAACGTTTTTGCTACTAACGTTTCAGTAAAAATAATGTCATCAAGTACAAATGCTGTCAACTTCACAAAAATACTTCTATACAATGTTTTTTTTGCACACAATGAAGTTTCACTGCTCAGCCCCATCGCTGAAGATGTAGAGGCTTAGGTGATGCTCTAACGTAGAAGCCAAATATGTGTTAGCTCACATAGCCAAACTTGCGTCAAGATGGCTCGCTGTTAATTATTTATATAAAACCACTAGATCACATTATGGAACTGTCAAAAAAGTAGGAAACTCGTTCTCTGTTGAAGCTGGTAAACCTGAAAATGTGCACTCAGCTCTATTAATGGGTTGAACATTTACCCTAAAGTAATGTAAATGAATGTATATATTTTCTGTAATGTGAAGAAACATGAATTGTGTACGTACAAACGAAAAGTACTTTATGTCTTCTACAACTACCTAGTATCTCCTTTTTAAGACTTGGTGGATTGAATCACTTCAAAAGAGAAAAAAGGGAGACATTAATCGAAGAGTTAAACCCACTGTTATTTTGTAACAGTTTTGACCAAATAATTAAAAATTAACAAAGTGGTAATAAGAACTAATTGTATGAGACAAAACCAAAATGATCTTGCAGAAAAAACACACCCAACTGTGACAAAACAAGGCACATTCTGATAAAAGCTTGACCAAATGAAACTAGGATAAAACAGCTCTCCTGCTCTGCTATTCATGTCCTTTCAGCATTTTGTCAGTAGAGTTGTTTATATAATGGACATCTCTAGCTTTCCCTTTCACCCCTTTTGTTAAACTAAAACTTGGAATTCGTCCTTAGTTATAATTCTAAATGGAACAGAAGAAACAATAGCATTTATTGCTCATGTGATGATGCTTCTCATCAGGTTGAGGTAAGTCTTTTTTATTTGCTATTAGCATACCCAGCCATTATACAAAACTGGACTAATACCAATTTTGAATCAACATAGGATGGCCACCAGGGAAGAATTTTCGGAGTAGCTGCAAAAGCTTCATATATATAAAGATCTCGCTTTCGGCTGTCAAATATTTTGAAAAACCAGGGTTTTAAAGAAAAACAGCTAACTAAAATAATGCAATTTATATCCCTAAATCTGTCATCTTGCAATTGTAATTAGTTATCCATCTTATGAGGAATTACACTAGAGGTTTTATAAGTAATATCAGTTTCAAAAATGCATATATTATTCCATGCATAACTGAAGTTAGAAATAAATTCGATTTTCTGTATTATTAATTATTTGTAGTGTTAGTCTTTGTAAATGTTGCACTTTTTGGCTTGCATGCATCACAAACATAATTCTGAAACAAACAATTTACTTCTGCTAAGACTATTAAAATCAAGTTGTGACAAAAAGAAACAGTTTGTAATAAAAATCCAGATGTGGGTTTAATTGGAACAGCAAACCAGTTTGTACCATACTACAAATGATGTTTTGACAGAAGAAATTGATTTGTGAAATAAATAAAGGAATCCATATTTTTCTAGTCTTGACGACCATCACAAGATGTTTGCCAATCAGTACACTAACTAAATTGAACACAGGTGCATTCGCATTATAGTTCTTACAGCAACATTTCCAGTATTGCGTCATAATGATCAGACACTGCCAAAACCCTCTACCTCTTTCAGCTGTTCTTTGAGATACCAGTAAATGGAGACTGCCCACTGTCCACGCAGACCCTGGAAACTGCAGAAAGCAGGGAAGATGAGATCTCAGTTGCTCAAATTCAGAATGTCCACAATCACAATCTAGCTCTGGGTCTGTAACGTTGCAAAAACTATAATTTTCCGAATAACAAGGTATGTTCCACACCTGCCAGAGTTTAATGTTGGAAGCAGGGGTGCTCTGCCGCAGCACTGTGGTAACACAAATTTTTGTCCTGGTAGCCTTTGTAAATTGTTTCAGATGATTGCATTAGCTTCTTACATGAACTATCATCAGTTCATACAAAATCATTGTTTTAGCTATGCTGCGGGTGCAAGATTGCATATTTAAAGGATCACTCAGCAGTCAATAGAAGAAAGCGTGTATTGTAGCTCTGAATGTAATTCGTGGTCGAATTTCACAGAAAATACAAATATATCCGCCTGATAATATAATAATTCTGCTTGGGCAGTAATCCGGATCGCTTTAAAGGGTGAGATGACAAAACAAATTCTGATTTTCCAAGGATGCGCAGCAGGGTAGTAACGGCACCTCCTGCTGTCCAATCTGCTCATTAATGACACTCTGGTTTACTCCTGTGTGCCTCTCCCTAGTTCCAAACAGAACTTTGTTTTAACTCATTCAGTGCAGTAATCCAGCCTAAAACGGCATTTCTGTCCAATTTAAACTGATTGGAAAACTGCTGTCAGAGCGCTGACCTTTGAGTCACCACACAAAGACCAGAGGTAATGTGCTGTGGCCTGGAAAGGTCAATCTGATCTAATGGCAACAAAATTATGTTAACTGCAGTCAGGTTGTAACACAAAAATCAGATCCACTATTCTTCCCTCCAACCTTGCAAATGCTAGAAAAATGCACATTTTCCACTGGTGTGGATTTACAGTGTCATTTTTAATTTGCATAAAAGGGCCTCGATGTGTTTACATCTAAGGCTGCATGTGAGCACATACTTATTTAATTGAGAGTTTTATAAAGCGCTAGCTAGACCTTAGGGTATCAGAGCTCTTTACAAAAGCACATCTTCGATAACATTAGTGCAATCCATTATCAGGCCAAGTCAAGCCAACGATGCTTAATGTCTGCATAGCATGTGGATAGGCGCGTGGTCCCGAGTACATCCATGCACATGACTGATTTTAATACATTATGCAGCCTGGAGACATATTTGGCCAGTGTGTATTTAACCGACCTGAACTCTCATTATTATGCACAGCATGGACGTCGAAGTCCCTTATTTGACTTTTAGTCCGTTCTTGGGGTTAAAAATGAAGACATTTGCATGCTCTTTACGGGTCTCCTGGAATATTCTCCAGCATCTGGGTGATGAGAGGGGTAGAGGTCAGTTGATGTCAGCAATCCATTTGTATAAAATGGGGAAGAGTGGTTGGCAGGTCCATCATCCGACCTCTCAATCCATAAAGCAATAAGAAATAAGCATGACGTCTTGAACAAGTATCTATATTAACAATTGGAAGTGGTCAAGCAATGGATTTTGAAGGCTATGGAATTGCATGAGCCTGTAATTACAGGGCATCCATCATTAAGATACAGGGTTCACCCCCACTTTGGTGCCATGCTTCATCATTGGGACCTGCTCCTCATTGTGTGGGGGTGTTAGCAATCCACCATATACATTTACCATATAGTTTACCAGCATTGATGCTCATGCTACACATCTCCTTCACTGCTACCTAAACCAGCACAACACTCAGGTGCCTTTTCTGGATAAAGGTCATGCTTGTTGCAAGAGAAAATTGCTCATATGTGATGCACGCAATAGAGAAGTCATTTGGTTGCCATGCCATGCTTGGAAAGTAAGCCAAATTTCCCTAGAAGAAGTCTGTAATACGCCAGAAAATAAAAATCATATTTTATAGAAAAGCTATTTACTCATGATCAGGGCCACTGGTATTATGCATCAGGGGAGTACCATATTATGCAGTAGGGTTTACTAAACTGTGCGGCAAGAAAAATAAAATTTCGCTACCTAACATAGTACATTTTGTGATAGCATAGCTTCACAATTTTGTCATTTTGTCATATGTTAAAATTGTCTGGGCAAAGATTTCACCTAATTAGCACCAGTTTTACATCCGAATGCAGTAATAAACAACTAAAAGATGACCAGTCAACCTTTGCATAGGGCCTTCCATTGTGTGGCAAGATTGGGTGCTGCATTTCAGCAACTTTTGATCCGTTTGAACTAGAAACTATTTTTTTGTTAAAATATGAGGATTATGCAGCCGATAATAGGTTAAATTGCAAATGCATCAAGTCCATAATCGTGTGGAAAATGCAGCAGTCTTGGAATTGCATCGTTCCAGGAGACTTGCCCACGCTTTACTAAAGGAAAAGGGAATGAAAAGGAAGCGCCGAAGTGCATGACTCATGTACATACTGTCCAGAATGCAGGTACATATACACACACACACACAAACGTTCAAATTTAGACGATTTGAAATATGGGTGCAACCAGGGTTTGTCAGATTTGTAAGGACAAGTAAAGCACATTTTTTAACCACTGTCCAACTAGTAACTTCTTGAGCATTCAGAAACACCATTAACACACTTGCTACAAATATCTGAGAACTGCACCAGTATGTCCAGTTTTTTAACGAAGATGCAGGGCGATGTGCCATGTACGTTAATAATTGTTATTCAGCTGGCATTGAAAAAAGTTCATAATTCCATAACCATCCTTAAGGCACAAATTCACCATTTAGGAATTTCATACATCAAGCACAATTAGGAACAGGGAAACGGAAGTAAGTCACTGTTGAACCATAATTCAATATATACCAATTTATGATACATATACTTGCTTAAATCCTGGGTCAGCCCAAAGGTCTGGTACTAGCTTGCCTGTGGGTCGCATGAGACTACTGAGCCATATCAGAGTTGACCAGAACATCTTGCCAGGAACAGTTAGTTACAAAAGATAACATGCATGGGCTGGTTAGCTAAACTTCTTTCTAGGAAGATGTCTATATAGCGCATGATTGATTTCTCGCATGATTTCTGTACTTTGCATGTCAATACTATTAAACACAGTGACTTTGTTTGTTTCTTTAGAGAGAACTGAGTTTCCCAGTTGTTTGATCCTCGATAAATCACTTCACTGCACCTTCAGGATCAAATGAATCCATTCTCAGGATGATATGAATCTATTCTCAGCATGATATGAATCCGTTCTCAGGATGATATGAATCCGTTCTCAGCATGATATGAATCCGTTCTCAGCATGATATGAATCCGTGCTCAGGCTGATGTGATTCAGCTCTCAGTATGATATGAATCCGTACTCAGCATGATATGAATCTATTCTCACGATGATATGAATCCGTTCTCAGGTTGATATGAACCCATTCTCAGCATGATAGGAATCCGTTCTCAGCATGATATGAAACAGTTCTCATGATGATATGAATCCGTTCTCAGAATGATATGAATACGTTCTCAGGAGGATATGAATTAATTCTCAGTATGATATGAATCCATTCTCAGCATGATATAAATGTGTTCTCAGGATGATATGAATCGGTTCTCAGGATGATATGAATCGGTTCTCAGCATGATATGAATCCATTCTCAGTATCATATGAATCCATTCTCAGCATGATATGAATTTGTTCTCAGGATGTTTTGAATCAGTTCTTAAGATGATATGAATCCAGTCTCAGCATGATATGAATCCCTTCTCAGGATGATATGAATCGGTTCTCAGCATGATATTGATCCATTCTCAGTATCATATGAATCCATTCTCAGCATGATATGAATCCATTCTCAGGATAATATGAATCTGTTCTCAGGATGATATGAATCCATTCTCAGCACAATATTAATCCGTTCTCAGGATGATATTAATCCGTTCTCAGCATGATATAAATCCTTATTCCGGTTGTTATGAATTTGTTCTCAGGATTATATGAATCCGTTCTCAGCATAATATGAATCCATTCTCAGTATGATATGAATCCGTTCTCAGCATGGTATGAATCTGTTCTTAGGATGATGTGAATCCATTCTCAGCATGATATGAATCCATTCTCAGTAAGGTATGAATCTGTTCTCAGCCTGTTATGAATCCGTTCTCAGGATGATATGAATCCATTCTCAGGATGCTAAGATTCAGTACTCAGTATGATATGAATCTGTTCTCAGGATGATGTGTCATCTATGAAACCACCTCTGTGGTTTGATAGGTGATAGGTCTCTGGAATTCCCTACCTCCTGAGCTGCGAAAGGCCCAATCAGAAACAAGTTTCAGGAGACAGCTTAAGTCGTGGCTGTTCTCGGAGCATCTATAAGTTGCAGACTCCCAGCTAGCTTTCTTGTCGAGCCCTCACAGCGCCGGGACGCCTCCTAGTTGAGGCAGCTGTTCGCGCTTTATAAATACTAGTATTATTATTATTATTAAGACTGCTCCACAAATTACAAGATTGTCCCTTATATAGTACAGACCTCCCTCTGACTCATTTATAGTACCAGTCATAGAAACAGCATCAGGTGAGTAGCCTAAGGTGATTCTCTTAAAACTTTTTAAATTTAGTTTTAGGAGATACTTAAATAAACAGCGCTCACTGCAGTGCTATATTCTAATGTATTTAACTGGAACTAAAAGTTACAAAATAGACATTTCTTAATTTTTTTTAAAGTGATGAGTTTAAGTGCCAATTGCTGCATGATTAATATGACAAGATTTTCGAGTACTTGGTTATGGCTTGGTTCTTAGGACTACGTCAGACAGACTTCAGGGATGACTACCCTTATAACTTTGTAAGCTTGCTGACCTATAATGTTAAGACACCCTAAGCTACATGGGAATGTACTTGAATAGGGAAATACTTGAGTAGGCCTTCTCCAAGCTTCGGGCATCTTACCTATATTTTTCTATACATTTGTTTATTACCTACTATATATTTAGAATGTGCCGTCAATGAAAATATCTTATTAAAGTAGATTTACTAGGTGGTAAATGAGTCTTGTGTCCAGCCATCTTACCTCCCCAGAGTTGACGGGCAATTGAGAGGGGGGTTGAGAGGGGGGTTCATTCAGTCCGATTGCCAGCTCGTTAAACCTTCGCATAACCCTTCTTCGCACAGCAGGCTTTCACTGAACAGAACCCGGATTAATCTGATTAATCAGCAAGTGCCATAGTTTGTTTCTACTTTAGTCAAGATAGATTTCTAACTGTGAAATTATACCCAAAACACTGCATACCCGGAAAAGGCCAGACGTGACATGATTAAGCTGCTCTTTGATTACAAGAGCTGACCAGGCTAAAAAGCTGACCTCATCATGTTGCTTCAAAGGCAATGAGCACCGAGTACAGCGCGGCCGCCATTTGAAATCCATGCATGCAAATGAGTGTGTACTGCCTTATTTCGAATAGTTTTTGCTAATTAGCATATTGAATCTTACATACTCTCAACATTTAAAGGCCGAGAAGGTGTACTTTCACAGAGATTGTGGACAAAAGTGGAACACTGGCAAAGGAGAGATCCCGAGAAAAGTACCATCCAATGGTGATTGTGCTGAAAAGGGCATGTAAAAAATGATAGACCTAGTAAGATTTGTGTGAACCTATTCAAAGTCAACATTTTTTAACCAGGACTACACTGCTCAGCTGGTAGAACCAAGTAGTGTATGTGCTGTTGCACACTTAGGCACGCTTACATAGCACACTAACACATCCACACATTTCAAAGACACACCACACAGACTAAGCTGGAGCATGAAGTACACAAAAGACAGTAGGATTCTACAGGATTGCTTGTACACTGTAACCTGCATTAAACATTGCCCACAAAGCAGTTTGTTCTACGTGTATTTACTAATTGTGAAGTTATCAACAGAAGGAGCTGTGCAGTCTCTGTGATGTTTTAAAGGGAGATCCTTATTAACATAACATAACATAACGTGTATTTGTAAAGCGCACGTTCACCCCAGCAACGGGGCAACGGGTCATCTTGGAGCTGAAATAACAGATGTATATTGTTACCCAACTCAATGGTACTACCTTATAGTCATTAGCACTCTTGTACATACCAGGCCAATGCTTACCGACCAACTGCTTTGCCTGCTCCTGAGTCCATTTAATAAACTTATTATTTATAGGCTATAGTATAAACTGCTAACTATATCCAATCTATGCACTTCCAGCCTGAGTTGACGATTCCACTTTTTTCTTACTTATAGCAAATAGTAGGGGGCTCAGCCTCTTTCTAAGCTTTCCCAGGCCTGGAAAATGTAGACACAATAAAATAAAAATATTTTCCTAAGAAGGCAATAGCCAAAGTCAAGATTAGACCCATGTTTTCGGTTTCAAAATCTGCAATATATAGCTTCTATATGTCCTCTTCTTTCATGTATTTTGTGCTACAGACTACGCAACGGCAACCACCTGATTTTAGAGGCAGTGCCAAATGATGTGAACCTTGGAGGAAGATCTTCCTGCTAAGATATCTGCAGGTTCATCAGAAGGAAGATGTGCCCGAGCCGTCTGTCAGTCTCCTGGCTGAGGAGGAGCATACAATCACACCAGTGGCGCATGATTCATGAGGAAAATATGTAATGAGAGGAGAATGTTCATCAGTCTCTGCTATAAATGACCACACTGCCCGCAGCGTCCGCTCTTTTGCGGGACAAGTACAAAAAGTGTAACCGAGGAGCTTGGGAGGCTCCTTAGAACTGCGCAAAACTTTGTCCCATTTTTTTTCTGGTTTTTCTCATTGTATTCTTTCTCTATTTCACAATATATTCATCCTTCTCCCAGTCCAAGAAAATGTTTCGAAATTTCATTATGTCTGATTCGAAAACCGCATATGACTTTTGGGAAAGCATTACTATCAAATAAAATACAACAAATATCAAATAAAATGAAATAAATTCTACCCCAATTTTAAAATCACGTTATTCAGTATAATAGATAAATAGTTAGAGCCAGGGCATAGCAAAAAAATTGTGAGCCCCCCCCCCCCCCAACAGAATGTGATGAGAGGCCCCTGATCCTCCAACGTCTCCTAGATATTCATAGGCCTTGGGCTCCATGCCCCCCCCCCCCCTACCCCCAGAAGGTTTGGAGACTCCAGAAGTGTCTGGGGGCCGGGCCGCAGGATCCTGCGTTACGCCCCCGGTTGGAACTTTAATAGCACACATGTTCGGCCTTTTACCTTTTTTAATATCCCAACATTTTCTCAACTAAAGTGCACCACAGTTCGCATTGCGGTTCAAAAAATGCATTCTCTTATATTTACATTTATGTTGGAAACAAGAGTTAAACTCTGGTGGGGTGAAATGGATGAAAATATGATTGAGCCCTTTAAAAACTATTTTACCTACATCTCACCACAGATAGAGCCCAATTGCCTTTCTCATTCTGAACACAGCACTTTAACATTTTGCGCAAATGCTGTTTGCACCTCATTGCAAATCATGGGACGTGTGCAAATTGTGCTTGGTTCTGTGTTTTTACTACTGTAATTTCCACCAGCTAAAATTGAATACGGCCAAAATAGTGTGGTATGGGGGTATACAGCCCTATATTGCCATGCACTTTGATAGTAGCCTTAAAGACCACTAATGCTTGCTATTCAGCTGGCAAATCATAATCGGGTGCAAAATCCAACCTAATACCGTGTGGTACCAATATATCCCTGAGGTGTTTTTGGGGGTCCTATTTAGTCTGCACTCTGTGAAAGAGGCCTCATGAATTTATCATTGATTTTAATGTCACACGTACAGGTACATCAGCTGCAAGCTTCTCATGGGCATATAATAAATATTAATGCATATTTGCTGTGATGTGAATAGCAATGCAATATTGCTCCATTTGCCGTGCAAAGGTGGGTGTGCACCTGCTCCACACAGCCCTAGGCAGACAATTGCCCTGTTCTAACCTCTTCTGAAATAAACACGGCAAGCAATTTATCACTGTCATCTGCCTTCATTCACTTCCCCTGCAGAATGACAACCATCAAAAGTCCCTTGTTATTGGGCTGTTGCTGGGTGGCAAGGCAATCACAGGCTATAACAAGGTCTGGAAGAGGGGAACAAAAACGTTCTGTATGCCGTGAAATGGATATATTCCCTCATGGGTGGAAATGAGAGCTGATAGACTCCTTCTGTGGTCAACAGGGCCTGCCCTTCTGGAAGTGTTTTTAACAGCGAGGCTAAGATCACCCGCATTGCTGCTGAAGGCTTCTTTTATTTGAAGCCACTGTTTCTGTTTGTGGCCGAGAGTGAAACGCTATTGGTGTGTACAGGAAGTGCATCGTGATCGTAGTGTGGGCACGATCCCGCGTATGACCATGAACAGTACGTTCTTGCTTACACACGCTAACAGGATCATATTGGTCTCATGAATTTGCCATAAGCCCACGTTAGGACATGCCTGCTGGGGAAAGCAAAATGGAATAATGAGGATAAGCTGAATCTTTGGTCACCAATGAAGTGAAAAGAGAGAAAACACATGCTGAATATGAAAAAATTGATTTAGAGAATCCTATCAAAGAGTGGAATTTAAAGACACTGGCCTAGATATTTTAAACAAGCATTGGCATAGCCAATAGGTCTCGCCTTTGGGTCCTTATAAGTGTTTAGCCATACAACAGTTGATGTTGTTGCACCAAGGATATTGTGCTGGATAACTAAACACTTATGAGGTCCTAAAGGCGAGACCTATTGGCTATGCCAATGCTTGTTGAGTTTGTGTGTTTTATTGTGGATGGGTAAGTGACTGAATCCAAGTGTGAACCAATGGAAGCCTGAATGGATGCCTGAGTACAATGATGGGTGGCAAGTGCTATACAAACTTGGGACCCTGTGCAGCATCATCAAAATAAAAGGATAGGAGCAATGGCAGTTGCATCTTTTCACTGACACGTGCATCTAACGTTCTAGCCATTTCGTAAAACGCAACAGATTAAACCCAAAGGTGCATCTCGGCGATTGAGCTCCACATAATCTGTATCTACTTGTTAAAACAGTCAGGTTTTTAACAATCTTTTGAATTAAGCTAAGTCCACACAGCAGCAGAGGTAACCAGAAGCAGATTCCACGCCACTGAGGCAGTATAGGAAAATGCTCTGCCCCCATATCTTGCATTTCTCAATGAAGCTGTTAAAGAAAGTGCTCCCTGGTCGATCATTTGACCCCCTACTACAGGTGATTAGAGCACGCCTACATCCTATGTTTACATACGGTAGTGAACCCATGCAAGGGAAAGACGCTAACGCTCTAGACAAAATTATCAGCAATACAGGGCAATTTATCATCTGCCAAACTATGGGCCTTATTTATAAAGCCTTGCGCCACCGGTGCGTCACTTTTAACATGGGAAAAAGTGACGCACCGGTGGCGCAAGGCCTTCATAAATAAGGCCCTATGTGTCTCCTGCTCAAATCCGCCTTGAATTCGGCATCCAGAAACAAACGGTGGAGAGAAGAGGCGCCTCCATAAAATGCTGGCGCAAAATCAAAGGTGCGGAGCAAGGAACTCCAAACGCTCATCTATGGACAGAACTGTCAATACGGTCAAACTCACCCGCTAAGAAATACCTTCTAAATACATTGGAACATCTGGATGTAACTAGCCTTTGGGAGTCATCGACTGAAAATAATAGTTTCAAAAAAGTAGTAACAAAAGTTACTAAAGTGATATCATTTATTGAAGATAAAAAAAAACCTGGCCAAGAGGGAACATGGATGGGCCGTCCTGAAAGATTACAACACCCTGAAACCACAGGAATACCTGAAAATGGGTCTCACGCGGAAGACAAAAGATACATTTCTAAATCTGCGCTTCGGAATCCTACCAATTCTACTTCACCTGGCACCATGGAAAAGGAGGCCAGAAGATCATCTTTGCCGTCTTTGCAGATCAGGGAATGAGGATTTAATACATATAATCTGCATCTGCCCTAACCTGATAGACATAAGGCATGCCCTACTTCGATCACTTTGGAATAAAAAAGGTATAGCAAGCTGCAGAGAAGCTGTGATGATATGCTTCAAACCTGAAGAGGTCCAGCTAAACTGTAGGCTGACGAAATTCTTTGACATCGTGTCCACAAGACTTATGAACCATGTACATGGCGTAGTGACTAACAGTATGTAACAACTTGCTAATCAAGAAACAGTCTGCCAATGTCCCGCCAAGTCAAAGCACGCACCAGCACATTGAGTCACACTCTTAAGTTTATAGGTGGATTAAACACAATGCAATTGAGAATGATGACTTTATATGGTTTTAAACACCTTTTTTCCTTTTAATATATGTGTATTTAAGCTTATAACGATTTTAACGATGGAAGTTTTATAGTGTGAGTTTTAATTAACTGTACAATAAAGTAATCACATATTCACATATCTTGCAGAACAGATGCGGGGGATGAACAAAAGTGCTTTATTGATGGATCTCAGATTGCAATAAGGACAATAATAGCGCAGTATGTCTGTGAGATACAGAGAGGACCTGCCCAATAAAGCTTTGTGGGCAAGACAACATTTATCAAAGTTAATGCACTTTCTGACCGGAAACCAGTGGAGAAACCAGAGGATAGAGGCAGATGGGGAGCATGCTGGAAGGTTACTAACCAACCAGGCTGCCGTATTTTGCACCACCTGTAGTTTAGTTAGGATTTGGTCAGCATTGCTGTAGTCTAAACAGCTAATTATATGGACCAGCATTTTCCTAGCCGAGGATGGGAGCAAGGGGAATGTTTTCTTCAGGAGCCGCACGGTGTCAAAAAAAGTCCCTCTTGTGGCAGCTGCTTGGCTTTTCATAGACAATTCCTGGTCAATTTTAATACCTACATTTTATGCCGATTGACTAGGGCATGAGGCAGACCCAAATTCAGAAGCCACCAGTCAGGAGACCAGAGATGATGGGCTTTACCAAACAGCATAGCCTCTGTCTTCTCGCTATTCAGCTGAAGACAGTTCCTGGAAATCCAGGCTGCAAGATTATTCAATCTTGAAAACGGTACATAGTACCATCAATGTACTGTCCTAAAATGATTAGCTGGGTTTTGTCGGTTTAAGATATTACTTCAAACCCAGCTGTTTTATTAATCTGGGACAAAGGAGCAAGATAGATATTAAACAACGTCAGGCTCAACAATGAGCCATGTGGAACTCCTTTGGTGAGGTAAACCGGACGAAATTTCAACGGACCCAGAGAAATAATGTGAGTCCTACCTTCTAAGAAATCCACTAACCATTGCCGGACAGTGCCTTTGACACCGATCTCATGCAGTCTTACAATCAGTATTGCATGAGAAACTGTATTAAAAGCTGCTGAAAGATACAGGAGCACTAGCATACCACGAGCACCCATGTCCAAAGAAAGACGGATGGAGTCTGTGACTCCTTCTCGGTGCTGTGGGCTGCTCTAAATCCAGATTCGGAGGAATTTAGAATAGCATGATCCTCTATGAATGCCACAAGCTATTTGTTCACACAACTTTCAAAAATGTTCCTAAAGATGGGCGGAGAGAGATAGGATTTTTGGGGTCCAAGTTTGTTTTCCTGAGAAGTTAGAAGGCATGTGCGCGCCAGCAGAATGATGTGGTGCTATTTTATTTATTTATTTTTTAATTTACCAGTCCAAGATGGTGGAGGCCATTAGGATCGATAAATAAAAATAACTATAGATTTTTGGTGTGGAAGCCCTAATTAAAAATTAAAAATACAAAAGAACGGTGAATGTTGCAGGTAGCAATTGGGAGGAGAAAGGAGAGAATCAGCACACACAGGTTGGAAACTGGAGAGAAGCACAAGAGGGGGAGAATACCACAGAAGTACACAGGCATGAGAGCACCACAGAATGTGGAGTGAATGGAGAGAAGCACACAGATGACAAAACAGTGTAAGGAAATGAAATAAGACATATGAGAGAGCACAACATGAAGTGGGAGGGAGGAAGAGAGAGGAGCACTCGAGGGAGACAGCTGAATAACACATGCACTCTTATGGAGTGCTGAAGTAGAAAGAAAAAAGTGGAGCTGAGCAGTGAAAGTGTAAAAAGTAAAGAGGCTACGCTCTAGGGCAGGGATAAATACAAGATGGACAAGGTAAATCCATCCACTAAGAAGCACAGAAAGGACAGTGACCATAAAGACAACCAATGGTAAGCAATGGGCAGACTTTAAGCCCACTATAAGATCTTGGTAAAGTGACAATAGGTCGAAAAAAGGGATAATACAAAAGAAAACAAGTGCTCTGCTTGGCCATGCAAGAAAGGGGACAGGTCAAGCTGGAAGTCGTATTACCCTGACAACATGCCTTCCTCGCTTTAGCCAGTAGGAGTTCTTCAATAGACACAGCGAGACGAGGTCCGTCCCACACATAGGGAAGCGAGGTAGCCATCTTGGAATGCTAATATGGTTACATTTACACAGAAACGCCAATTGAGGCTACTGAAATAAGAGCATATTTTTTCAAATAATGGCATAAGACTTTAATATTTCGATGTATTATATTTACCTTAAAATGACAGTGCCATATTTAGCTAGTTTATAACGTAGTGTACAGTATTATTAATTTTATACTTGTGTAGTCTAATGGAATGTTGGTGAAAGTACTGTTCTAAGGTGGCGATGTCCGAGGCCCAAAAGTAGACCCAAATTATTATTTTGCTGATTCCATTGCTTCCAGACCAGCAGCGTGGCGTCTGTTTTCGTCGCCCTTTGTGCTCTCAGAGACCACCCCAGCAAAATATTAGCACTCTGTTTATTTATTGGACACAACTTACAATAGCGACATAGTTAAAAGTTTTCAATGAATGGAACGGAAATTCAGCACCATTCAAACACACAACGGACATCAAAGAGAGGCTATCCGTATTTCAGTAAGAGATAACACCAAGAGTACACCCACAAGTTCATAGTTTAATTGCATTGTGATATTATTTTGATAACGGCCCTCTTTTAGAGAGCATATTTTACTCTGAAGGGAAAGGGAAAGTTTTAAAAAAGCATTGCCATAATTTGTCTCTTTTTAAATACATTTTCATGGATAGTAGGCACCATATAAATACAATTACGATACAATCACGAGACTATTCCCTAAAATAAAATTGCTACTCTGCATTGTTGTAGAAGGCTTGACAAAGAACATTACAAGATGGCTACAAATTTCCCAGATCCATGTGCAGTTATTAACTAGCCCACACGCCCTCAGCAGACTTTCATCTAATCTAGAGCGCCCCACAGACATGGAGTTGCAGCTGAAAGAAACGCTGTGGATGTCTGTGATGAAAGCCACATCCTATGAAGGTGGCCGCTGCATCAGCCAGGGTCGGGGCTATGACACTGACCACGGGCGGGTCTTCGTAATGTTCAATCACAAGCCCGAGGTGCAGTGGATGTGAACCCTAACCTCACATAACATACTTGCGGATGCATATCCCCTACATGTGTTGCTTTGTCTGCTTTATTCCAGTCAGGTACGTCTTTCGCAAAGTAGATGCTAAGCATATTTTCACTATACCCAGACGAGTATTCATGGGTTTCATCTTTTCTACTGTGAGACTGGTTTAGAGAGATTTCCAGAGCTTACATTTTACTGAAAAGTACATGCTACTGGAGCTTGAGACTAAGTAGGATCTTTACGAACTGCAGGAAAGAAACGGGCAGACCTTAGTTTTAAATCAGGATATCATGAAGAAAAGAAACTCATATTTGATGTAAAAATTAGACAAAGTTTTTTGCCAACAGGATCAGTTGTAAGGTGCGTTCTGGGGTAGTCAAAGATCTTGTAATCCAGATCTTGTATGTACCCCAGCTACTTAGCGAAATATACTGCTGTAAAGAGTCGGATTGCTGAAGAGTTTTTAATATAGGCTGTTATTGCCCTCTACTGGTTTCTAAGTAGTATAGCAACAAAAAAGAAATCTACTGCTTCAATTAGAAACAAGCAACAAACTCGAGCGCATCGGAAGGGGGCAGGCGCGATTCACTCACGGGAACAATAATTGCTGCCAGATGGTGGTGCGCGCTCCCGCGAGTGAATCTCCTGACGTGCACGCGTTGCCATTGAAGGCAATGGAACGCGTGCACGTGCTTGGCTGAAAAGCCTTAGCGATCGGAAAAGGTATTTTTCCTATGCAACGCATGCGCGTTGCGAAGGCGAGACCTAAAAAAACGAATAGAAGAGAAGGAGGTCTACCTCGGGTAAATGTGGGGTTGGTAACAAATTTATCCACATCATTCCATGGTTTATTAATGCCTTTTATGACAGAGCTAGGAGCTGGAAGCTAATTTTGGACCCAAATCTGATCTAAGTTAGGTTTTTTCATTCAGAGAGGAGATGCAGAATCAAGTGCATCGGTGGTTAGTGTGACAGGATGTCCCACCCATATCTGCCTTCTTTAAATTTTCTAGGGCATGCCATGCCAAGGACTGTGGTCCAGAAGTCAAGTCTTCCATTATGAGACATCAGATACTAGAAGGATGTCACCACAGGCAATGCGATTTGGAAGAGAGAAAGGCATGCAAAGTGCCCAACATGGAGATCTGGAAGAGCCTGGATCCTTCCTTGGTTCAGCGGTTGTAGGAGGCACCAAGGCAGGTTCAGGGCAACAACTCGCTGCTAATCAGAAAACACTATGCAGGATGAGGATCCATTGCCATCTCGCACCACCTGCAAAATGGAAGAAAATACTGCTGATGGTAAGGTCAGTAGCACAGCCTCCTCCTGCTGCGGCCCTGAGGGAAGGTTGTGGTTTCCATACAGGGGCGGTCAAGATAGTAGCTCAGGCGGGGAAAAGAGAGGAGCTAGTGATACAGTCTTGGTGCTGTGCAACAATGAGAAAGAGCCTCAGTAGAAAGGGATACAAAAAATTCTAGTTTTCTTTTATTTTCCACTCATTATGTAGGTGATGGGGAATGAAACCTCTGCGCATCAAAGACAGAAAAACGTATGGGACAGAGCAACTTGTGCGTAAAATACCAAAGCACTGATGCACACTTTCTGTTATGGGTAGATACAATTGGGGATTGGCAAACAGATGTGGTAACAACCTATCTATTATAGATACAACCTACAGCTGTACTATTTGACCCTAACAAGATATTTTTACTCATTTGAAGTTGATGACTGCAATTTCTTCGTACAGGACCCAAACAACAGGCAAATTTCAGAATTTCTCATTTGCTCAATGCCATCCTCATCATACCATTGACATCAAGACCCACTAAAGACCAAGCCCAGTCCTGTTGAAAAACCATTCCTAATTATGTCAACAATGAAACTATATAAAAGAAATCCTGAAAACGAACACATCGAACAACAAAATACCATGTCCCCTGCTCCACCTTCAACAATCAGAGGAGTAGCATCTGGGGGGGGGGGCTGTTTGGGGTTTGACACCCCCCAAATAATTGTATTCTTGACTTTTCATTTGGGTTAAAGGGCCCTGGGTCGTGTCTGTGTTGGATTTTCTTACCATCTTCATTTCCCTAAGAGGTTTTTAATTGTTCAGGTTGTGGGCTAGGAACTAAAATATATATAGTGGCAGGTTTACCAAAAAGTAGTACATCTGAACCCCTAGGCATATTTCTTCAATATGTGAAAGTGTTGTGCTTTTTGCAATTCACACTCTTTGCAAGTGCTATGCTTGGAAAGCTGAGCCAATCTCTGATTTCCAGACACAATAGGCCTGTGTGAAATTTAAATTAAGCTGTGAACTTCTTGTAATTTCAGGAGATTCAATGTACACTAGTTAAGTGAATTTCCTGAAATGAATCACTTAAACCACTTTGCGTAGTTATGTGCCATTTACAGTAAAAATGTACTGAGAATGTGCCGTTTGCGGTAACAATTTGCAGTGAATGCATGGGAACAACATAACACCTGTGGCTGTTGTTCATGGTCCTTTACTTTGCACTATCTTTTAGCACAAAATGACAGATTTGCATTTTGCTTAATTAGATGTAGTTTCATGGAATTTTTCAGCAATTTCACGCAATTATGCAAAAGAAAATTCAGGTTAATTTTGCACACCCTACAAACCCCCCAAAAGGTGATGGGAGGAATGCTTGCAAATAGTCTGACCACTTGCAATAGCTCAGGTAGCATTCTAACTAATCTTTTTTTGTCCACTGTGCCACTTTAGAAAGTGCTGACCCTGCTCCTCTTGGGAAAAGTTCATTAGGAACCTTGATCATCTCACATCTTCGCCCTGGGGCTCACTGCTTTTTAGTTAGGAATTTTGAGATTCACAACCTATGAACCTCAATGACTACGCTACACAACTGTCAACAATTAGACATTAGAATATTGTGCCATAGTACAATACACTTGTGCACACACACTATCTGCCACTGCATTAGCAAAGGCAACTTAATGCTTATAACTCTACTGGTGAAATGTGTCAATTTCAATGTTATTTCAGCTGTTCACCAAATGGACCAATGAGAGAGTGAACAAATGAATTTATAAATTGGCCGTTCACCCAAACAGCTTCTTGGTGATAATTGACACTTGGTTTGGGATCAGGAAATCAAATAAAGTTTGTTTGCACAATCACGTTTTACATTTCTTTTTAAGCCACAAGTGGTTGCTTTCTGGGAGAAAGCATGAGGGGTGGGAGTTCCATAGCTGGAAAGTCTGCAGCGTGAATCCCTGCACCCATAGCACTGGAGGAGGTGGATAGGAAAAAGCTGTCAGATGATATGCTGAGTGGTGTTGCAGGGATTCTGTTCAGGAACAAAACAATACTTGGGACCTTTGATCAGCAGTAGTTAGGGACTGAGGGCCCGATTCACAGAACTAACTTAAGACAAAATCCTAAACTTACTACCATTTTGGTATTCACAGAAGGCACTTACTCATTTTGGTATTCACAGAAGGCACTTACTCATTTCGGTATTCACAGAAGTTAGAAGTCCTAACTTTAGGACTCTTAAGTGCCTTCTGTGAATACCGAAAGTCTTAAAGTTAGGATTTTTCTCAATTTAGTAGTAGTAAAGTAAAGACTCTTAACTTTAGGACTCCTAAATGCCTTCTGTGAATACCGAAAGTCTTAAAATTAGGATTTTTCTCAGTTTAGTAGTAGTAAAGTTAGGACTTCTTACTTTAGTTCTCCTAAATGCCTTCTGTGACTACCCAAAGTCTTAAAAGTAGGATTTTTCTCAATTTAGTAGTAGTAAAGTTAGGACTCCAAACTTTCGGACTCCTAAATGCCTTCTGTGAATACCGAAAGTCTTAAAATTAGGATTTTTCATAACTTTACTACTACTAAACTGAGTAAAATCCTAATTTTAAGACTTTCGGTATTCACAGAAGGCATTTAGGAGTCCTAAAGTTAGGAGTCCTAACTTTACTACTACTAAATTGAGAAAAATCCTAATTTTAAGACTTTCGGTATTCACAGAAGGCATTTAGGAGTCCTAAAGTTAGGACTCCTAACTTCTGTGAATACCGAAATGAGTAAGTGTCTTCTGTGAATACCAAAATGAGTAAGTGCCTTCTGTGAATACCAAAATGGTAGTAAGTTTAGGATTTTGTCTTAAGTTAGTTCTGTGAATCGGGCCCTGAGTCACCATACCACATCCGTACCATGAAACCGAGTCCCACTAGCTAAAGTGTCTCACTTGCCCTTCTACTCATAATCAGAGGAACATGTGAATTGAGACACCAGAAAATGAAACTCCAGACACTCTCAGGGATTGCCGTAACAGGACGCTCCCTTTCGCTCACACACTTGTACTCGTAGACAATAAGATATGAAAGAGACACAAAGGAAGTTTGAAATGTTCATTTAAACTATTGTGCTCTGAAATACAGTATACATGTCACAATCAGAAAACAACTGCCTTGCATAAATACCATCAGCATTGTTAATAAGCCATATATTACGAAAATCCCTGTCATATTGTAAGACAGAATCACCAAACCCCCCTCCCCTTCTACAGAAGCAAACTGATAATACAGCAAGGATCACTGGGTGCAGCAGCAGACCCCGTACCTAAGCATACACAGATGAATGTTCTATATCTCAGATACAGCTGTGATATCTGTCTCTCTCTGTGTGTTACCTTGCTGCACAGACCTATATGACATGGTTCCCATGTTCATAAACACAGCTGCATTTCTATGCTGTGTCTAGGTGCGAGTGCGTGACCAGAACAAAATAACAAGGTACATTGTTATTTGACGTTCTCTGCTGTTCAGACTCAATCCCAGGAAGAACAGAACGAGAAAACAACTGCAGGTTCTGTGTGAAAATATAAAGTAGCACAATATCAAATGTGTTTATATAGTAATCTGTGCAGAGCTAAAGGGGCCTGTGTTTTGCACAGTTAGGCTAACATAGGGAAAATTACAATGGGCCCTATGCAGAACACATGAAACAGGCAAAGATGAATATTTTATTCTTCTGAATAATCTAGCACTTACAAAGCACAACAGATCTCTCTGGAAAGGGGCACACATGTCAATATGACAGCATGAGGAGTAGCCATTGCTGATGCATTGAAAATCCTATTGAACAATATCTTGGGATGGCGACTTGAGCTGCAAAATGCAAATGTGGTTATTACTGTAGGCAGGGCGGGACAGCTAGGCAGGTGGCCAGAGGCAGAAGAATGTCTTTCATCTTAAACAAAAAGGTCCTGAATGAAACCAAAAAGCCAGCAATGAGGAAGAGTGGGTCGGTAAGGCATTCTGCACTGGCACAAATCATTTTTCTTATGTATTGGTGGTAGTTTGTGGGACTGAACATATATGGGAGTTTGAAAAGTGAGTGGAGGAGATGGGTCAGGCCTAATGGGGGAACATAGTGAAAGATATCACAATAGGTTAACAAAGCCAACCAGACTTCCTCGGTCAAAACAGTATTCCGGAATGCCTATTGGTGATTCTTAGTGATGCAGAACCAGGCAAAGAGAACTCTATGTTCTGTACACTGGATGTCCCCATTAAGCTCATCAAATTTTTTCCAACGAGCAGGTACAGCCGGCTCAGCTGGGAGTGGTGAGACGGGGTTGGGGCGCGGTGGTTGGGAGGAGAAGTCAACAGATGACGGATAGGTAAAGTAAAAATAATAAAACCACTTACCTTGCGCTCGCCACATGGTCGACTCGGCGATGCAGCGAGTGCATGGTAAATGGTTTATTTATTTTTAATTTAATTTTATCTATCCTGTCATCTGTCGACTTCCCTCCACCCTGCCCCGCCCCATAGCTCTTACTTGTGCCAGCCGTGCCTGCAAACAAGACACAATCTATAAACAGTGTTACTTTGCTTTTGTCGTTTTTGGGTTGCAACCCACTTGACCACCACGCATAACACAGCCAGGAATAGGAAAGTTGGGAAACTCTACTCAGAAGGAGAGATCAGACCATACTTTTTAATTTTGGGATACCTAAAAGCAAACAATCTTCAGGACATGTATTTGGTGACTTTTAAGTAGAAGCTTCCTCCAGAAAAGCTGTGGAAAGATTTATTCAGGAACAAACTACTGTACAAGCGACTCCTGATAGACCCCGATGCAATGTCATAACTCAGCTCAGATTCGAGAACCTGGATGACATGACAGAAGTAGCATCTCCACACTTCATGATAATGAACAGTGACGTAATCATAATTCACAACAGTGACAACTTTGGGGACTTAAAATCTGGGAAATCTTTAGTGTAATGCCACTGGCTAAGCAGGATATCAAGGTGTAAAGGGAATCAGAGAAGAAGGCAGACAAGCTGGATGTACGCATATGGTGAATGTTAGCTGACTAGATAAAGAGGTCTGACTCAAAGCCACTCAAACTATGTATATAAGGATGTATTTCTCTGATGTTTTTTGGAAAACATACAAAGCTTTTTCTAGGCCAGACCTATAAATGTGATGTTTACCATTACTCTGACTAAGATTGCACATTACTCATGCATGTCACATCAATGCAGTTCTTCTGTGGATCTTCAGATAAGCAGGGCCACTGGAATTATGTGTCTGTGGCTGTAGCGTTTTAAATATAATTATGGATTTCCAGTATGTACCACATAATCCACCAACTGTTTGCAAAAAAAAGATCATAAGTTACTAAAACCAGTGAAACACGTGATGCTGCGCCGCGTGCGGCTCTTTGCAAAGGTTGACTGCTCATCTTTATGTTAGTTATTGCTATATTTGGGTGTTAAACTGGTACTATAGAGGTGGAACCTGTACCTAGGCCCAGCCAGTGCTAACAAGAGTAAAACTGATAAAATGCTGAAATAATACTATCCCAAAATATGCTGCATTACGCTGCAAAATTGGTCTTTTTTTGCTGCATCATTTAATTATGCCTGCTGCTTAATTTGGTCCTTCCCGGCTGCATAATTCCAGTGGTCCTCCCTATAAGTCAACACAAACAAATGTGCATGTTTACTATGCAGTACATTTCTTCAGCTTCTTGGATCTTTGCCAGGCATGCAGAATCACACTCCAGTTTAAAAGAAATCATTTGGTCCATCACTGTCACTGTGCTTTTTCACCCTCAATGTCACTGCTCAATTTCCTTTGGGTCTAGAAGAGAGACGAGGCAACAAAGGGTCTCACCTCTACATCCAGGTTTCCGAACGAGCATTAAACAAATGTTCTGATAGGCACTCAACTGGCGCTCATGCACCCCATCAGTGTAATGTGCGGGAACTTGATTAATCGAACGTCTTTGGCATCTAATTCTTCTGTTGCTCCCTGCAACAAGGACCATCAAATGTAACGGCAAACATTAGATTGTTACACAGCTACAATGTGCACCACCCGCATGTTTTGCACTGTTTAGCAGCTGCGTTTCTATGCACACAGAAACACACAAAGAAAAGTGCATGCATGAACACACGTACACAAGGGCACACTCAAGCCAGTGGTTAATTTGTCAAAAAACTTAAGTGCCAGGGCCTTCTGTTAGCTCCACCTAAAACAGAACTACTAACCATGAAAGCTGGAAGAGGATGTGGCATAATGACCAGAGCTGACGACTTCAGAGGTAGGGAGCCAGGTTTGAGCCTCGGTGTCACTCAACATCCTGTGATTCTGGGCATGTGACTTAATCACCCTGTGAATGAATGTGTCCTTAGCTGGTGCTCATGAAAAGTGCCGGTCTTGATGATTAAGTGCTGGGTGTTGAGCACCAGAAACCACAGGCTCAAATTAAGCACTGACACAAGCACACACACTCATAGTCTTGTGATAGAAGCCACTAACTCACATGTTCCCAGAGTGTGCCACACAATAACTGCTCTCGTCACATTGTCCAACGGCGAAGACCCATTGGCACAAGGTGAAATGCAAGGTGAACGAGAAACCACAGTGGGCTTCCAGCTTATGCGTTAATGTTTTGCATTGTTGAAAATTCCTCTGGAGTTTTAGAATCTGACCAGGAATCCGCTTTTGTAACTGTTTGGCGGTGAGGCTACAGTATCTGATCATTGAGGTTCAGGATCTAAGCCCTGCCCCCTCTCCTTGGTCCCTCAACCTCCGAGGCACTTGGTGGCTGTTCAGGTGGATCCAGGTTCAAAGCCCTGTTCAGGTTCGGCCCACTCTCACAGGGTAAAATTATTTCCAAGGTTGGTTAGTCTGTAGAAGTTTAAGCTTGAAAAAGGTTCGGGTTTTCTTACCCAGGCACATTTGATCACTAATATCACCAGTGCCTCAGGTTAAAAAAAAGTGGACTGCTATACTCCATAGACCTTTTCTGGAATTCAAGAAGTTGCTTCACGATTACTTATTGATACATTTCTGAACGCCTTTAGCACTTTTCACGTCTGTATTTTTCTAAACACAACAGTGCACCGTACAACGTGGTTAAATATTCTGGTCCACAAACACAGAACTCCTGCAGCACTTGACTTTGTTGAATAGTGACATAAATGGAATACCTATGAAACATCCCTGTGCATCAATATAATTTATTTACACATGTTACTTCGTTTCATCCTTCATGGGAGAGCCAAGCATGTGTCTTATTTCTCGAGGGAAAAAAGCATAAACTTCACTTGTGTTGCAATCATGCTGTCGCAGGCCGAGAGACGGGTGGCTCGCTGGTCTGTGTCTGCAAGGGGTCTTTTTTCCCTGTCGATGCCAGTTCCCTGAAGCATTCGCCGCTGATTTCAAGAGCTTGGCCACAGTTCAATTTCCACACTTAGCGACGGCAAAATTGTTAGCGCGATGTCTTTCCACACGATTGCCCTGTTATTAGTGCTTAGCTCGACATGCCACCTTAGTAACAGGATTTAAATGCCACTTTCGGCACTTCCCGGGGTAACCTTGGCCATGAAATCGGAAAATCAGATCATTTTCTGGTCTGTTTTCCCGTTTCGCGGCGGACGAGATTAGATGTTGCTGCGCTCGAGAGGCGCGCCTCGTTAGAATTCAAGGAAGGTCCGACGCTCTGACCTTCTTAAGGGGTTGAAGGCAAGCGACGCAGGAGGCGCTAGGCCAGGAAAGACAGGCCTCAGTTCCATCAGGTAGCGACTGTTCTGTTCCATGGCGGAAAATTAGCAGTTTAATCAGAGAAGAGTATAAAACAAATACTTGTAAGGTATCTTTTGGGGGACTAGGAGGTAGGCCTGTGTGGAATTTTAATTACACCTGTAAAATTTGAAAGAAAATGTACACACCCCATCAGGGATAGCAAGCCCTATATAAATACAAACCCTCTTCTATCCCTCCACTATCCTTCTCAATCTAAATAAGTAACATATCCACAACTCAAAATAATTTCATATTTCACTATACCAATACAACACTAATGCTTTATGGGTTCCGGAGCAGCACAATACTTGCCGAAAAAGCGCTTTGACGCTTCTTCAAGGGTAGTCAACGCTATATAAATGCAATCACAATACAATACATTTACAGTTAGGAAAATTTGCGTAACTTAATTTTCCTTTTTCTGTTTTTTGCTCACTGAAAGACATATTCCGACCAGTTTATCTTTTCAGGAGAGATGTGCCATTCTGTAAAAATTGCACACAAGGTAAGACCAACCACATTTTGAGCCATACTTTAAAGATGAAGTCATGCCAGTAACCCTGGCATGGCTTTTCTGTGCATTTCCACAGGTATCCTTCATTCACTGAAACCTCCCGTTGATCATCCCGTTAAGAGATATTAGCAGCAACGCTTCATACAGGGTGCACCACAGTCCACCTCCTTGCAGACAGGGCATCAAGAGGGTTTGTCTCAGATTGAACATACAGGTGAAGTAAATTAAACTGAAGTGAGGTGGAGTTAAGTGAAGTGCAAAGACGTGAAGTGAAGTGAAGTGACATTAAGTGAAGTAAAGTGAAGTGAGGTGATCACAAAGCAGACTCTATGAACCGTGTTATTGGTAGAGGCTGTTCTGTTGCCTATCATGAAGTCAAAATGTAAAACTGGTTTAGTTTTTACTTTCAACAATAACAGCAACAAAGAAAGCTGGTGGCAATTTTTCTGCTAAAGTGTAATAACATCATTTGTAGCTCCTTTGCACATCAAGAGTAGCTATTTTTTTTTTTAAATAAGGACACTAAATCAAAACTGCAACCAGGGCCGGACTGGCTACCGGGTTTTTTGGCATGCTGCCAAGCTGGAGGCTGATGTCACTGCGGCGGGGTCTAATTTCGTTGGGGGAGACCTGCGTGTGCTTCGAAATAAACAAAACAAAACGAATTACGTTCGGCACACGCAGGTCCCCATCAATTAAATCAGCCCCAGCTCGGCAGCATGTAAAAACGCCTGGTAGCCAGTCCGGCCCTGATTGCAACCAGCCTAACACTCAGACTGAAAACAAAAGGAATGGCATTACAAGTTTTTGCAACATTGTGAAAGGCTCGACCACCAAGTCAAACAATTAATTTAAACTAAATTAAGTACAAATTGAAGATCTAAGTCATCTTTCCAGGCTGCTAGCAGAATAGATGGCCACTCAAAAATGGGTGGCCCGTGTTCTAAAAATCCGATTGCCTTTCTAAATACCCTGGACACCACAGAGGAAATGACACACATATTTCAGAGACTAAAATCAGGTGAGTTTACAACAACAATAATGCATTCAGAGAGCCTCAGGGACTGCACCAATCCATAGATTTTCATACCAAATCTATTATTATTATAGACTCTGGTGAACAAGGGAAAATTGATAGCACCATTAACCATTAAAAAACAGACCTACGCTAGAAAGCCCTCACTGAACTAAAACATAGTCAAGATGTACCACCCAGATATGAGTTTGCCAAATGGATCACAACAGTTGAGAAGTTAGTTTTCAATTGGCTATAGAAACACTCTATTTTATGGAATTTCGTGTGCCGTGGCTGTGAGGGTTTAAGTCAGACCACATCAAACAATGAACCCTAAGACACATTAGAGCCAACATCTTGGCATACCCTGGCAAAATAATCTTTACCATTCTGCATCTGATAAGGATTTAGCATGGTAGGCTGTTTCATTATAGGAGCATTTTATCAGGCTTCACAGTGAAGATTTTCTGCTATGGTCAAATCCTACAAATGTAAGCAGTAGAGAATCGCTTGCGAAACCAGTTGGAGTTTAGAAATGAACATTGGTATTGATGCATGCTGAGATTTTAGTACAAAATAGGGCACATGCTCCTCGCAAGTTCTGAAAAACGATTTTCAAGAGGACATTGGGCTTCTTTTCTCATGGTATATTTTGATGCTTCCTTAGAGCCATTACAGTGACCCACCTAAAATGGATGATTATGACAAAGTGGCAATGGTCAGGAATAGTACCACAATGTGCTACTTATACTGCTCAATTGACCTTCAGCATAAGTGACACTTTCATGATTAGGTGCGTTCCCTCGCAGAGCCCATTTCTCAAGTCCAACCGGTTTCTCAAGCTTGTCTCCACTGCTTCCCTATGAGGGATTTGAGTCAAGCGGAAAAACTGTCACATGAAGCATGATCAAATGCTACCAGTAAAATCAGAAGGCAGCTTTTTAAAGACTCTTTGCTCCCTACTAAATTCTTCCAGGAGGCTGCTCGCTTCCTAGCTTCTTTCAAATTATTCGCGGAGCACTTTCAGAGGTGGCGTAATTGCAGCATGTGACAGCTGACATTAATTGATTAGTCAGCATGCAGTTTTAGATGTAGGTGCTGAGTGTCAAGCTAATGAAATAAAACCAGCAAGCACTTAAAGGGATTATACGGTGAAAAAAAGCCCAATTTCCGCTTGAACCTTCTTTTCTTGAATTTGCGAATAGCGTGTCCCATAATTTGCACTGAAATCTCAGCCATGCATCAACACCGAGGGCTGCATCACCAAAACAGTTATCTGTCTGTGGTATTTCAATTTGTCAAAGGTAATGACTGCATTATATAGACAGTTTAGTGTCTGCAGTAATTGAATTTGTCACCTGTAGGGGGTACTTTAATTTGTCTCAAGCTCTGGGCTTGAGTTTAGCCCCATAGCACCAATTTGCACCCTATAATGTATCTTACATTGCTGAGTGTGGTATGTCAACAAATCCTACTTTGCACAACCAATAAAAATACAGCTGACATTTTTTACCACTGACAAATTCAAACACCATACTTGCAGCACCCCTCCGCATATGTAACATGGCCAGTACCAACAACAGTCTGCTGCTACAAAACCGTTTATGTGAGGTAGCCCCAAGGCTCCATAGGTTTTCTGTACCTGTGCACTTCTCTTCTGAACTGTACCTGCCTCTAGTGAGGTTCCTCCCCATTAACTTTGGTTTGAACTGCTATTTGAGTGATGAAATTGAACAAATAACAACTACACAAAAATAAATAGACTGCCACTCTCCAATAAGGCAGATGCAATTACGGCAAAGCTCAAAAACAGCAACAGAATAATGATCATTTACCTGGTCCATTAATTTAAAAACCCGAACAGAGCCAGATTTAATTATATTTAATTCAATGCAGTGCAGCAACTAGTGTTCCGTCAAAGGGTTGTAGCGTGTTTTCTCTCCTGCACTGAAAGACTTAAGGTAGTCTTGCCCCATACACACACACACTTGCACCTTAGTACAAGGGTATGTGCTTGACGTCTAGCATAGGTTTTGTACTGGAAGGGTACACTTCCAGCCGTGGCCCGCGCAGGTAAGAGCAGTGGGGCGGTAGGGCTGGGTGGGGTGGGGGGTGGGGGGGGGGGGGGGTTTCAACAGACAACCATGAGGGAAATTTAAATAAATGAGTAATTTTCCCTTATCGTCTGACGAAATCCCCACCCACCCGACCCTACCACCCCACCGCTCTTACCTGCACAGGCTGCAGCTGTACACTTCCAGTTCAAAATACTATTCATGCACATACTTTAAAATGTTTCCAAGTTTGCATTTGGGAGGTAAAGTGCAGCACACTTTGCAAAATTGGAACTGTTTAGAGACAAGAAAACGTTTTTGCAACCATAAGGCAGTTTCGAGGAGGCCTACATTTCGGGTGCAAAGTCCTGCATACCTTTTTCAGTAGATATGGCTTTGTGTCAAAATCCATGGGTGGTAGCGTGGGAACGCCCATGTACCAACAACAAGACACCTTCTTGACGCAAAGTAGCGCATAACTAGTGCAAAGGAGCTCATAGTGCCTCCCCTGGGACAACTTTCCAACAAAAAAAAGTTTTAGGCTGGAAAGTAAATCCCATTCCTACAATTTGTGCAAGACACAAAGTGGTAGTAAACCTGGGCCAGAGTGTCCTGTCTGATATTCCATGTCTTGATTACTCTGTTTGGCGCAGTTTTATTTCCATTTCATTCAGGATTTTAATTTGACATTGCGTTTCTGTCAAATGGAATGATTAGGAAAAGCAATACATGTGTAATCCATCGCGGCACAAGTGTAATCCGCCTCTGACCGTTCCTCTCTGGGGACTGTTCATATATATATATGTTGGGTTTTAACTCGGATTTCTGTCCGCTTGGCTGGAAAACGGTTTAAAGTGTTTTTGCCAATGCCAGCTGACGTGCATTAACTACAACTCCATTTGTTCTTGTGCCCTGTGCTCAGCGGCACTGTTATTGCCACTTTAGCGCTGTTCGCGCATCAAACTACAAATCAAATAGTGTTTATTGAAATACATTAGTCCAGTCTCTTGAGGCATGTTTTTAGTTCTGCACAGAAATCACAAAGTGTGCTGCGAATGTGAATTTTTTAAGAGGGTTAAAAACTGCCTTTGAATGGGACTCACCTCTCCGTTCACAGAAAGAATGTTTGTCCACAGAGAGGTTTGGCCACATCACTCTCTAGAGTCTCCAAAAGTTTTGTAAAGCAAGCTTTCGAAACTTCATTGTGGAGCCAATTAGCCCTCGGTCGTTGCCGCCAAACAAGAAAAGACAAACTCAAACATCTGCAAAGCTGCAGAGTCATTTGTCATTAGTCAAGGCAAGTGTGTCAGCCAAGTTTTAGCATGGGAGAACTTTTTTTTTCCAGATTAGTTAGCAGAAGTGTAAATTAGGATTTTCAATGGGGAAAGGTTAAGGACCTTAAACTGTGGCATTTGTTAGGCTTCAACCCCAGATGCTTCCCAAGCAGTGATGCTGAACACACACAAACACAAAGGCTAGAATTCAATGGATAGTAGCGTCTGCAGATGCCACGCCAAAGAGCTCGCTTCATCTTGAGCAAGGTAAAGCAATGCCTGCTGTCAGCCCAAAAACAATGAGCCATGGGATCTGTCGGTTAGAGCGAAACACATGCCCTTCTTTCGCTTCCAAGACGATCTAAAATGGTTCTGGTCTTAATAGATCTCATAAACAAAGTCCAGTCAATCCCAGCAAATCAAGGGCTGCACTGTACGACTGATGCAAAAATGTTCTTGGCTTTGAAGGGAAAATATATTCTAAGTAAGATAAGATTAAACTGCAAGGCATCACCCACATGTGTAATATGAGACGAGGGTGTGTTCATATTCATCAGATCAGCTTTAAACCTGAAAACCTGTACACTGCTGCATTCCAGAATACAGACCTTCCACTACTATTAGTGCCTGATAGTCAGAACCCCTTTCAGTGGGCCACAGGGAACACCAGGGCTACAGAGTCAATCTGTGGTGGTTGAGGCTTTTACTCCTGCTGTCTCGGGGCCAAATCTACTATGGATCCTGAGCAACTGGGCCAAGTAAGGGGGGGGGGGGGGTTGTAGAAACATGTTAGTGAACACATCTCATAACTCAAAGTACATCAGGTGCCATGTGCCGCGCGCCAGTCTCATAGCAGCTCATTGCGGTAATCCCGTATGCCAGAGGGGGGCACCGTTAAAGGGATTGTGAGACAAGCTTGCCAAAGACTCGTGACCTCCTTAGCTGTGACTCCATATGCCAGAAAGGACCGGCATGTTGTGAGCGATTGCACCGAAAGTGTCTGTGCCGTGTCCCCTTAAGTGCCATGGCAACCCCATATCCCAGGAGGGGCTGCTGGTGCTAGCGTTCGGACTGTTACCTGGGAAAAGACAGAGGATGTGACCCCACACATAGAGCCTGAGGACTGTGGTGGACACTGAGGAAGACGTTGCATCATCGTTTGGCTCCGGTCAGGAGCTGGAAGATCAATTCTCCTCCCCGTCTGAGGAAGATTGCCGTACCTTGTTTTTGCAGGTTCACAGCATCTCCAATCACTTGGGAAAACTAGCAGTGCCACTCTGGAGGGAGCCTGCTCCTGCTGACGTATGCACCGCTAGCAGCCCAACTACTCCAAACAGGACAAGAAGTTTTGAGTGCCAGTGGTCAGAGAACCTGCTGAATGCTTCCATACTGCAGGAGGTGGTAATACATGAATCAGGCCTGTAGGGCCTCAGGGGACTCGCTGCTGAAGGTGCAGCAATACCATAGACCCTTTTGACAAATTCTGAGTCACATCCCAGGATGCGGCCACCAGTGAATGGGGAATAACTCCGTCCACATTGCAAGGAAGAGGGTGAGACAGGGAAATACCAAACAACCACTATAGTCCGACCTGAAGGGGATTGTATTGCTGCTTACAAATTTCATTATTTCTTTCAATTCATAGATTAATAAATAAAACACTTCTTTTTCATACAAAAGCATGTATTTGACTGAACATTGATTTATTCACATTACTGAGTGTAATTTGAGTTATAAGAACGCCTAAATCAATTTAAAAAATAGATCATTTTGATCGGCCGAGGGGGCTTTATATCCCTTAGGCCATCTTGCTCCCAGGGGAGTGAGGCACCCGCAGGAACAGTGCTCTTATTGTTTTCCCCCAGCATGGTAAAAAATGTTGCTCAAGCATTATACAATTCTGGGAACTTAGTCCAGTGTCCTGAATATAGCTTAAAATATATAAATGGGCAGAGTAGGGATACCTTGCTACTCTCCAGCCCCGCCAGGCCACTTAAAAAAAATAAAACTGCATTTTTGCTGCTATCCCGCATGAGTCCCACGGGAATCCTGTGGGATTATGGCACAGAGTAATAAAAACAAATCATCAATCAATCAATCAATCATGGCATTTGTAAAGCGCGCTACTCACCCGAGAGGGTCTCAAGGCGCTGGGGGAGAGGGGTGTGTTACTGCTCGAACAGCCAGGTCTTGAGCTGCTTCCTGAAGGAGAGATGGTCTTGGGTTCGTCGAAGGTGGGTGGAGAGGGAGTTCCAAGTCTTGGCTGCATTCTTTTTTTAATATATATGGGGGCACCCTCCATGAGCCATTCTTGTGTCCTGGGGAGCCTCTCCTCAATGGCCAATTTCAAAATAAAGGGGAGGCAGTAGGCGACCTCCCTTCCCTGAGCCAATGAAGGCCTCAGGGACCACATCCCCGGTGCCAAAACAAATAAAAAAGAGAAGGGAATGTGGGCCACCCACCCCAAGCCTGAAAAGTTCCTGGAGACCCCAGCCCCATCAGCAACATGTAAATGTAAAGGAGAGGGGGCATTCACCCCCTCTCCAAGTATTTAAGGGCCCTGGGGACCACATCCTCTTGGGCGTAAAACAATATTTAAGGGAAGGAATGTGCATGTTCCCCCGTCAGCACCTCGCAAAGCCCTGGAGACCCCATTCACCTGGGACTGGCTCTACTGTGGTGTCCCAGGGAAACCACCCCTGTGACACTGTTTCCCTGCCTGCTAGAGTGCCCCCTACATTAATAAAAACGTATGGCCCCGGAGGATGATGTATCCAAGGCCCAAAGTGGCTTGGGGAGGGGGGTGCACACCCCCACCCCTTAAGAAAAATTGATGGCCTAAGGGATTGGGTCACTGGTGCCCATAGTGGCTCAGGGATGGGGCACATGCCCCCTCTCTTAAAACAAGAAGGGCCCATGTAAGGGGGTTCCCAAGCCTGTAAAGACAAAGGGAAAGGAGCTGTGTGACCCCCCCCCTTAATAAAAAGATACAGCTCTGGGGGATGGGGTTCCTGTGACCTGCAAAGGCCCAGAGAGGAGAGCTGCTTGCCCCCAACCCCCCTTTTTGGTTACAGAATGACCCTGGGGATGGGGTCTGCCTGAATGTGGCCAAGACCTGCAAGGTCAACCGCATGCTGAGCATGCCTGAAGGCCTTGCACGGCATGAGGTTAGCTGCCTTTGGGGTTGTATGCAGAGCCTGGTTGCAGGCCAGGCCGTGTGGCCAACCCCATCCTGTGCATGGTTGAAGGCAGAGCATGGCATGCATTTTGCTTGCCTATGGTGGGTTGGCCGCAGGACCCTGGCTGCCAGCTGGGTCCTGTGGCCAATCCAGTGCCATGCGCGGCCACAAACAATACGCAGTGGGGTGCTGGCTTCACGTATAGTAATTAAATAATACTTTACATTAAAAAATAACTAGAACATCACTTTAAAAAAAAACAAAGGTTAAAGTGACGTTATGGCCAAGTGAAACTTTCATTGACAACATAACATTTTAAACAAAAAAAAAACCTCACTGAAATTCACCTGTTATAGTTATCTCTACTAAGTATAGTTTGGGTAACTATAACTCGCACCTTCAACATGGACAGTTAATTATTCCAAATATTTCATTAATATTGCTGCAACATTTGAAATGACATCATTGAGGACAAACCTGTGCAACCTGTTTTATGTGTGTGTGTCTGTGTGTATGTGTAGATTATAGTAACATAACAATATAACATACAATAATTTAACTTATCATTTGCCTTTGTTTATATTGGGGCATGTGTTCCATAAAAGCCTGATAATGGTTCTACGTTAGGGTGGACATTGATGAATACATTTCCACTCTGAGACAGCAAAATAGAACTGTCCAGTACTGCCAATCAGATAGTTCAAAAATGTATTACTCAAACAGCATTGAACTGGCTTTTGATGCAAACAAAAGATTCAGTTATTGTAATTGTAATTGCATTTATATAGCACTTACTACCCCTCACGAGATGTCGAAGTATTTTTTTGGAGAGTATCTTTTAAATCCGTACTCGGAGGGCATTTGGACTTGCCTTCATCAAATTGATTATTTTTAATTCGAGCTACTCAGGGCCGGACTGGCCGTAGCGGGCACCGTGCTTATCCCTGGTGGGCTGCCAGGGCGGGGGCCGATTTTAAACCCCTGGGGGGCCTTTTTTGTTACTGGGGGCCGGATTTTCTGCAATATCGGCTCCCTGCAACAAAAGTGTCACAAAGCGGCACAAAGCTTTCCACTAGCACTCCCCCAATTATCCTAATATAGCCAGAAGAATCTATTTTACTTTTCCTATCAACTAATGAAATATCTTCACAGTTGATTAAAGATCCTCGCGAGCACCAGCTACAATTCTACACATGCATACACCGTGTTTCATCCTTCAGACATCTCCAGCTACATCTAAAGATATTTACCACATCATGGTGGTAGAAGTCTTTAATGCCTTATGTGCAGGAACCAGCCTCAGATGGAAAAGGGACCACTTTCTTGAATTGCTTGGGTTCCTCTCCTTTACCAAGTGAGGGCCTTGAACCTCCAGTGGATAAAGGAGGAAGTATTAACTCCAATGATTAGGTACCAAATACAAATCCATCTTTTTGAGACCCAGATCCATCACTGACTTTTCCCATGTGCACTTTCCACTTAGTTCCATCAATAAGTTGTATTCAGTTAGTCAAAGCAGGAGTCAGTCTTAAGCAGGTGTAGGACAGCCATGTTTTGCATTATACAAGAGCCTATTGGCAAAAATACCCCACTTCTTGTTCTTCCTCTCACCCCTTCTTGTGTCATCAAATCTGAAAAGAGGATAGCTTCAGAGGTGGTGCCCACAAAGGTCCAGACAGACCTCATGTCAACAGGCTGCAAAATCTTAACTGAGCCCGCACAATACCTTGTTTATGATTAGGGCTCCCAGTTTTATGGAATTTCATTTTTAAACATATTTCTGTCTATATTTATACATATTTATTTTTGGGACATTGTATTGGTATTGATCCTTATTTATTGTGTGTTTTGAGATAAATGGAGTCATTACATTTTATTTTTCCACATTTATTTAACTCTTAGATGTGCACTCGTATGTGGATGCCTGTCGCGTTTTCGCAAATTAAGGAGCTGCTTATAACAAAACAGTGTTCACAGCTACATGTTAGCGTTATACTATAAATATATGTTGACATATGCCTGTATTTAAGCGTATACTATACGTATATGTTAACATATGCCTGTATTTAAGGAAATGTCATCCTGTTTTTTTAGCTCCCTGTGCTGTCCATCTACCCAGGTTTTGCCTGGACTTCATGAAAGACCATATGGAGATTCTCACAAGAACCTCAATTTTCAGTATTTTTTTGCTTTTAGGAATAAATAGACAGGAAACACATTGTTTTCTGTCTGTATCTATCTGTAAACATTACTAAAAACTGAAAATAGGAGCTTTATTTATGACATAGTGCTTCTCACCACAGTTCTCCCGTTTTCAAGCATTAACAATTTCATGGTATTGATGAATAAACCAAAACTAGGTGAGCCATAATCTGAGAACTTTACAGGCTCATACTAAAGTTTATAATCTTGCTACTTCACCATCATAGCAATGAATATATATTTAAAGGAATGTGAGGTGGACTGTGATATCTGAAAAAGCATATCACAAACCCAACATGTTGACATTATATCTAAAGACTGTACTGTAGAATTCCATTGGCGTCAGCTTCCATAATATAAACTTTACATTTACTAAGTTTTACACTTTTTCTATTCCTCATAAAAATGTTTCCGTAAATTTATCTCCCAAATTAGATTTCGCTTTCTCATATTCCTTGTATATCTCGCATTATTTTAGTTATCTGCGAACAGCAAAGTAATAACAAACACTGAAATCTTATAAAAATGCAACCCAGCTATCAGGGATGTGGGGATATTAGAAAAGAAATATTTGAGAAACTGAGGTTTCATAAACAGGATATTAGAAGAGACATAAGCCAGACTCCTCTGTTGTGCAAAACCGATTTGTCAAGGCAATTTACAGTGACAACCTTCAAACGACCTTTAATTCCACGTTTTGAAAGCTGTTTCGAAAAATATAGGGTTTTTATACCTTAGACCAGTGTTTCTGTGATCTGTTTTGAAGGTGAATTCAGTTATTTAAAGGAGGTTTTCACATGGACGTTAATTCATCAAAATGCCAGGTGCAATAAAGTGACGTCATGTCCCCTTTGACCACTTATGATATCAGAGGGTTAACCCTATGTGCTGTCGTTCACAGTAGCGGTCGGCAGTAGGTGTTTCTATAGGGCGGTGACGTGGACAGGAGGAGGGGCAGGGTGGGGGGAAATAATGCATGGATTACGGAGTTTTACAGGTAAGTAAACATTTAAATACATAAAATGAATTTCGTTGCGCGCACTGCATCACATTTGGTGATGCAGTGCGCGCAACGAAATTCGTTTTATGTATTTAAATGTTTACTTACCTGTAAAACTCCATAATCCATACATTATTTCCCCCCACCCTGCCCCTCCTCCTGCCCACGTCACCGCCCTATAGAAACACCTACTGCCGACCGCTACTGATCGTTCATGGTTTAACATGCTTCTCTTTGTTTCAAAGGGACTCGGAAGAGTTCAAGGAATGAAACTCACAGAAAGTAAATATGGCTCGGAATGGTCTGATTATTTCTTGTCCTTCCTCTACCTTCTTGACCCTTAGCAGGGACCAGGGTTAGCAAGGGTGCCAATGGCCAAGCTAGGGAGAACACCTTCTACTCCCGGAGAGAAGGAAAGACACGTTTCACAAACTATGATCCACACTTTGGGTGGGATTGTGAATGAAGCACAGAAAGTCTTTTAAGGAATCAGAAGGGCCAGACCATGCAAACTGGACCAAGGTGGAACAATTGTGTGCGTATACAACACACATTTGCAGGAGACATGAACCGACATTTGCACCAAATAAAAAGTACAAAATGTGTTTTTTTAATCACTGGTCAGTTATGCAAAAGCTGCTGATGCAGATATGTCTTGAAAAATACTTGACACTAGTGTGTGCAGGTGGCTGCAGGTAATATATATTGGTACTCATTTTTGGGGACAAGGGCTTTACTTTCATCATTAGACTATGAACCAGAGAGAAAAATAAAACGGTGACAAATGTGGCGAGCAGTGATAAAAAATAACCTGCAGATTGAAATACATTTTAAAACGTGTAGGGTGGTGAAAGAAAGATTGATGAGGTGGTGTTTAGCAGTAACAAAAACAATACGGTGGAGGAGGACCTAGGGGAAGTTTAAAGACCGAGCTCTGGGTACTATCCCCAACAGAACCAATAAACAACAAAGGTACCAGAGGGTCTCAGATTAATGTGCCCATAAACAAAGAAAACCAACCAAGAACTCACCCTTGCCCCCAGGTTATGTCACAGAGAGCTCTCCATGGATGAGGAAAAATACCCATCAGTCACCATTCGGATCCGCCCTTCATCATTTGGGATTTTGTTCGTACCACCCGTCAGAGATTATTGGTACTCTCCTAGGAGGTCAACCCGGTGGTAGGGGGTATCCTCACTGAGTAAAGAGACGACAGTGTGGTATACCACTCGATGTAGGTGAGTGGTAGAAAAAGTGGGACTGGGGTGTGCAGTACAAAAGAAGGTGTGAAAGGAAGAAACCAAGAAAAGTGAGTTTAAAATTGGTTTAGAAAAAGCACCAGACAAAGATTTATTCCAGTTGTGCTTACCATACCAATGTTAAAAACAGTGCATCTGCTGACTATCTGTTTATGTAGACAGCCTCAGGTCAATATGGTCGACTAGTTTCTGCAATTAAAGGACTAATTTTGTCATTGCTTTCTTCAGGACCAGAATTAAAATAAATGCTACTACACCATGTGAAAAAGTAAGTCACAAGAAAAAAGTTACACCCAAGAAAAATAAACAAGTGCACACGGTCACCTGTATGCTCCGGGTGTCCTTACAGTCTGTGCAAATCACTCAATCTGTAAGGTTAGCTGGCCTCACCCCACCTGGCAGAGGCTCAGGGGAAGAATGAAGCACCACTCTACCCGTCGGTACTCCTGGCCGGCGTCCTGTCAAGGACAAAATCCCAAATGATCAAGGACAGGACGCCGGCCAGGAGTACCGACGGTTAGAGCGGTGCTTCATTCTTCCCCTGAGCCTCTGCCAGGTGGGGTGAGGCCAGCTAACCTTACAGATTGAGTGATTTGCACAGACTGTAAGGACACCCGGAGCATACAGGTGACCGTGTGCACTTGTTTATATTTCTTGGGTGTAACTTTTTTCTTGTGACTTACTTTTTCACATGGTGTAGTAGCATTTATTTTAATTCTGGTCCTGAAGAAAGCAATGACAAAATTAGTCCTTTAATTGCAGAAACTAGTCGACCATATTGACCTGAGGCTGTCTACATAAACAGATAGTCAGCGGGTGCACTGTTTTTAACATTGGTATGGTAAGCACAACTGGAATAAATCTTTGTCTGGTGCTTTTTCTAAACCAATTTTAAACTCACTTTTCTTGGTTTCTTCCTTTCACACCTTCTTTTGTACTGCACACCCCAGTCCCACTTTTTCTACCACTCACCTACATCGAGTGGTATACCACACTGTCGTCTCTTTACTCAGTGAGGATACCCCCTACCACCGGGTTGACCTCCTAGGAGAGTACCAATAATCTCTGGCGGGTGGTACGGACAAAATCCCAAATGATGAAGGGCGGATCCGAATGGTGACTGATGGGTGTTTAGCAGTGCCAACAGTGGGTTCCTTAGGAAAAATTTGGCCGGGAACCTGTGCTTTTTTTTTTTATATAACAAATTAAGCTCTAAGTAATACCTTATCTAAGGTAAGGAACTAGAAGAATTTTGGGGGAAGGTGGAAAAAAAGAGACAGCATATTTTTATTTCCCACTGGAATGTAAATGAATGTAGTAGCGTTTTGGACAACTTCCCCAACATTAGTGCCTCACTGTTCCTCGTGCATTTAATATCGCTACTGGATACTTGGATTCTGAATGCCAGGGCTGAACATATGTGAAAAGCATCCATGTGTCTGCCTCGAGCCTCGTTTTCAGATGTGACGTCTTGAACACTTGGGGTCATTGTTCTCCTTCCTGGGAACAGAGAAAGGCGACGCGGTGGATATGGTGCGTCTCTAATTTCAAAATGTGCGTAATAAGTTTAAACTAACTATGGCTCACTGTCCACCAAGTATTGTTGAAAATACAAAAATAGAACACTTGCAAAAATAATGGAGTGAGTTTGTGTGTGGCATGCAGGCACCCTTAGCTCTCACTTTACTCGCATGAGGAGTGTGCCCGACTCCTTAACAACATTGCCAATCACAATACTGATCGCACGTTCCTTTAAATTGGACAAATGTACTAGACTTAGTGGGCCTCATTTTTGAGAAATGAAGCATCGCTGCGTGAAAGCAGCGATGCGTCACTTCTCAGTGTGCTCTCCTTGCCACATACCTGATGCGTCATATTTAATGTATGACGCATCATGTCGCAAGGAGTTACAGATACGTCAGTATTTCTGACATATCTGTAAGCGCAAAAGTGACGCAATGCTGGAGTGTGTCACAAAAGTGACGCAACTCCAGCAATGCGTCCTTTCACATGGGGAAAGGGCCTGCGTCAGTCTTATGCCTGCTGTGAGGCAGGCGCAAGATTGTGACGCAACGGCGTCCTAGAAGTGAAGCAGTGAAATCTCACAGATTTAACTGCGTCACTTCTACGCGTTTTTTTGCGGGCGAACGCCCCCCCCCCCCCGCAATACATTATACCTGACGCAGGTATAATGTAGCGCAGGGGTTTACAAAGTGGCGCATCTGCTAGATTCATCACTTTGCAAATAGTGCGCAACATGAGGCATGTTTTACGCCGCCGATGCGTCACAAAAAGTGACGCATCGACTCAAGGCCTCATAAATGAGGCCCAGTATGTCTGGGTTTCAGCTCTAAGCTGCCATTTTAGCTGGCATCTTGTAGGATGAAGCTCTCAAACACAGACCAACAAGAGAAACTACAGGAAACCACTGTATACAACTTCAAATTGTTTGATCAGAAAGGGGTTTTGAAATGGCAGGCCACAGAAGAGGACCTTCCTGTCAGTTAATTTAATTTTACAAATGGCTGTACTTCTGCGACTGACAGGCATACAGCAAACTCTGAACGGGAGGAACTACTTCACATACGAAAATACAATTCAAACAAGCAGCAGGAAGCGGATTCTTAAATGCAATTCAGCACCCAAAAAAATGTAGAGCTTACTCAATATTCTCCTTGAATCACAGGTGAATTTTACCAAAGGAGATCTTTGAATTATCATCTGATGCTTCTATGCTCCAGCCACTAGTGTGGAATATTTTGTATGCACAGATCGGGCCTTTTCAGCTCCTCAATGCATTAGGAGACTTTTTGAGCATAAAAGAGAATGTACTGCTATTTACATTTGTTGCTTGGTGTGTTTTTTTTCGAAAAGACCGCTAACAATTAATCTTCAGGTTTCAGCAAAATATATGTCAAGGCATCAATATTTAAACAAGGGACCTGGCCATGCCTGAATACTGATGCGTGATCCAAATGCCTCTTCATTGAATATTGATGGCTGACATATATTTTGCTGAAAAGTTGAAGATAACACAAACCAATGAAAGTTACTCACTTCATCTTAAAAGTGAATTTGAAATAAGCGTTTTTATCACCTGCCTCGCTCCTGGATTGACAGGATAGGAGATGTTTAAATTAGGTGGAATAGGACTGGACAAGGGATTGGTGGTAACAATTTTCGCCTGATTAATGATGGCAGGATGGCTCAGTGAGCTGCACGTTTTCTGCTGACAAATGCAGCGATCTGACGCTTAGGAGTTTGAATCATAGACATGAAGGCCATCACCTCTATCCTTCTGAGGTGAAAAGAAGGAGCACTCTCTAAACCATGGCTACACACAAACATTTCTCATGGGCCGCAAAGTTTGGCCTGTGATGTGACCGGGGGCCACATTGATGCTAGCAGGATGTGATCTGGGGCAGGGGAGTACTTTTGGTGCAAGATGGCTTTGAAAATGAAGGTGTTTGTAAAGTTAAGTGGTGCAGCACACCTAGTCAGTTCCTTTCTTTAAATTCAAGTAACCTTTATATAAAGGCTTGCCTGTAAATTTAATATCTTTTTAATGAGAGTGCTGAGTCATGCTGTTGCTCAAGGGTCCATGTGTAAAGGTCAGGAGGGCCGCATGCGAGTATCACTGCTCTAAACGAACTAGCAACACTTTGCCTAAGAAATCAGTCATTCAAAGCAGACATTGTCAAAGTCGATGGGGTTGGCTTTTGCATTGTGCATGCACAGAGGCACATTGGCTTTCTTCATGAATATTTGGTCACTGAGTCATGCCTCAGAGCGCCCAAACAACTTTTTTATGCTTGTAACTTCCCACACAAACAGATTATGGATTCGGAAACGAAAAGTGGACACTTAACAATCCTCAACAAAAAACTGACATTTCCTGTTGTTGTGAAGAGGATGAGGAAGATTGATAAAAGCTGTGTGAGTGCATTTCCGGTGCCACTCTAACCATTGTAATCAAAGGAACACACTTACACCAACGGTTTGTTGGCCTGGCCATTCAGAACCAGAGTTAATCCCAAATTTGTTTCTATCTGAATAACGAAAATTAAGATTTATGCGTTACATGTTTCTCCACTTCCTTTCCATACTCAAAATCCGTACTCCCATAACTGCCAGGTGTGCTTTTCAGTGTCGACAGAGAGTATGTATCGAATACGGATGCTTTATTCAAGCCTTTGGGCCTTAAATGTGTTCCTAAAAGAACTTATAAACTTTATATAGGGGCAATCTCTGTTATGTAACAGACATTAGGATCTCTCATTTGAAAAGTTCATTCAAGGCCCAAGAACACGTAACATTTTAAACCGATTTCCGTGTAATGTGGTGAAGCAAAACGAATAAACCTGAGGACTTAAAATTAGGGAATTATTTTTATGTATGATTTAGACGGATTTTGGTTAGTTTTTAACACACAAACTTCAACCTGATTCCTCAAAATACTCATATAACTACCTGTAGTCCCCACGATTTCAGTATAAGCATTTTCACTTAAAATAACAAATTTTAACACTTCTTTACAGTTTCTTCCAGAAACATAAACTTTCAAAAATCAGCTATGTTTCAAAGTCGTGAGTAAAACTGTTCTGTACTGTCATCTTGTGAGGAAAAGGTTCATCCATTTTCAGGATTAACTAACTTTAGTGCAGGAATATGGCCAGTTGTGGGGGAAAAGAGCACAAGGACGAAAATATAGGATGGATAGAATACTGTATGAACTATGGGTACCACAACAATTGGGATCTACTTGAGAGCGTAGGTAAACACTTTGCAGACCCCTAATGTTGGTGTGGGGTTCAGGGTGGAATGCAGTGCCTAATACAGTATCCCGTATTGCATGTCCGCTGTCGCAGTGCACAGATAGCTCTATAAAAAGCACTTACAAAGATGGCCTCCATCCAATGTGTTGTTGAAAAAGCAATGACACTTCCTCTTTCCCTCTGATGATTGATCATGTTGTGCAATAAAACCAAAAACGTAACCAGGGGGCATTAAATAAATGTTTCACTGTGCACACCAATCGCATCTTTCTTGTGTTCTTTGAATAACTATCACACTTTTAAGGTCTGTGTTTAGCATAAAACTTTTGATTTTATTAACATTATAAACATAAATATATAACATTGACCTATATGTAGGGGGCTTCAGCCAGCACTCTTCATCTATTAGTCTGCACTTGTGTCATTCACATATCTCTTCTGCCCACCTCGCATATAGCATTGGGTAATGGTTCAGCCCACTTCAGGCATTGGCTAACTTCACTGTGACTGACAGCATTCCTTTCTTTCACAAGAGCAACTCTGCACACAAAGTAGTACCCTTCAGTACCACAATCTTTTATGACAATGTGTGGTTTTTGAGATCAAAAAAATAGTGCTGCTTTTAGCCAGCTTATTTATATTGGCAGGGGATCTGCAGAACCCCAACAATAAGGTTTTACAAAAAACATGACGACACAAAACAAGCATTTTCAAAGGCAACAGGTTGCCAGCCAATACCAGAAATGCTGGCTTTGCAAAATCTTGCCTAGTTTTGGTTATGTCTTGTGTTTTTGCACTGTAATTATTAGGGTGGCATTTCATCTTACTGGTATTCCTTAAATATGGCAACATCTCATGGTTCTCACGTGTACACTGTTCCTCTATCATTTACTTTCAGTGATAGGATTTGCATTCTCTGTGAATGTCAAGGATGCATAAAAACACTTGACCAATCATTGTCTTCAATTGTTCAGTTAGTTAAATTTGTGAATTATGGACACTAGTTCCAGCTTAAATTATTAGTATGCAAACGCATTCTTGTTGAAATCCCGATTATTGGGTTTCATATACTTGTTCTCACTTAATGCTGTTTTAGTAGTTTTTCTCCATGGGAGATTAGTTTGAGCAGAAAATGTCTTGGAGGAACTATTAAACAAGAGGTACTGCAGCAGCAACATTCCCTGCTTTACTTTAAAAACTGTACATAAAATATTTAGAGCAGGGATCTCGCAGAACTTGTGTATACAAGTCCATACTTTATGTACAGTTTTCACACAGACAACCAAACAGGCACAGTTCATGTAATACGTGTACATTTCACAAATATTATCTGCAGTTCAAGTGGAAAAAAAATCATCACTTTCCCAAGTCTGTTTAAAGGCCAGCCCACCCAGCTAAATGCTGTTTGTAAGCTTTACTGCCATCGGCCCTCTTCTCATTATGTAAGTCAGATGTAGGCATACTGGCACCCCTACCGGCACCACCACTTAATTTTTCATATACTGTTTGGAGAACAGTGAGACTGTGGTGCCTGCTCAGCAAAAAATAAATTCATACAGATATACCTATGAAGTAGGAGTGACAGATCAGCTGATTGTCAAAGACAAGCCTTTTCAGGTAAGATTTATAAGTCAAACACAACAATTGACCTCTTACACATTTGTAGAGACATTATCAATATCTTCATTTTGCATCTTCAAGTTGTCACCATATCTTACTTCCAAATAAGTCAGTTTATTAAAGGTTAGGCGTTTGTTTGTTGACAGGGCTGGAACAACCACCCCTAAATAAAAAGGACACGCCTTAATATCATAATCACAATCAATTAATTACAAGAGGGCCCTTGTGGTATCAAAGTCTATGTGTAAAGAACCAGAATCATTCATATAAGACTTGGGGGTCCCACAACACCTGAGCTGTATTGCTCCAGAGACTTTTGAATACAGGCGGCAGTGCCATTGGCCAGTGAGCCAGTGGTTTCCGGTGCTCGGCACGTAATTGCCAGAACTGTGACCTTTGACAGTCTGACACATGGTGGCGCGGTATATCTCAATTAGAGATCAGGACATGAACAGTTGTTTATTTGTTCAATATAACATAAAAATTACTAATACTTGCCGCCCAAGCCATTCTAATAGCATTGGGGGCATGGGATAGTCTGTATTGTCACACTTGTAGCATTGTGATGTTTATCAGTTATGTTGGTACTGTCATTGAGGATGTATGATGCTACATCGCAAACGTTTACATTGAATACCTTAACATCACCGGCTTTACATCCCATGCACATTCACAACGCAACCTTTCACAACGCAAATCATTACTTCGCTTCCCCATTGAAATGCATGCAAAATACATTCACAACACACACAAACACCCCGCATGCTTTAACATTGCGATTGCTTCCCTGAAAAAAAAAAACTAATACAGTAGCCTACATAAAACACACTTCACAACATTAACATACAGTACAAAACAATACACTTCACTAAACCCTAAGCCCTAACTCCTAAATCCTTAATTACTACCTTACACTAAGACCCCCTTGACCCGACGCTAAACCCATAAACAGTACCCTACACTTCCCTAAACCCTAAGCCCTAAACCCTAATACACTACCATACAGTAAGACCCCTTGAAACTACAGTACACCCTAAAACCTAAACCCTAAAGCCTAACACACTGCCCTACACTACGACCACCAGACACTGCCCTAAACCCTAAACACTACACTCTAAGCACAATCCCCAGACACTTCCCTAGACCCTAAACACTACACTCTAAGCACAATCCCCCTACCTCTCTCTCCTCGCGTCGTCCCGGTGGTCCACCGCCTCTTTCGCAGTGCTCGTCCGTGCAGCCCGCCTCGCGTACATTATACCATATGTGATTTAAAACGAATGCTTTTTAAATGCGCATGCAATGTAATAGTACGAGGCGAAATGGTCCATGTCATAAGGCCACTTGCGTTGTAACGCTTGCAACATAAACGCATGCGACGTAACGCATGCGTTGTAATGGATGTTCATCGTCATTGACAGCTCTAGCAAGGGCAATAGGTGTTGCAAGCTGCATTTGCCTCCTGTCGAGGGCCCTGGCACTTATTCTTTCTCAAATTTATTACTGCCATTGGCACTACCGATGTTCATATCAGGGTTTTCAAAGCATGTATGTGCCCAAAGGAGTCCTGGTTATGGCCTTGGAGACCAAGAAGGGAGCTGAACATAGAAAAAACACTTTATGATGTGATTCCAGGTTCTGCCCCATTGTCCTTTCCAGGGCACAAGTCCTGAAAAAGAAGTGGGGGGACACTGTCACCGGAAGTGACGTCACAACAGGAAGTGACGTCACCAAAAGTGCAGAGCTCCTCATCCCAGAGGGGCCAAAGAGTGAAGTCCAGCTGTTTGGCAGGGGGGATGGCGTCCCCCCGGTAAAATAAGTGGGGGACGCCGTCCACCCGCGTGGTACCCCGTCCACCCGCGTGGTACCCCGACTCGAGCCCTGGTCCTTTCCTCTTGTAGTGATAAATGAAAAGAAGGCAATGAGGCAGCTGCTGTGATCGCTTTCTGCTCGAGACCATTTCTATTTCCCACGACTCAATCATTAAGGGGGATCTTCAGCGCAACACAAGGACATTGAGTTTGCACTGATTCATTAGAATGACATATACGTAATGTTGGCTATGCCCAAGAATGAGTATGGCTCGGTAATAGAAATATGTGAATTGCTGTAGGCAAGGTTTACGATTGATATACCTGGAAGACAAGTATCTGATTGAGGATACATGTCTAAATCTACTGATGAGACACTATCATGTTCCCCACAGGGTCTGACTCACAGGTAGAAGGGTTCCTTACTCAATGTGATCTAAGAGAGTAACAGGAAATAGGAAATCATAGAGTTACTTGACCCAAATTGATTTATAATTAATATAATAACTCTTTCTTTAATGGGTTGAAACATGTCGGATTATCTGAATTCGAAACCTTATAGTCGGAGGAAATTAGAACTCTATAAAGGAAAAGTTCGGCTAATTTTATATTTGAGAACAGTTTTGTAAAAAGTAAGTATTGATGGATTTCTGCAGTGTACTGATAATATTGTGCCATTTCTTGCGACGAAAGAAGGACGTTGTACGTGTAGTGAACTGCAAAGAAATTCAGGGCTATTATAATGAATAAAATGTGGATTTTGTGATGTGCAATATTTCGAGAAATTGATTAGTGTACATGGCAAAGTATTATCTCAAACATTCTTTGTTTAATAAATCAATAAATACATAAATAAATAAGCAAGCACTGGGGGATGCATTCTGCTATGGGAAAAAGTATGGTCTTGTCTTGACAAGGCACATTTCACTGGCCATAAATAAGTCCCCATTAATAATAATGAATTAATGTTAACTCGCACGGGACCTTGATATCTCTGGTCTTGATTTATCATTTCATTGTGTCACAGATAAAAAAGAAATAAGGCAAAGCATTGTTCATAAAACTTCTTTCAGCCAACAGGAAGGGCAGCACACAACATCCCGGAAACCTGCCTCGGATACGGATTGAGCAGTCCATCGGATTCTTTCCCACGAACAGCGGCTTCCCCAGCGCGCATGGAGCCATCCCCATGGGTGACAATTCACCAAAATGCGAGGGGTAGCGAGAGGGACATCACAAACCATTTGGCCTTTACGTTGACTCACATACACACATATTCTTAAACACACACACACATTCACACACTCTCCCAGATAAACACACTCACCTGCAACCATGCATACAACAAGATTTAATAGCATTTTTTACGTACCTTAGCTGTCAGTAAGGGTCATATTCCCTCTCATTATACTCCACTTTTTATTACACAAATAGTGAATAATATTATTTACTATTTGCATAATAAAAAAATCAACATAAAACCAGAAAAATGGCGCTCCAAATGACGTCCAATTGCTCCTGGGTTCCAGGCACTGATTTTGCCACTCTGAGGCCATGGGCCTCAAAGGCAGTGCCAGGGGTAGCAAGGGGCATGCCAGGGCTCACAGCTGTGACCTCTGGCAGCCCCTTAATGATGTCCATGGACATCCCTCCACAAGATGAAAAGATACAAAATAAAATAAAAGCACAATATTGAAGCCGAACAGAAAGAGGCAAAATAATGTGACAAGCAAGCAGCACAGAACACCAGCCATACAGCATGTCCGCGTGCTTCCAGCAGTTGGGCCAGCATGTAGGGCAAGCGTAGTTCACTTTTATAATGTATTCCTCCCTCGTCACTGAGAGCATCACTGAGTGTTCCATTGGTAAACTTGGCACTGTATGGCACCTGGTCTTGCTCAGTCCTTTTATCCATGCCCCTCTGCCCCTCTATTCAACAAAATGCAAGGGGTAGTGGCAGTCAGATCACATGCACTTTCACTCTTGACAACCTAACAGTTTTGACCTCTTGTGCTGCTTAATCCTTTTACATCTTCTCTTTGCTATTTTGAGTCTCGTTGAAGATCAAAGAGAGGCTACAGGAAATAGGGCACTCGGGACCATATTTACTTTATGTCCCAGATATTTTGTTCATGAACACAGAGACCAGGTTTACCTGGGGTGCTGACGCGGATTTCACACACTAGATTGCAGGTCGTGTACCCAGCTGACTATAATTGACATTGATGTTTTCTTTCAATTCTTCAGATAGTGGGTCCATAGAAACTATTGGCTAGGGTGCTAGTCCTTTGGAGCATGTAGGGCCACACATACCCTTACCTGAGGCCCACCAATACACCTATATCCAATCAGATCTCATATGCTCTGCTTCTGAATGCAGTGAATGGATAATTGGTTACCAGGAGGGGAATAACAAAGCTCCCTTCAGTCCCTGTGGAGCAGGTGGGTGCCAAACCCATCAGTGGGCTCCAACTCAGCACAAGACAAATGGCTATGAGATATGGAAGACTCAGGGGCCATATACTTTGTTTTACGCCACTAATTACCGTCCACAGACATCACATCGCAATGTCAAGAAGTATACCTTAATTCAAAGGCACAATGTGATGAAACAAATCAGCCATGTAGATGTACAGCTGCGACCAATTTAGGCCTTACCATCAATCATCGAGGACTGCACTTGAACAATACACCAAAAAACAATAATGAAAAAAATTAGATCTCCTACCCTTGCCAGAATTTGAAATCTCTTGTAGGAGGGTGCAAAAATGTCATCAAGCACTCACTTGAGAGACAGCAGGCTTACTTTGCACAGGAAGGAATTCTGAGTTAAGCAAGACTCAGGTTTTGCGAGTCTGCAAACACAAACTGGCAGAGTTTGTAACATCAGCATGTCTTGGTGATTTCCTTTTGTTGAAATTATGCCAACTACAACAGAGATGTGCTGTTGTTGATATCCGTCCCAATACCCGAGGGTCAAATTTGGAGTCCTAAGAGGCAAACATTGTGTGTAGCAGTGTTAACCGTTCGTTCACATCTAAGGCTGGTGTTTCTATAAGGTCACTAAGACACCGCCTGCAGTGGTGTCAATTGACTGAATATGACAAAGAAAGAAAGAAAAGCCAGGCCTACTGTTGGGAGGCTTCTGCAGCTTAACCACCCTTGCCAGCACTGCTAAGGATAGTGTCAACACAACTAGTAACCATCACGCTCCTACAAGTGTGTCAATTCCGAATAGTCCATGCAAGCCAAAGCTAGTTGAATGCCCTCGGCGACAGGCACTGGCCATTTTTTGTTGACTCATTAAACACCTACTGGTGTGGTCATCTCAAAAGTAGAACAACCGTGCCACCATGTGGTGGACTGTCAGAAGTGCTGGTGTTGACAATTAAGAGCAAGTGCTAAGCACTAGAAGCCACTGGCTCAAATCAAGCACTGAACGTTTGCCTGGAGCGCTGAAACTGCTCACACCTTTCCTCTCCATGTTCTAGTAACAAAAAATGATATTGTAAATTCTTGCATGATTGAGGAATTTCTTTCAACGCATCAGTATAAGCTCCAAAACCTTTGAAGATTTAGCAGTTGTATTCATGGGGAATACGTAAAATGTCCCAATCCCAGTATATAACGTGTGCATTCATTTGTTTGTACTTGCAGAGCAATGCTCACTACCATCCACAACTAAATGAAGTGTACGGCCATGTTATTTCTGTGCTGAGGGTTTGCGCATCATTTTAAATAAAATAAATTACATACTAAGATCTAAGTATAATTGCAGTGCAATCAGCAAACAATAGCATAATTACAGAGTCATTAGGTAGTTATTTGGCTCAGGCAATGAAGAGGATATCAATAATTTTCACAGAAATGCTTATCTCAGGTATTCAGGGCTCTCCTCAACAGGCAGCGTGCCCAAGTTATTTCTCTACAGGGTAAGCAAACAGAATTTAGGAATATTAAAAAGGAATGGATTACATTAGACCTAATTGAGCAACAGAAATAAAGGAGCCAATTTGTTATGTATATTCTCCCCCCGGGATGATCTGGAGAAAACGAGTGGATGATTCAGAAACCTAAGTGTTTAATGCCAAAATGAGCAAGATGTTGGCCACTTTTTTGTTTACTTTCTCATTACTTGTATCATTAGTATTATAATTTATTCATGATGTAGGTATTTTGGGAATTGGTAACAGGCGCTGGATAGCACAAGGGCAAGGCACAGGGTTAGAAAGCCTTTCAGCTTTACGTAATTGGTTGAAATGTGGGCAAAGTTTGTGCTGGCCGCAGTACAAGACATTCAAACAGTTGCCCACTTGCAAGTAAAAAGTGAATCAGTGGTTTCACTGGAGATGTGCATGGGCAAGTGACCACTTCACTTGGAGCTACCATCACACTTGCCACCGCTGCCTGAAGCCTTGGCAGAGTGGGAGGTGATGGAATGAGCATGGGACCAATCCAACATCTCACTCGGTTGAACTGTTATTTATAGGGCATAGAGGCTGCACATTTTGCACTGAGCGGAAACTTTCATTCTGTGCTGGATCTGCTCCTACATGTATCAGAGCACTGAAGACATCTGTGCTCTTAAGCCACCATATTTTACGAGAAGTGGCTATTTATGAGTACGCTCATATGGACATGCACGTTCAGTTACCAGGGGGACATCCCGTATGTACTATTCCTATAGTCCACTTCTCGGTTGGCGGCTCACCCATAGAGGGTGTCATGGCGTTGACCCACTGCCTCGCTCTACTCCAATAACTGCTTGGCAAGTTACAGCTATTGCATGAAAACAAACAGTCCATTTGTTTGCAATCAAATGCTGTAATATACCCTTAGCAGCAGGAGAAGGCTCCACTGCTGTATTGCACATGTCAGGCGGGGGCTGTTACAGCCCGGCCTCACACAGACACAATACATATCTGACACACTGAACTAGCGTCAGGCAGATAACAGAACTTCAAAGATTGTAAATCGTATGTCCATTTACCCAATCAGAATAGAGAAAAAAGATCTACCTCAGTACTTTCAACTCCATTCCGGCTGCGGATTGGCCATAAGCTTGTGCTCATGGTATTGATGCTCTACTAGCCAGGCTGGACTAAGGAGATGGAGGAGTCAGAAATCAAGCAGCATGGACACTCATGTCGAAGAGGAGCAGGCAAGATAAGTGTTTGTGTGAGTGTGTCTTTGTGTGTGCCAGGGAGTGTATGTGCATTTCTGTGTGACTGTCTCTGGATGCTTGAGCGCTAGTGTGTGTGTGCTTTCCATTTGAAAGCCTGTGAGGTGGGAGGCATTGGGCACGGGTTTGGGGGGCACAGTGTATGGCTTTGTACCCCACCTGCACGTTTGGAAGCCACCACTGCACCTCTTCCAGACTCTGGGCATAGTGTAAATCGGTTTGAAAACCCTAAAAGAGCACCCGATGAAGATGCCTGCATGGTCTGAGGGAACAGATATGGAGTTGTTCAACATGACATTCTCTGTCCACTAGATATGTCAGTCTCGTAACAGTACTCTGTTTAATATCCACTATTATGGGCGTTTGAAAGGAAGACACATCTGAGGCCACATTTTTAGCTTCCACTTCATTACCATGCATCACTGCTGCCTCAATTTTATTTTGCTAATTACCACTCAAGTCCTGTGCCGTCCACAGGAGAGTGTGTTTCCAGCATTTCTTGGGACTCGGGGTGGCGTCCAAAGAACATTCACTTGCCCAACCCGACCGATATTACAGCTGATGTAACTTAAAGTCGTGCTTTCCGGCAAAAGATTACATTTAAGGATGTTCCTTGTATTTAAGATTGCCCATGAGCAGGGCTACTGGAATTATGCAGCAGAGGAAGACCAAATTATACAGCTTGATTATCTAAATTATACGACAACAAAGGGCAAATTGTGCATAATGTGGCACATTTTGTAATGGTATTACTTCATTATTTTGTCAGTTTTGAACAAGTTAACACTGTCTGGGGAAAGATGTGAAGGGCCTTCCACTGTGCAGGAACACATGTCTCTATGTTTTTAGTAATTGTTGATCCGTTTGAGCTAGAATTATGTTGTTGTTATAATCTGCGTATTGTGCAGCAGATTATGGATTAAGCTCCTGTCTCAAATCTACCAAAGCAGATAGCAAAAAGCGTAGGTGTATGCCTTGTATGCCATGTACAACTAAGCGACAGAGCGGAAGCAATGGCATGCACACTACCAAACCATTGACTTGGCTCAGCAACAGAACCAACTCTTCATCTGAACACATCTTGGGTCATGAGAAAAAACAATGCAACATAACACATGCACTCCAAGAAAATAATCTTTGCATAAGTAAATGTTGCTCATTGTCCAAACTTTGAAAATCTTTATTTGGTATCATTAGATAGGACGGTGACACACATCCACCACAATTTGGCTATTTCACAAAGTTGGGTACTGATGAACTCACAACAGAACTAACTATATTAAATAAAAATCTTAGCTTCAACAGAACACATACTTGCCACACAGGTCAGAGACACCATATAGTTGGATCTCACCAAGCTCACAACAATTCCCCAGTCATCATAAACAGAATACGACTCCACAACAACACATGACACAATAAACGAGCGCCAAGATACTCCTTGGAGTGAAAGTTAGGCGATAGAAATGTCTCTTACATTACATTACACCACCTGTCACCCTACAGTTAGTCACATTATAGGAATACAGTTGTTGCTGACAGGACACCATACTTTTAAATTACCTCATACACATACTTCAAGCAAGGAAATGTACATACCAGTTTTCCTAAACAGCATGTACCAAAATTGATAAAGTGCTCCAGCTAAAACAGTACTAACCACTATAAAACACAAACAACTAAACATGCAAAGAAAAATAGCATATTATCCACAGAAACATTTATGTTTATTTATGTCTGGTCAAGCGTCTAAGACCATCTTGGTCTCTTCACTCAGACTCACGCGCTGTCCTCTGGCTGCTTACATATTCAACAAAGGGTTAACGTTAGGTACTGTCCATCATTGCTAGATGGTCAACTTGCTCCCCACTACTGGTTTTTGTAAATGTTCTATGATGAAGCTTGTCAGCCCCTCTTAATTGTGCCATACTACAAAGTGCTCAGAGTCCACCGTGAGGTGGTTATTGGTGTCTGACAAAACCCTCAAATAGAAAATAGTGAAATAATAAATATTAACTCAAACAACCAGAAATAAGACTCTGTTTTGTGATGGTATCCTTAAGACCAGGGCATGAAGACAACACTTCAAGGCCTTACTAACAACAGATTGCAGTGTACGAATCTCTACAACATGCCATAATGTCACATGATACAAAATACCAGTGTGAAACACATGCTTTATTGACACAAATGTGACATGCACACTATTTCAGTCTATAACCCTATAGTCTTCAGGGGTTACAGGGAGATAGTAGTTGATGTTGAATAACTAGTGAACCCAGCCCCAAATGATCTGGAGACTTGCGCTGAGATGGGTTTTTAAATCATTTTTCAAGGGGTGGGAGCATGCCGAGGCAGCCATCTCAGGTCTGCCTAATTGATTATGGGAAAGAATTCAACTACATCCAGCGAGTTGTAAAAACTTTAATGTTTATTTTTCATTTTCCAGACCTAAACCAATGCTATTTCCTGGAATAACTGACAATCCACACTCCTTGAAGAGCGAAAGAATTTATTTTTGGCTATGCAACTTGCGCTTGCACCAGAGTGAAGCAAACTTTTTTTTCTTCTAGAGCACAGCAGAAAAAAGTCGCAGCAAAACTGTTTGCGGAGGCGGTAATCAAAATGATAATAAAGGGAAGCTGATTGGGGCTTCCATGGAGAATGCTCAGCTATTTTCAAGTAATTTTCCTAACCGACTGACTGAAATCCCGAGAGACAGCGCAGCAGCACTCCAATTTGATTCACAGCAGTGGGGCAGGATGTTTGTGACCCCACTGCATAAAAGTGTCGGCACACATCTGCCAGTTAGCAATGCCCGCCCCCGTCAATCCACAACATTGTCTTTGCTATTCTGCTGCTGGCGGCCATTTTTTACGCGACGGTCGGAATGAGAATGATAGGAGACTAATTTTAACAATTGATATTTTCGACTGATTTTCAAGACCATTTCACACAAATTAATCCTACAACGAGCAGTGTGCACCTACAATGATAAGGAAAATATATTTTGTGGTGTGTGTATCATAGACCTGCTGTTGTGGGCATTGCATAACTGGACATCCATTTCACGCACATCAGAAGCATTTATTTTAACTGTATGTCTATACCACCTTTATAAAATGGAAATTATTAGTGAGTTGTACAAAACGCACTCTTCTTTTCTGATGACTGATTCAACGTTTTGTTTTTGTGTAGAATGACTTCTACTTTAAGAATTCAACAGCATACCATACCCTGCTTATGCAAATATTTACACGGTTTTTTAATACAATATAATAAAATTGAATAGTGTATCATCACACACAACACTAACTATGTCAACACCTATGCAATCCCAAAGGGACAAAGAGGAATTTACCGGGATTCTAAATGAAAAGGGAGTTTTTAAAATATTTTTTTTGTTGCTTACACTAGTTTACAAAATTACTCTCTTACTGATTCCTAATTTTCTTCGAAACAAAACTGAATAAAAGATATGAAGGTGTCTCATAAAACTTTAAATGTTAACTTCATTGGAAATAGATACATTTATCAAATGAATTGATAAATATCTATCCAAACCAAGGTAAGCTCTTACAGTCTTTGTAAACCCACTTAGAACATCACACACGAATAACATATGAGTTATTTACTGTATTTCTAGGCCACAAAGGGGATTTTCAATTCGAAGACAGAGAGATTGCTCCAAGTATCAACAACAGTGCTTAAAGAAAATTGCCACTGACTGTATAAATATCTGCCTGCCTTCCATCGAATTGTTGCACAAATAACTATAATAAAAACAAATTATTTGGAGAAAAAAATCGCTTATTTAAGATATAACTGCTGGTTACTAACATAAGCGAAATTCGTACATCTGTTTGATTTAATCATTTTTTTTTCTTTTTTCTTTTTGTCCTCATATCCACCATGGTTTTTGAAAGCCATTTAGAATAAGCATTAGACGAGTTTACACAGTATAGTAACTGGAAGGAATCATTTCGTTCGAGAGGAGAGCCACAGATCCCGCAACTGTCTCAGCTTGAAATTCTTTTAGGCTACCAGTGGGGAGGCCTACTGCTGGGCCAGGGCCGGGATATGACCGGATACGATTGAGTTGGCACCATAGTAGTATAATCATTGGACCCGGGAAAAAAAAAAGAAAAAAAAAAAAAACCCGGATCTTTATTGAGACCATACAATCGAGTGCCAAAAGGTCCTTTTGCATTGGTTTCCTTAAAAAAAAACAACCCCGGATTTTTATTGAGACCATACAATCGAGTGCCAAAAGGTCCTTTTGCATTTTGCATTTGATTTAATCATGTGTTGCTTTAGCACTCTCTTAAAACCTATTCTATTAACTCATCCATGAGGCACACAGAACAAATCAAGTCCAAAATGATCGATCCATTTTTTGATGTCTGAGAAACATTTATTTAAAGCTCGTGCCTTTATACCTTGCAGTGGAATGGATTGACAAAATCTCAGAATGTCTTTCTCAGCATGTTCTCAAGGCTACCTAGCTTGTCTACTCTCCCAGTCTCCAACATAAGAGGACCATATGTTAATAAAGGGTCAATTTGGCAAAACATGTTAGCTTCAGTGGATGTACTAATATCCACCATGTCTTATGTTAACGAAATGGAAAGTATACATGATCGAAATTGCCTGGGCCTCTATTTCACCAGGTGAATTTTCCACAGGAGGTAATTGTCTATTAATAAACTGGGGTAGAGATAGGAAGGAACCAATTGAAGGTGATTGAAATCAAGCCTCCCACACTTTAATATACTGAATCCCCTCCAACGGATTATTGATGTTATTTATAATATGTTCAAAGTAATCAGTGCCCCTCATTGGACACCATGTTGTCAGTACCCTGCTAATGTACTAAGTAATCCACTTTTTGGTTGAATATTATTGAACAGCCAAGCTACACCATCCAATCCGATATGTAAATGATTGCGGTGCCTGAATGCACTCCGCTTCACCTTCGTGGCGGTTGAAACCCTGAGAAGTCCCTACATCTTTGGGATTCCAGTCTGTGACCCAAGAGTCAGGTTGGAAGGAATAGACTAAAAACTCATAAAATACAAGTGGTTTTATCTTTGTCCGTGAGATATTCCTATCACAGGAGTCAACAACAGATTTTAAATTCCACAAAGGGAGAATAAAGTGGTTGAGTCAGCTCTATATAATTCTGGATAATTGCACATTTAGACCAAAAAGACAATTTAAGCTAGAAGAAGCACTATCTTATCAACAGACCACTTAACAAAATGCAAGTACTGTGCTTGTACCAAACTCTTAATTCAAAATGATAACATGTTTAAGAGCCTCCAGACACCTGTATCCCTTTGGTCACCTATTTTGAAAACTCATAGCAAACTGGGGACCACTCAACATGCACGGAAAAGCGCATTTTCCAATCCCCATAATACATACCAGTTTGAGTAGCTCAGCCTTCACTTGTGATGCTCAAACGGGGATGCTCTGGACCCTCCATTTGGTCACAGAGAACATACATTTGTATTCAATTTATTAAACGCATACTCATTAGTATTTGTCAGGCATTCATGAGCAGGTCTCATTGCTTACCTCCATATTAAAAAGATAAGCAGGGTTGGTTTACATGCTCGTTTAAATAATTCTGCTTAACACCATATGTGCAATTAATATAAGAAATGTCTCATCTTCCAGCTACGATCTTCAAGAAATTGTAGTCTTTAAAAAAAAATTCTATATCAGTGATTATCTAATAGTCTCTGGTATATACAGTGTTTTTCATAATTATATAAATAGGTAAGTGTCTGTTGTCATTTGAAGGTACTTAGATTTCTGTCAGGTTAGTTTCTTATAACATTACCTCACTGCATTTCAATCTAGTCTCCACATCAAATCATGCATAGCCTTTGTGCCATTGCACATTTATTTATGGATTTTGTGATTTAGCAAAGGCTCATCTAGAAGACTTTGTAAGTAAATCATGTCTTCAAAGCTTTTCGGTACTATTTAACCATAACAATCATAAGATAGCAATGAACTGTGGATTCATTTAAATTCTTCTGAATTAATTACCCTACCCAGGAAATTTAAATTGAGGACCAATTTCATTGATCCGGCTCTAACTTTCTTACTTCAAAATTGCCTGAGCCTAAATCATCCTCCAAATCAGACAATGAGTGAAATGATCATTATTTGTACAATAAAAGATAATCTAACAATCAGTTGAATCCATTTTCCAATTTTCACTAATAAATGCATAATATGTTAGACAAGAAGTTAACAGTGATAGACATTAAACTCTGCCCACTGTACCAGCAAAGATACCAACGTTTACGATGAAATCATTAAAATACACCAAAGAGAAGTTCTGATAGATCTCTAGTATTTATGGTACGACTCATAAAACTATAGTTGGAATATTACAAATGTCATTCTATTTTCTAGTAGCCGACAGACGCATGTTAATGTTCTCGCATCCTTGCATTGAAGTCACCACAAAATATAATTACATATTAAACGCTTCACCAGTCCCTTTCTTCTCTTCTCTTTCCATTTTGGGTGAAAAGTACACAGAAACAAACACGAGTTCATTAATCAGCTTTAAGTGTTTGCATGCTTGCTTGCTAAAGAAGATGTGCACTGCTAGTAAATTAATGCTACTTTGACAACATTCTCTATCGGTCTTTGATAACACATGAGAGATTCAGTCAGATTATAGAGGGAAATTTTCCAGCTGCCTCAATTCATATCCTGTAAAAGTTGCATTTCCAAGGGGGGATGCTGCCATACTCCCCTTCCCACAATAATGACAGATTACGGCATTTCAGTAACTCTTTCTCATTGGTTGGATGCACTCTGGGTTGTCCTGAGGAAGTTGGGGGATTGGTGGGTATATTGATAGGCAAATGAGCGGCTGAAAGGGATACCAATGAGTGCCATCAATAATTGATTGTGACCCTACCATGTTATCATTATTGTCTCATTTAGCGGAAAACATATGACATTACCATGATTTTGACTACAAACCTTTTTGCAAACTTTTACTCACAGATATAAAAAGCTGGGTTCTCAAACTTACCCCTACAATTATTTCCTGACTGCAGTGATGGAAGCCCACCACCATAACGCATAATTAGTGTTGACCAAGGGTGAGAAAAGTTTAAACACCACCCTTTTAAATAGAAACTTGGTTAGGGCCTGTCGCATAGAAGAAATACAAGCCCCATTCGTCTCCCTAAAGTCATCTTGGATATTCAACCAGATACAAGAGATGGAAACTTTGATTTTCAAGAGGATGGTTTTAAGCATTCATGTTAATCAGTACCACTGACTTTAGAATGTATGTAATCTGCCTGCCACGGCCTGTAGTAGTCATAAAAAATAATTCTTTAGATCATTTTGAGAATAAATATTTGAATTGTATTATTATTACAAAGAAAAAGGTCTGATTCTATGGCATGGGTTCTCTGTCACTTCACAGCATTCTCTCAAGTAGGGGGGTGGGTGAAATATTCTGTTCCGCCCATGAAACTGGTGTAATTTAGTCGTCTCGGTATTACTCTTCTAACGGGAAGTTAAGTACAAAGTCTGTCAATCACCGTGTGGTAGAATTTATTCTCGCCCACAGCTCCAGAACGGTAAGCTGCAGTGCGAGCCAGATTTGGCATCTCCTAAAGCAATTTCCAGTTGCTAGGAGGACATCCAGTGAGATTTTTCTAACACGACTGGTCACTTGCAGTCTAGACCATTTGCAGTCAGAAGACGGCTTCTCAAGTAGAAAATCTACTTGAGCAGCAGCAAAATCAACTTGAGTAGCTGTGCACTCTGGTGCATCACGTGGTGCCATCTGCGCTGATTTTTCAGCATGGAACACGCTCCCAGTCAAATCACAATTCGAGCAGGGCGACATGCCTATTTCGCCTCTTGGTAGAACTACAAGGAATCTCGCTAAGTTTTCATGTAAGTCAAATTACACAAGTTTCGCCCACCCCTACCCTCAGCTTCCCAAAACTTGGTCAGGGTGCCTCTTCATTCAGAATAAAGAAAATTTAAATAGGAATTTGATTGAAGATGATCATATTAGAAAACCTCACCATTTATTGATGTGTCAAAACATAAATTGCACACAATAGAAACGGGCATAAATCTTCGAAAAGTATGTTATATGAAATAACACATTTACATTAAAATCTTTAGTACATTTAAAAATGAAATGCATACAAGATGAAAGAATTTGCACAATGCAATATTTTACTTGTGCTTTAAATAAAAACTATAAAACTATAAATCATGTTAACTAAGAACATTAATGTGCTCTTACAAATACTGGCTTGAATTATTATCCCAGCTTAGTGCCTTGTTTAAAATATTAATTTAGATAAGTGAAATGTTGCTGAAACATTTAACACATAGTAGGGACAAGAATTAATAGGGAAAATAATGCATGTCTCTCAATTCTTTAACCAGTACCAATACTAAGTGAGCAAAAAGTGCTATTATATAAAGCTCAAATTTCTGCTCAATAAGGGAAAGAAATTGTTCTGGCATTCCAACCTGGAGGAGCGGGATAGAAATGTCTGCCTCAATGATGGTTGCATGAATTAAATGACCACCCCTGCACCCACCCCCATTAAAAAACAAAGCAGAGATTAAACAAACGGAATTATTCTACCCACAAAGGAAGTAACATGGCACTAACAGCTATCTCTTTGGAAGCCAATTACATACTTTTTCAATCTAAAGGTAACGCCTTTCAGTTACTGCAAATGCCAGCCTGCTTTCTGGGCATGTGATACCCCAAAAATATTTTGCTCTTAGGCAGTTTTTATTTTATTTTATTTTAGCTGTGGCCCGGCAGACAACCACAACAATAACATCGTACAAAAGCAATGAGAAAACAAAGGGAGCATGTGCAAAGTCAAATGGCTGACAGCCTACACCAGTTCTAATGGCCTTGCCAATGCTTGTTTTTGACATATTACTGTAATGATTTAAAAAGAAAAGTGTCAGGACCCAAGCACGAGCAGTAACCACCTTGACTACCACCATCACCACTAAGATTATTAAGACAATTATAAAAAAACATTTGCATTACCACCAACACCAATTACCACCAGAACAGCATTTGTACTTTTGCAAGTCTTTACTAGTTGAAAGTCAGACAGATTTACTTTGCCAAAGCATGTTTTATGTGCCACGCTCCTGAAATTGTCAGCTCATTTGGGGCCAATTGTCATTCTGGCCTAATTTGACCACTTAAATATTTTACAGGAAGAGTTCATGTAGTTCTATTCATAGATGTTTTAGGATAGAAACCAGCTTCAGGTAGATAAGTTACAGGTTAAGGAGAATCTGGCTGTTGGTTGGTGCCTACCATTGGTCTGTAAAAGCCACTTCATACCAGATTTTGTGGAGAACTGTCGACTACTTAAATCTGATGCCAACACAGCTACCCCTGGGCCACATCTAGGCTACATTTTCAGAGTGTCTTCGTAACATAAATGTACTTCAAATACATCTTGCACGAACTCATTCACATAGTGGTGATCTTCAAAATATGGGTTAAATCGAACCCTCTTGATGTAAATGATTAACTTTGCATTCATTTCATGTATATGTGTCATATGCCGACATCCTGAAAATATGGACTGTATTTGGCTGTTTGGGAATTGGTCTGGGCACCCTTCAATTGTAAATGTTTTCCATTTCTATTGCCTACATTAACATTATTTGAACTGGGCATCTTTGACATTTGGTGGACTAATTTTTGTACACTCCTGCTACTCCTGGCTAGGCAGTCCAGCTCTGTGGAGTATTTTACTGTTAATAACTTGTGTTTCTTATCTCTCTGCCACTTTGATTTTCTTTTTCTAGCAAAATCTGCGCACTTATAATTTTTAGGCTTTGATTAGCATTCACAAATAGACCACTAATTAAACAATGATCATTTCCTAATCACGAGAGATTTTCGAAGCTTCCCCCACAGTTTGAAGCTTGGCATAGGCTGTCATTATGATGTTCTATCCACAAATATAGAAAATATTTCCGTTCAAGTGTCATTCGCATTTTACTTCTTGGAACCACAGCCCACAACATGGGGGAAGGGGTCAGTCCATTTTAGCCAATGGTTCTTGACTATGAGACAACATTTTACCTTATCCACATGTACATCTGCCAAAAATGTAGTCCACCTCAGTGCCAGGGCTGTTAGGCCAATCTCTGATTTCATTATTGCTTTCTTCTCGTGAAATTTATTTAACATATTTTTTGATGGGTCAGTACTTATTTTTTTTGCAAACATATGCAACGTCAACTTCGGACAGCGGACAGTGATATATATATATATATATATATATATATATATATATATATATATATATATATATATATAAATATATATAATATATAATATATAATATATATATATATATATATATATATATATATATATATATATATATATATATATATATATATATATATATATATATATATATATTTTAACTTTTACTCGTTTGATGCTTATGGTATATGTTTGCAAACTGCAGGCTTTTGAAGGGCAGACCGGTAGGCAGTGTCAATACTTGTTTCATTTACCAGACCTGTAAACACTGTAGATTCATTTTTCTCATAAGTTCTGCTTCTGCGCCTCTTCTGGTAGCTATTGTAATTGACATGCAGGTGAAAACTAACAAAGGCAGACTGTATGGGGCTGGGAAACCTGCTTTGTGTTTCTGCAGTAGACTTGTGTCCTCTCGTTACAGTGAAAGGTGCAGGCAAAGGATGTTTCTGGCTCTGTTTTGAATGTCTCTGTCAATGCCATTCAGCCACCAGTCTTTCTTATTGGCACTGCACGACCTATATTTAGTAAAACAAAACAACCTTTAATGTACTCCATCTTTTCAATTTTACTGTATTCTATATAGCAGAATATTTGGCAGCATTTAAAAATATGTCGTAGCTCATCCTCGTTTCGTCTACTGAACAGCTCAAATAATTGACCAGAAGTAAAGTAAAAACTATAACACAAAATAAAACAGAAATACGCTAAAACGAAAAGCTCATCTGTGAAATCATTACAATCAATAAGGGGATATATTTCTCCTTTGACGTCAAAAGAAGCAGAGGCACTGTTATGCGGGAGACAGCCATGATAATGCCATTGTTGGCGTTAAAAATCGGAAGTCGCCCACCTCTGTGGGCGTGTATGCTTTGCTGCAATCCAACGTGTTTTCAAACCCCAGTTGTTAACCTTTCTTCTCCGTGCCTCACCACGATAAAATCCAATACTGACTTTGTAGCACCTAACTCCCTTCCCCGGCGCTTCTTTTTGCTGTCACAATGCTATCACAACTAGCCCAGACTCCATTCTTAGCCCCTTATTCCACCACCAGGCACTTCCTGCATCCTTTTTGTTTGCTCTCTTGCAAGTTCATTCCTACTTTCTAACTTTGTCACTGTTTTTCTGTCTTTGTCATCTTTAGTTTATATTTTTCTTCTCTTTCTCTCTGTTGCTCTAGGGCAAAGTCTGATTGTGAAAAGTAAGTCGTGATCCTGTAGAACTAGTGCTCGTGCTCACCGCCACAAGTGATTCACTGGGCTGCACATCTGAAAAACAGCACTACCAGCTCAGCATTGCAATCCCTACTCGGTCAACAAATAGACAATAATAATGTGGGTAATAATTATGGCTCCATATCTTATGGTATTTAGATTTAGGACATTTCCGTCTATATATATATCCATTCTAATTTATTTTTCCTCTTATTCGTACTTATCCATTTATATTTTTGTTTTGTGAAAAAATGAAATAGCAACTAGTATATCTGCCCATGTATTTAACTGGTAAACGGAGACTCACACTTGGATGTTTGGATCTAAGTAACCATATGTGATTAACAAATAAAAACACTCACGTGAAATTATTATTACTGTAACCAATAGCGGCTCTTCGAGGGAGTGCTGCGGGGCGGTGGGGCGGGGGATGGACAGGGTGGGGGGTAGTAAACTACGTCATAAGGCCGAAGGGAGGTAAGTAAAGAAATACAAAAAACAAATTACATTGTGCACGCTGCATCTCCATTTGGCGTTGCAGCATGCGCAATGTAATTAGTTTTATTTATTTACTTATTTACTTCGTTCTATCGTATGCCGTAGCTTACTACCCCCCACCCTGCCCCTCCCCCGCCCGGTCCCGTCCTACCACTGCATCACTCCCTTGAGTAGCCACTACTGACTGTAACTCTATCACATGTTCACATCTGCTGCTATTTAAGGCCCTTCTTGTCATCTATCATTTTTACAAACAATTCCTCTGCTGTCACAATGCACAGCTATTGGCCAGGCGTTCATGACTGACAGATGCAGAGACAATCCTAAAAACACCTGATTTTGGTCTTTTTTCCATTCTCAAAACAAGCATTTGCAATGCAATAAGTCTAGCATTTACGAGAGTTTGAGCTATTGGCATTATAAATGACAATAGCTTAACCGCATGCGTGCGGGCGGAATTCCGCTCGTACGCTGAGTTTTTTAAAACCGCATGTTACGTGACGAGCTGGGCTCGTCATCAGCGTGCGAGCGGGCTACGCCATGACGAGCCCAGCTCGTCATCAGCGTAGAAGGGATTAAAGTCTTGCAAATGTGAGACCTATTACATTGCAAATATGTTTTTTTTTGTAAAAGCGCCCTATGCCACATTTTCACTTTAATGGCGGCTGCACCCCGTTCTCTAGGTGGGCCGCGTCAAAAGAAAAGACTGCAGCTGCCATTAAAGTGAAAGCAGGGTATGGGGCGCCTATACAAAAAAAGCATTTGTTTGTAAAAATGAAAAATAAATGATTTTTCTGGTAAAAGCGCCCCATACTGCCACTTTGTATAGAAAAACTGTCCACAAAGAAAACTCCCAGAGGAAAAAGTGCATAATGTGAAAGTTTCCAAATTGGCTGAGATTGGTTAAACGTAGTTACTTCCCAATGTGCAGAAAACTGAGCCGGGTTAAAGACAAGTGTAAACCAGGAAATCTTGCAAACTTAATAAAGTGTGACAATTGGGAAATTCAAAAGCCTTTTTGGATAAAAAAAAATGTTTGCATTCCCCTACTATCAGGAGCGGCCGGTATGCTGGATGAGCGGTGAGGCGGGAGGTCGGGGGTTCTGGGGGAAGGCCCATGGGGATCACAGAGGAAAATTTTAAAAATATTAAAACTTCAGCAGACCCGTCATGCTCGTCTGCTCCTAACCGCTTCAGGAAGGCACAGGATGCCCTGTGGCCAATCCTGAAGCTTCTCTCAAACAAGGGAGCGGCTTCTGGATTGGCCTGAGGGCCCTCAATTTGCGCTCTGAGTATGTGCCTGATCTTTCCAACCCATCTGCATTGCAGGGTTGAAGAGAGCTTTCACTGCGCATGATGATTTGGCCAGCCTGAGACGGCCAGCCAAACCATCATGCGCAGTGAAGGGCATGCACTACCACTCCCCTCGGTGCCAGTCACTACCAGGCTCCGCCCCCAAGACTGGCCCGGAAAGGAGAAATAAAATACCTGTTGTTTTATTTTTCCTTTCCTGCTGTTATTTGGGGGGGCAACGCTCATCCGCCATGGCGGAGGAGCTGCCGCTGCCTACTATTAATAACGATTAATATTTACAGGCATAGAGAATAGGAAAACATGGCATTTGTTTTTGTATTTTTATATGGACCTACAGAAGACTGTGCAACGTGAAATGCAGTAATCGCGTTTCACATTGTTCCGCAACATCATTTAGCCCTGATACCCCAGAGAACTTGTCAATTTAAACATGCAGAGGACACTAACATGACACATGTGGGTCTGCACTTGGGCACACATCCTATTTACGACCTTGGTTTATTGCAAATTGATTCTGAGCGATTATAAGTTTGCCTGAGTCCTGCTGCATATGGTCTTCTCAAAAGGTGAGAAGCATTAGTTAGAGTGGATTGTTGAAAAGCCATCATGTGAAAACCTTAAATTTATCATTAGTTTTCCTTCAGTGAGTCTTGAAAGTGAAGAGGTTCTATTTAAGTTTAATACTGTTTTTTTCAAAATACATCATTATAACTCACACAGCTATACATTTCACAATAAAACACAATGGGGAAAGTAGTCTATACAAGCTATGCAAATACAAATAAATCATTACCCTTAACATGATGCCAATCACAACTGATTTAAGGTTAGTCAGTACTTTAAAAAAGTCTGTTTTATATAAAACCCATTTCTGCTTTTGCCAGTGGTCATACAGAGCATTACACCATGAGCTGTATAGCATAAAGTGAGCACTGGAAATGCTAATTTAAGACATGGTCCCTGCAGGAGTTTTGGGCTGACTGGTGTCTTACATATCTGAACATCTGGAAAAGCGGCATGTTACCAATGATAAACGTTTGTCACTGGAATTATAAACAGATGTATTGCTTTATGATGGAAGCATCAGAAAATGTGTTGCTGTCAGTAAAGTAGCTACAGAGCACAACATCCCATACAGCAAAGCAAAACAACAGTACAACAAGAATGCAGCAGGGCACAACACAACAAAATAGAAAACCCTCACCCCAACGCAGCACAGTTACACCACATTGCAGCACTGGAAAACAAAAAAACACATCCTAACACAATTGTAAATTTGTGCTGCTGTTATGTTTTGCATTGGGTATTATTACGTTTTGGTGTTGTACTGTTTTGTTGGTTGAACTTGAGTATAGCTTTAGTGTTAAGTTGTGTTGTGTTTTGTGTAGTCGTTGTGTTTCTGATTTTTTTGCTGCATTTCAATGAATTGTTGTATTATTGTTGAGCTGTATTGCTGTTGTTACAATGTGTTTTTATTATAAGGTGATGTGGTGCTGCTAAAATGTAGGTTGCTCGCTTAAATATGTAAAAATAAATTCTGTTGGCTTTCAAAAACCATCTTCCCTAATACGGTTTGTACCAAGCATTGCCTTACTTACCACCAAACACATGAACAAGCACCAGTCAAAAATGGTTTTTGAGCTACGGGCCTACATTTTAGTGTGTATAACAGCAAGGAGTAAAAGAATTTTAAAATAGATTCTCTTATTTCCAGAAGGCTGGGAAAAAGTGGTCCACCGTGGGTACATTCTAGTTCACTCCCGCCCAGTTCACTCTCCCAGGAAAAGTTCCTCTGTATTTTGTAGAGTCTGCTACTGTGTTGGGATCTCTATTCGTCAATGCAAGAATAACCCAGCCATACAGTGAGCTCAATATATTAACAAAACAAATGAAGAAAGTCAGACAATGTGCTAGCTAAGTAGCTGCATAATTTTTATTCTGCCTCAACAATTCAATATTAATAAATTATACTGATATTGCTTACTGACTTTTTATGTTATTGCTTTTAGATTGCCACATTAAATAGCTTTTTCCACTTCTAGGACCATATATCCAATGTTACATTTCAGACAAAACTTATGCAAGCATATGTGCAATCCTAACTACAACAGCCACAAAAGATTACAAAATGTAGATTTGGGGGGAAAAAAGGTACAGGCAATCCACTGTGCAGTTCACCTTAGTTCATGTCGCGGATCTCACCTGAGTAAGTTGTTGGAGTTACTATTTTCTTGTATCCTTTCTCTTTTGACATCTCTTACTAAGTTTCAAAAGGAAGCACTTCGCTGTGGCTTCTCCTTCTTAGCACTTAAGTCATGATTGCATAAGGACAGGTTCAGTGATTTCGTTTGTTATCTGCAGGCATAGGAAAGGATCTTCTCTTCCCTTGGAGGGGGGCATGAACCTTTTGGCATCTTGTATCTCATACAATATTATCTGTCATGCTGAGGTCAAGGCCCATGCAGTGGCACATGAGATGGTAAGGATCCCGTCAGTAGGTTCCTGTGAACCACAGTTAATAAGTTGCAGAATTATAGTCAAATATAATAAAAGATATCAAAGAGGAAGTCACTGCTATGTTTAAGGTCATTGGTAATGTCAGTGGCATAAGTGCTGACATATATATTTTCTCAGTAATGCATACTTGCATGCTTGGTACATCGGACCACTCAGAATTGCTACTGCAAAATAAATATACCTACTTGGGTGTACAATTCGTAGATTCCGGCAGAACAACATCTCAGCCAAATCATTGGAGACAAAATCCGCTACGGTCACATAGGCTCTATGTAAAATTCACCAGAACCTTGTGAGTCACTCAACCAAGGGCATTCGAAGACTAATACAAGCCAAGCTATTTTCAACAATCAGCTATGGCCCCCTGGCTTTCCTGGGCTTATTGTCGGATAAACTGGAGCACCTACATATTATGGCTTTCAGGAAAATATTCAGGCTACCATTTTCGACAAGGCGTACACTGATCAGACTTGAGTTTAACTTTACATCAATGGACATGGAATGCAAAAAAGACATAGTGAAGCTATTCCACTGTGTGTACAAGGCTAGCCCGGGCACCCTAAGGGAAGCACTTCAAACACTCTTCATAGATCAAACCAGTCGTTGGGCCAGGTACCTTGTTTCAGCTAATAAAACACTATGCCTGACAACTGATCAAATATTAAATTTGCCAACCGTTAGCCTAAAAAACATGTTAAAAAAAACAGGGAAAGACCATCTCAAGGCTCTGGGATATAGATACGATCAGAACAATTTGTGGCACTGAGGGCCTCGCAAAATTCCATGAAGCCACACAATGCCAACCATACCTGAATGCCGGCCTGGGAAGATTTGCCCTTCAAAATGTCTTGAAGACCAGGCTGCTAACCCTACCAATTAAGGACTATAGGGCTCACTGGTCAACCATACCAACTGGAAACAGAGGATGTTGACTGTGTTAATACTACAGAGAATCGGCAAAGCATATCATCTGTTGTTGCCCAGCGTTGGCAAGTCCGAGGCGCAAATACTTAAGGGCAATATTCAATCTTAATAAAGTAAGAACATGTAAGGAGGTCTTAACGCACGTTTACACAACAACAGTACCGATGGAGTTGGCACGTGCCGGGAAGTTCTTTGTCTCAGCTAGTCAGATCTTATGTCAAACGCAAAGTCCAGAAAAATAACAGCTTAACTACAATTGGCATATCAACAAGCGTCTATAGTATCAATAGTGATGCTTCACTAATTCCTATGGTCATGAACATTGCCACCCTAATTGAACAGTCTAATAAACAAAGTATTACATGGCCATTGGTGACTCGGTACCAAGCTTGTTAAGCTAAGATGATCTGACATTAGGGCACTGATTGTCCAACCCAATGGATATGTACAACATTTTTTTTTCTTTTAAAATTTTTCTTTTTTTTCCCTTTTAAATCTTTTTTCACTTTAAATGTTATTTTTTATTAATCCAATGTCTTTTTAATAATTTATTTTTTTACTATGGTTGTAATATGTCTCGCTTTTGTAAATGATTTTAAGTAATCATACAATAAAGTATTCATTCATTCATGCTTGGTGAATTATGATTGGCTGGCTCCCTCATTGTTGTCACTATTGCGACAAATAACTTCCTTTCCATCCAGTCTGCGTGCAGAAAAGTGGGGAGTCTAGCCTTCTATCATGATACATGACTCACTTGGCTCAAACTAATATGAGCTGAGCTCAGAGGGGAGTGTCTTCAACCAACCCCTTGCTCCATGTCCAGATGTAACTGACTGTACAACAGCCCCACCAACCACTCAGAGCCATTAGCCTTAATGTAATAAGTAGGCATACCCTACATGGACCCTCTTAATATGGGAGTGGTCCTCTACTCAGCCCTACTGAATTTCAATATTTAAAGGAGGGACTAGTGACTGCTCCCATGCCCCACACAGCTTCTCAGATGGCTCAACTTGACATATTATGGCCTTTGGCTTGCCACCCTTTAAAGCACATAAGATTGTTTTGTGACTAACTAAATGTCAGACAATCTACACTTCCAAATCACAAATCTAAGATATACATCCCTGTGATCTTGATTCACCTTGCCCTAGAGGTATTGAGCTGACATGAACTACACTGCCCCAGGATCCATGGCCTCCCAAAGACATTGACTTAGGGCAGGCACCAGCCTGACTAGGTATGTGCAAAATAATTCAGTTTTTGTTTGTGAAGCTTCATGATTTAAAAAAAAATCCTGAATATACGTTTATGTTGAGAGAGATGTGGGTTGCCAGTGTCTCGGTTGATTTGTTGATGTAAACCATACCTCATGTTCAATACAATAATGTGATACACTTGCAGCAGACTGATTAGAGCAGTAAATGTCTATTGGTGAGATTTTTTCTGCCCAACCTGGTCTCCCATTGGTGAAAATAAAATTAAACACAATAGAATAACAAAAGACATTTTTTGTACTGTGTGAATTCTACAAGTGTTATTTAAATATTTCTCATGAGTTTTTGTGACATGAAATTGACTCTGTGCGATGTCTGAGAGTTTTTGGGGTTCTGGCTAACTAGACACCATTTCTGCTGTCTTTTCAGAGGCACTAACCTGGCCAAAACCTAGGACTTGTTCAGAGATACCAACTGCAGAGGTGACCAAACATGTCCCATTTATGCTGCCTATTCGGAGGTGAAACCGATATAGGGCTGGCTTTGCTCTTCATAGATGCTTCTGATAAGTGGAACATGGAGGCGAATCTAGCATGTAATACTTTTTTCCTGACCTATTTGAATTTGAGATGCACTGATCTCATATGAATGAGTGCACCCAAATCCTAGAGTGTTTCTGGGAGTAGTGCAACTGAAGTTCAGTTAGTGTTTCTTACTCTCATGCACCTCATTCCCCAGCACATACCAAGTGTAGCTATCCAGTGAAGAGCATAACTATTCAAAAGGTGTCCTAGCAGATCATTCATGTTGATCAAAGTGCAACTGAGACAAATACATTTCAACATCCAACCGAAAAGGAGTTGACTGTACACTGCTTTCGAAACAGCTTGGTCACCAATGCTAATTAATGAATTACTTTATTAGTCTCGTTTAGATTTGATTGGCCAATTCGGCGAACAACCCTTAACTCACTGACCATCACTCTCTATTCATAGACAAATAAATGGCATTTGCTATAAATATTTAAATATAAAAATGTCAAAAATTACACATTCTCAAAATTACTGGCATTTACCAGTTAAGGTAACCAAAGAAAAACAATTTAAACCACATGACCGTCAATTTCAGTGACTTTTTCTGTAGTAATTTCAGCATCCTTAAAAAAAGTTTTTCCCAGTAAATGGCAAGGGATTTATGAATACAATACTTCATTTTATTTTATAGAGAGCTGCTGTCAAATTATGCCTTTGATTGTATACACAGGTTGCTATTCATAACATTATTTTCGGGTGAAAATACCTATTTTTTAACTGCTAGGAGTTTACCAAAGCATTCCTGGCAGGTCTGACTTCATCTACTACTAGGAATTTCACAAGCATAGTGAAATCTGTGATGGTAAACCTCATGCAAGTAGAAGGGAATGGTGGTTTGCCTTATAAGTATGCGAACACTAACATGTACATTTGATGGCATTTACAAACTCTGAGGCAGCACTGTCCAGTCATAGAAATGGATAGAACTTAGTGGGGAGGCAGCTGAGGGGGCTTCTTACTGACAAGGAGGAAGAATTCTTAGGGCGGGGACACTCCGTTGGAGTAACCAGTCGCTTTATAAACTTCTAATCTAATCTAATCTAGAAATGTACTCCTCCCCTTTCAGGGTGGGAAGGGGGACGGATTACTCAGATTTGCTAGGAACATGGGGGAAAGGCTTTCTCCATGGGGCAAAATGTTCTCCATGAAGAAAAAAAAGTGCATTTGCACAATAGGCCACATCCCACCCTTGTGTGTAATTCTCTTGGGAGTCAGGTGAATGTGTCACATGACATTCCCAGTTCACAGTGTCTGGTGCAGCTTTTCAGGTGTTCTTCCGGAAATGTTTGTGAATTGAAAAAAACGTAAAACTACATTCAGACTGAGATGTACATCTATACCTGTACTTTAAACATTTGTTGTGAATTCGGACCATGGACTTAAATATGTAACAAGAGCCCCAGTTACAGAGACTGTCTCAAAAACTGAAGAAAAGAACTTCACCTTCGTTTTAAATAACAAAGCCAAACTTGGCAAAGGAGTTTTCAATGTTGAGTCTGGACTGTCAAAGCCTAAAGGAGTGTTTAGGACCCACTTTTCTCCCATATAAACTCAATCTATCTAATTTTGAGTAAGGATTGGAAGTGGCTATAGAAATCCACAACATATTCCGTGTTCCTTTCTAGCCAGCTACTGACATGTGACTAAATGAACAGAAAAAACACAAATTAAGCGGCATTTGTTATCCACTGACTTATGGAGTCCTTCCGTCATGCCCTAACAAGAACATGACTATTCTTTGCAAACAAAATTGTAACTGCCTTCGTAGAGGTATCGTCTGAAGCAATATGAATTTGAGCTTCCCATTCAAATGTAAGCAAACCTTTTCTGATTAGTTCTAAGGGGAGATTCCTGAAACAAAATTTGAGCATTAGCTTATTTTAAATTATGCATAGTCCTTCCTCTTTTTGAAGTACTTGTATTCAATTAATGTGGAAATAAATAATGTTGAATTTAATGCTCTTTGTTTCTGAGCTAATTAATTAGAGTCTTCAATTAAAATAATCAACTTTGATTGATTACAAGTCTTTGAAAATCAAAACAAACTGTATAACTCAAGTCAAGTCAAATATATCTTTATTACGGCCAACATGGCCCAGAAAGTACAGATACTTGCAACATGGTATTAAACGTTTTCAGCAGATTAATTTTAAAATACAATAAAATAGACTCCAAAGGTATATACAATTTAAAATAAGGATTAAAATCGGAGTAATACTTTCCTCCCAGGATTTTTACATAGCATCATCAATAATAGGATCAAAGTGCGTGGTGCAATATTCAGAAATTACTGGCGTTCAGGAGCCCCCCATGTTAGGGTTTTCCATCCACTCAGAACCAATTGGTAAGAGGGATGGAACTGTAGCTATTTCCTAGCTGCCAGGGCAATTGAATATTTAATAAAAATCCTTCTTGTACACCACATTGAAAAAAGGAACCCTGCCACAGAATAGACTATTGGAATACTAAGGTCACATTTCAGTATCCTGAAAGTTTCAACGCAGGACCCCCTGCCTAAATTTCTACAAATCTGGGCTAACCATCTTTTTCCCGTTTTGCTGTACCCCGGGCATACAAAGAAGACATGGAGCTCAGATTCCCCAGGATAGTCACAAGCAGGGCACCTGGACTCATTTTGTGGTTTCATTTTGGAGGTCATTCAGCACAAAGGTAGGACTCCAAATCTAAACTGTAAGAAGAGTTTTCTAGCAGCCGGGGGATTAATTTGGTCAAAGACTCTTTCAAAAAAGTTTGGGAAGTTTTACATAAATTAGAATCTGAGTGTAGCAGGGATAGTCTATAGTTCTTGTAGATAATTTTTAGTTGTTGTTTAGAAACTTGAGTACAAGCTACCTCGGGATTAGACCAGCATTCCCCCAAACCCAAATCAACTAATAGGTTTTTAGTATGAGCCAATCAAGGGACCCTAGCAGCACCCCTCATTTCTAGAACTTCAGACAGTTCCTCTCTGTAGACAGTGAGTTCCGGGGTCCACCATAGTCGATGCCAGTATAGAAGGGGTCTGAGGCATAAGACTGCCTCCAGTTCCATGAGACCCAAGTCTAAACGGAGAGGTGTTAGAGGGGTATGGAGTTTGAGTTTGAGTTTGAGTTTAAAAATATTTATATAGCGCACTTTCACCAGCGGTTTCATGGCGTTGCAACAGACAGCTCCCCAGAGTAGGAGTAACAGAAAAATAAGAAGAAGAAAACAAGAACAGCAAGTGATCTACTTAAAAGATTTAGCAAATAAATGGGCTTTGAGTTTTTTTCCGGAATTGGTTAGAGATCTAAGCTCTAAAGGCAGGGAATTCCACAGGACTGGGGCAAGGGTCGCAAACTTCGATCCTCCCCATTTCTTCCTTCGGAAACAAGAGACTGACAACAGATTGCACGGTATATTAAAGAGATTCCTGATGTATTGATGTATTGATTTATCTATATTAGGGACTTGGGCCTACAGTGCCCCCACAATTCTGCTCCGTATAGCGCACCCCCACAGGCCTGAACCTTGTGGATTTCCAGTGCTGGACTGACGGCGCTTTTGTTGGAGTTATTATAAACCTTCAATATCCCCCCTGTGGACTGTGCTAGTTTTAATGTTGATTTGCCTATATGTGCCCCCCAGTTGATTGCCTCAGTGATTGTGTTGCCTAGATACGTAAATGATGTGACTCTTTCTAGGGGTAAATTATTTAATGAAGGGTTTGGACGAGTACTCTTGGGTTTATTGAAAACCATGAATTTTGTTTTCTGGAGGTTGATCTCAAGTCCCCTAAACTGTATAACTGCATTTAGTTACCCACTTCATCTCAACTGGATTGAAAAGTAGGGGTGGACAGAACTCGCAGTTTCACTCCACAGAATTTCACTGAGTTACATAAAAACTCTGGGAGATTCCACGGAGTTCCGCCAGTGTGCAGAAATCAATATGTCACACTGCTCGCACTGATTTTTAGCACTCGGCAATTGTTCTGTGCTGCAAAACCAGTGTGAACAGCACCACGCTGCGCGTCAGATGGCGCTGCTTCTTTGCTGACGCTTAAATAGATTTTCTACTTTAGCAGAAGCTTTCTTACCATGAAGGGTTGCAACTACCTGCAACCTCCCGTGTTGAGGTAATACCTGTAGGTGCCATTCTAGCACCCGAAAATCATGATGTGGTGGTAAATTCTCACTCACTAACTTTAATTTGGAAAGCCGCTAGCAACAAAAAACTATGCCATGCGGAGGTTGGTGAACTTTTGTCAAAACTCTGTGCTTTAAGCATAATGCAAGTGAACAAATCTCTGCAAACTCTGCAAGTGGAGCAGAATGATTTGCATACTGCTATTGAAAAGGCAAGTGTCCTAGCATGGGTCAAATTCAGCAAATTGAACATCAAAACTATAAATGGACAGGAATGATTTGGTTTTTCAATTCATCAGCCCATAGGATAGCTGTGCATAGAATGGTGGCAGTAACTGCACTAGTGGGCAGTGTTAGTTTGAAAAGAAGATTCTGCTAACAGTTTGAAATATGTAGTAGATATTCTGGGGAGAAATCAGTTTATGGATGATTTTGTATTACATGTCTTTGATTTCAATAAATGCACCATAAAATGGAAGTAATCATGTTTTTATTTCTGTATTGGCATTTTGGAGAGAGAACAACAATGCAGCAACATCAGGGAGAGAAAAGGGAGGAAGAGAGAGGAGGCACAGCATGTGAGCATTTTAAGTACAAGTAGAATCATCACATTGACCCATCAGTGGAGGAGCACATGCACAACACTTTAGCATAATATTGCCCACATTAAATGCAGTCTACCCAGGGTAAAATTGGCAGAGGATCGTGGGTTCTCCGAGCTCCCAACATTCAGACATCAAGGGGGTGAGTGATCGGGTGAAGTCATGGCATCAGGGATGATCGTGTTCAGGGAGTGTAAGGGTCACCACTCAAGGAGAGGCTTTCCACATCCAGCAGAGGGGACGAGTCTCCCTGTCTTAGACATATTAGCAATGGTTCCCAAATGTCTTTGGGGCGTGAGCATGGTGGTATAACCTCCCAGGAGGTGCAGAGTTGTTCCGGGCAGGAGGTCGCATTTTGAAGCCATGCCTCCGTTGTGGGAGCAAGCCATCTCCCCCAGTGCATGGGCACCTGCCATTTGGTGAGGAGATGGAGCATAGAAGTGGACGTTTTTGACATATCCCAGGAGGCTGATCAGGTGAGTCTGAAGGGGGAGTGACCCGTGAAAGTGAGCAGAGCGTCAAAATCCCAGTCCAGTAGTCTGCCACCTGCAGACACTCCCGAACAAGATGGGGACAGGAAGCCTGAGGGGCATCACAGCTTAATCAGTGTGTGTCCACCACCAGACCCATGTGGTAGAGCTGCATCGGGGTGTAGTAAAGGCCGTGGAGGAACTTGATGTGGATTAGATGCAATCTGGAGAGGGCTGTCGTTTGACCACAGCAAAAAACCCACTGAGCATCAGTGATAGGGGGATTAGTGTCCTTTTCCCAGGCCGTGCCAGAAGGTGGCATTTCTTGCATAATGGAGTAAAGATGACTAACCAGTCTGTGATGTGATGGGTTGGTTAGTATGTGTTAAGGGGCTTGCAGCATGGAGGGGCAGGGAAGGTGTCATGTATCACATGACAACTCAAAAAGAGGCCTGGAGCTGATGATAAAGGAGGATCTCAAGCACCCAGGAGTGTGAGGGTCCAGAGGGCACAAACAGGAGTAGAAAATAGTTATAAGGATGTAGATGAGTGGAAGGTTGTGAGGCCTCATCCGCACACCCTCGTTCTGTAGTGGCTGCAGTACAGTAGAGGGTTATGCACAATGGGAATGGAGGGAATGTACAGGCAGGGGAGTCTGACACATTGTCGCATGCCATCCCAAGCCCACGGCACAAACTCCACTGTATCAATCTCATTACACAGATACTTGCATGGTTTGTAAAGTGCCACGACTAGGCGGAAGGGTACCACAAGGTCCTCCTCAAAAGCCATGAGAGGTTGAAATTGCGTGGAGTAGAGCTAAAAATGAATGTATTGAGCCTGGGAAGTGAGTTCATAAAGAGACATATTGCGAACGCCCAAGCCCCCCCTGTTGGAAAGGTAAAGTGAGCATCTCTCAAGAGCTCTTCAGTTGCTTGCTAGCCCAAATCAAGGCAACAAGATTGGAGTGCAGCTGCCATAGGAAATGTGCCATAAGTGGGTATTGATATATTTATGAATAGGTAAACTACTTGCGTGGGACAACCATTTTTTGCAATGATTATCCGTCTCATCACAGATAATGGTAACTAGGTCAATACCAGAATCCTCTCTTCCAGCCACGCCACAGAGCAGCCAAGGTTGGCCTTCTAGAGTTCATCAAGGTCTCGGCTGAGCCAGATGCCCAGATATCAGACCAGTTTAGAGGCCCATTGCAGTGGGTATTCAGAGATAAACGGCTGTGTGCACTCAATGAGGAGGAATAGTGTGGACTTATCGCAGTTCACATGGATATCGGAGTATCTGTAGTGTAGTTCCTATATTCCCAATAGGCTCTGCGCATTGGAATAACATATACTATAGTTTAGACGTAGGACTGAAGTCGACTAGGTCTCTATCGTATATATTAAACTTAATTGTGAGTGCCAGCTAGCTCAGAGGTCACTAGAAGCTTTCTCGAATTCACAAAAAGGGATTCGTTTCTGACAACTGCATAAACATGACAACTTTGTTTCCCCAGGATAAGAAATGTATCTCTAGAGTCGCGGAAATAATAGATAACTATTTTACTCAGTCAATCGTGCATGCTTCGTTTCACCAGAGGTGCTGAGAAAATAGAGAGACGGGCGTCTCAATAAAAAGTATTTATTGAACAGTCTTCTTTCTCAAGCATAAGAAATGTACTGCTGCAATCGTAATACTTGTAATAAAGTACAATGTAAATAATACGAACAGTATTGTAAAGTAGTACTGTAAAAGCATGATATGGTTTCTAAGCCATAAATTGCCTAAAAGGTATAAAATACATACAGTAATAAATAATGACTAAAAGTAATCAACTGGTGCTTCTAAAATATGCCTACCCCGGTGTCCCCAACCTAAGTCTAGTACAAGGGAAGAAGTAAGTGAGGAGTAGCCTAAGTTTAGTAGTTTTCTGCCAGAAATCTATTCAAAGAATTCACTAAGAGGTCTAATCAGCTCCGTACCGTGGTTTTAGAATGAAGGAGGTCTTGTATCTCTCTCTCAGGACTCGATTTCCCAGATACCCGCAAGGGTAGCCTGGAAACACTGGAGCTCAATTTCTCGGCAGGAGAAAAGACAGAGTCTCTCAGTGCGTCAGCTGGAGGGTCAGCTTCCTTCGGCACTTGCTGCTGCAGGGCGTCTGGCAAGTAGATAGTCGATCTGCTCCAAACCACTGTGTGTTTATCTGGGCAAACCTAGGCATATTTATACTTTGGAGGTGCCGAGTTTGATGCATGATTGGAATTAATAACGTCACTCAAAGGCTTGATTCTTTGAAAACTCCAGAATATCTTGGAGAACTCAATATTCAAGCAGGGGTAAGTCCCTAGCTGTTGAAGGCGGGTTTTTCCAAGAAATCGTTGTTTATTTCTCGGAACTTAGTGGAAGTAGCCATGCCGTATTTGGGCTGCAAGGCTTAAGCCAAATATGGTAGTGATTTCGATGCCTATATAAGGATAAGATAAAGTATACCTATATAAGGTCATGAATCGGGATAATTTACACTAGGGTCCTAGATTCATTTTTAACATATCCACCAAAGAGTATGACCTTGTGAATAACTGGGGCTAAGTTTTCCTGAGGTTTTCAAATCTATAACGTCACATTTTCCGCATAAATGAATACCACTAAGCCCCTGGCCAAGAAACCAAGGCCTCGGTAGGCGTGGTGTGCCGCAGCTGGGACACAAAGGGCTCCATCGCCACAGCAAATAGGATCGGAGACAATAGGCATCCCTAGCGAGTCCCGCGGGTAATCAGGAAAGGATCAGACTGCAAACAGTTAAGTGAAAGGTGGACCGTAGGGGAGGTGTATAGAAGATGGATCAAGCGGATAAGGTGCAGACTGATGCCGAGTTGGAAAGTAGGTGGTCTAGGTACGCCCAGTCCAAGGAATCAAATATCTTCATGGCATCCAGTATTGCGGAGGCAAGCTGATGGTCAGGAATGTAGATGAGGGCAAACGTTGTGGGGAGATTGTGTGAAGTGGACCAGCCTGGCACAAACTGAGACTGATCCAAGTGCACAATAACAGGCAGCAGGGAGCAGAGGCAGTTCGCCAGCAGTATTGAGAACATTTTATTGTCTAGGTTTATCATAGAGAGTGGCTAGTATGAGTTGCAAAGGTATGCTGGCTTGCCAGGTTTCAGAAGTGCGACTATAACTGCTTCTCGCAGGGAAGGCAGCAATACCATGGACTCTTGAGTATCCTCATAGATTGCTAGCAAGTGAGGAGCTAGCAATGCCGCATACTCTTCATAGAATGAGGCTGTAAGTCCATCCAGTCCCGGCACCTTTTCGCTGGGAAGCTTCTGAATGACCTGGATGACCTCCTACATTGAGAAGGGGGAATCTAGATACAAATGATGAGCTCGGCCCAGCCAAAGCAGCTGGATCAAGTCTAGGTAAGCAGCATGATCCCACGCATCAGGCATCAGCACTGCATCGTAGAGCCTGGCGTAGTAAGCGGTAATGGTGTGAAGAAGTCCAGAAGGGGTGGACGGTCGTTCCTTCTGCTCGTCTAGGAGCTTCACCACATAGATGGAGGCCCAGGGTTTGTACAGCATACTGGCTTTTATTTTACCCAAACAGTCACACTCCCCATATCGGTATGCAGGCCACCTTACAGCCTAGATAATTTGTCTCACATAGGGCATCTTCTTCAAATTTGGAGAGTTTCACTCGAGTAGCTGCCATGGTGGTTGGATGTTAGGAAGTATTGTGTTCCAGCTGCAGGGACAAGAGGTTCAGTTTCAGTATGGTTAGTTGCTCTCGCATTGCCTGTACGATGCCTGATTGTTTTGTAAATGTAAATGTAAATGTATTGCGATTTATATAGCGCACGTATCACCCGAAGGCATCAAGGCGCTTGCTTAGGGAACCCGTCCTGGTATTCCCCTGTGAGATACCCCGGCAGGGTATCCGCAAGGTGAAAGCCAGGCATCCCGCCGCGAGGGGCCGTTGTGGAGATTAAGAAAGCTATTGCCCAGAGTCGCAGAGTCTGAACCCGTGAATCGAGTAGGCACCGGAGCGAGAATTGTCGAGTCCATGGACATATTAGGACTCAAGACCCCGCCGAGCCGGGAATCGAACCCTGGTCCTGGGCTGACCTCTGCTTCCAGGTCTGCCTCCTCTAACCAGTGAGCCACACTTCTCCACTAGCCAATGCAAGTACCACAGAATACCACTTTTAAGGCACCCCAAAGAGTCGATGAGATGTCCTCAAGTCAACATTATTACTGAAGTAGCCTATGATAGCAGTATGGACCTCATTCCTGAACACCGCGTCTCAGTTCAGAACAGTTGTAGATGAGTAGCTGGAGGCGGGAGTCTCCTAGATTCGCACACTTTCCTGCTCCGCCTCCCCCCCGGGTCGACTGGCTCGGCCCCAACAAAAGGGCTCGGACCGCAAGTTGAGTGGGGTGCGCCGGCTGTCCAAGGCTGTGTGCTGTGAGGTGGGGTGATAGGCCTCACTAGAGTCTCGGAGCTCAACACAGCCTCCAGGGGTGCTCCACTGCACAGCTCCTCAGGGGGCACCAGGCAGGCGCTACCCATATGGGGGCAGCCAGTGCAGCAGTCCCAAGTGACAGGCTGAGTCCAGAGCCCGGCATGGGCCACAATGCGACCTGGAGCAGTGTGGGTGTCATGGGCGTCCTGGAGCCTCACCAATGGCACTGGCGGCTTCACATTGGTTCCATGCGGGTTGCCATTGTGGTGGGAGCTGTGGTTGGGGCTGAACAAGGATGCCTGTGGGATTCTAACATCGACCAGCAGAGCCCTCTAAAGAGCGACCATCTTGCTACCTGGTTACGCTCCGCACCCTGTAATTAATACACTTAATGTGAATATTGAATCCAACTCACGTGCAGAAAAAAGCAAACATGCCCATCATCTTTTATTTAAGTAAAATACACTATATTGTCGAAATAGTTTTGCAACAGGATTTGATTTTTTATGTGTTTTTTTAGGGTTACTACACTAAGAAGTACTGAACTAGTCATTTATTTAAATTTTGCAATTCATTTCAATTGTCCACTTTTTCGTGACAAATGGGTACACACAGGGCTTTAAGTGGGATGAAAAAACTGGGGGGTCTCTCAAGGGGGCGTGGCCAATGTAATTAAGGGCGTGGATTAATAACACGTAAGCTAAAATTCTGTGCTTATCACAGTGTGCCACCCAACTTGTATTTTGCTGTTTCTGTCATTGCATCCAGATATGATACAACAAGTGAATCCTATTACAAGTCAGGACTATTTGCTTTGTCAATGGTTGTTAGTTGCATAACGTAAATAAGCAGCAACTGTGGCTTGTATATAATATTGAAAAAGCTTCCACATAAAGCCCTGGTACTGACACCACAATGTTGCTGCTCCTGAGTTCCGAAAAGAGAAGAGAAATGAAGAGAGAAAATGACTCTTTAAAGGATTTCTCTTCCCCTATAACACTTGAATAAAACGTACCTCCTGTGCCAGGGCACAAAACAGAGCCCGATAGAGACCCGTTTCGAGGCTTCCTCAAATAAACTGCCGGTGCTCAGACCCGGAGAGACCCGGCCCACTTAAAGCCCTGGGTACACATATCAGAGAGAGATGCAAGCAAAACCACAAGTCATCAAAAGGTTTCAGTTTTGCAGAGATATAATTCTGAATGTAACCTTATTTCTAGCACAGCTTCTAATTTAGTGCTTCAATAATTCACTTTAACAAAACGTGTTGCATGGCCTTTACAGCGCTCTATAAATCACTTAGGAATGTTTTACATGGGTATTTCAAAGACTGACGGCCTTGCCAGCGCTTCCAGCATGGTGCACCCATAACAATGGGTCTTCTAAGAATTTCTAGGGTTTAGGTTACCTGATGCCCCTGACGGAACAACTGAGATTCCCATGTGGGTTACTCAGCACATTCATCCTTTTTCCTTTAGTATGACGTCCTACTTGAGTTTATCAGCATAGACTGGGTTATTGCTTTTGCAAAGTCAGACATGGGTATAGTTTCCGAAACAGTGACTGCGATGAAATTAGGTAGGAACCCTTGATGGATCCCTGAAAAGCTGTGGCTATGCAGAACCTCAACTGGTTGAAGAGAATCAACAAAGAAAGAGAGTCAGAAGTGATAGTAGTTAAATATTTCGATTGAATTAAATTTATTTCGCATTTCTTAACTTGTTAGAAACCTACAATTGAACTAATTAGCTCTTTTAGAAACTGAAATTCGGTTTACACATTCAGATTAAATTTAATATACTGTGCCTTACGAAGAATAATGACTAGTAAACATGAAATCGATCCACGGATCAAAAGAAGAGTGCAGACAGTGACGACCAGACCTAGCATCATCCAATTCAAGTGAAATTAGAGCAGCGTCTAGCAAATGTGCCTCAAGACAAAGATCCAACAACTCAGAAATTGACACCAGCGAGGAGATACCTCTGAGGAGAGAGTACATTTGTGAAGTGTGCAGGTCGCTGCTCCAGGGCATACCTTGCTGCGTCAGGCTAAGAACACAAAAGGAAGGGCTGGCTTCAAAATGATCAAATTGTGATTGGTTCAATGCTCTATAGAATAAGACTGTGAGCAAATATCGGAATATGAGTTTTTATCAGATTGGCGTTTTATGAAAAATTGATCCCAAAAAGTTTTAATTGTGATAATTAATCAGTGCTTAATTTGAGCCAGTGGTTTCTGGTGCTCGGCACCGGCATATAATTATCAACACCGGGTCTTATGACAGACTGCCACATGGTGGCAATGTTAGTCCAGTTTTGTGATGAACACAATAGTTGTTTAATAATTCTATATACATTAAAATGACTAACACTTGCCACCCAAAGCTATAAAAGTAGCTTGGGTGGCAGGAATTAGTCATTTTTAAATGTATAAAAAGTCTGTATTGTCATTAGTAGCGCAATGGTTGGTGCAAGCTCCTGTGGGCTCCTGATAAGGGCCCCGGCACTTAATTATTTACAAATTAAGTTCTGTAACAAATAGCACCTTACCATATACAGGCTCAATTTGAGTCCTGCAGGTATTGCGGTGAAATAAAAAATTTCTGGCGAAATACTGTTTGTATTCATTGCAGTTTTTCCACTGACCAGTTTCACGGCCAATTCTGGGTTTTCCAGGTCCAATTGGGGAACAGAGTGTGTGTTGTGCTTTTAGTGCATGGTACAACAATACGTTGTACCATGATAATTCCCCCATGGAATATCTTTGGGATTTGTGCAGGGATAACCTCTGGATCTATGTGCATATTTCGAAGGACTTCAAATCTGGACTCAGACGCAAACAGAATTTACGTCCATCTCCATACTTACAGAAATTTGAATGATGGACAAAGTGTCTTTCTCCTTGTCATGGTCTGTGCTTACATCAAGGCTCATCCCCCTGAAGCTGCAACAAATTCCTTTTCCCAACAAAGACCTTTCTGAACTTTATTTTTCCCTTGGAAGTATCTCGTATATGTACAGCACATGAGTGCACAAACCAGAATTCAGAAACACCATTCCTTGGTGAGGATTTTTTATTCATTCTATTCGGTTAACAATTTCTTTTTCCAAAGTATAAAAGGATAACCACGTCCAGTTTTCAAGGCTGTTTATACTTTTATGACGATACAGGGAGATGTGATTTTTCAACAAAGGTTGTGGTGGAAATATGTCATCCCAGAGCCTTAAGCAGGAAAAGAGGTGCAAGGGGAAAGGAGGTGCAACTACCACCAAGCCACTGACCCCTTTCCACTGGAGAAGGCAGTGGTTAGCGCCTGTGTGGGAATCAGATGGCTCATCACTGCAGGGCACTGCTCCAGAATGTGCAATAACAAAGTATGCAGTGTTTGCATATTCAGATCTATCTACCCCACCAGCTCTGTAACCTTTTTCACACACAAAAACAATAAAAGTGTCCATAAGGTGTTGCTGGGGTGTAGTCTCGGGTTAATTGGCTACTGCTGAGTGGAACCACAAGCCGTATACACTTGGCTTTCCACTAGAAAAGAAGGGACTCTGAAGTGCCCAATGACCCGCAGTTCACTTTGCTGGTGTGAGTTTTTGAAAGGGTGGGACTGGTCCTTCAGCTCCCTGGCTGGCACCAAGCAGGGCCCTTGGGGCACTAGGCAGGGCCCAAGTCCTAAGAAAGAAGTGGGGGGACGCTGACATCATGACAGGAAGGGATGTCACGAAAGGTGGCTTGCATCATCAGACTCATTGCCTCCCCTCGCTCAGCCCTTAGATGCAATTGCATCAGAGAAGCCCGCGCGTGAGCAGCATTCTGAATGGGCTCCGATCTCGCCCCAGAGAAGTTAAAGAGTGAATGTGTGGCTCCATTTGCTCCAGTTATCGAGCTCCTGATGAAATAAGTGGGGGGACGCCATCCATGCAGCGGGGTACCCCGACTCGAACCCTGGCCTTAGGCATGCTGTTTATTCTCATGGCACACAAAATAGAGTGCCCACACTACCAGGAAAGACCCACCAGATATTGATATGTAAATTTGTATATGTTTAAGTAAATGCAGTCAATTTTTGCTTCCAAATGTTACTGTCTTTGTTCTTCTTTCTGAGTCGTTGGATAGCAATGGCTTCAATCTTCAATGGCTGCATGTACACTAACATCTGAAATGTTAATCGTACCTCAACGGAAAATGGAGCTGAGTTCTCCTTGCGTTAATCAGAAAGAGGTCATTCATTCTTTCTTTTACTCTCTGTTACTTGCTTTCTTACTATTTCCTACTGTCTTACCATTTCTCTCTTTCAACCATTCCTTTGCGCTCTCTCGGTTTCTCGCTGGATCTCTGATTCAATCTCTCGCCCCATTGAAATCTTATTAACTCCTTTTCCCTTTTTTTTCATTTCTTTTCTGTTTATCTCTCTCCCTGAGTTCCATGTGTAATCCCAGCCCTCCTTCTATCACTTCCTCTCTGCAGCAACCCAATGACAAAATCTGAAGCGTAGAACGCGCGGGATTATCCATAAACTCACCTTTTGTAAAAACCCCGCTCAATTCCCTCCATATTTTAGTCTAGGAGGGCCCTCATGGATCATCATATTTTTTCATTAGAATTCTACAGTGTTCTTTAATTGATTCATCAATATTTAATGTTTCAGCACATTCAGCCTGTGATAGAAAGCACTTGTTTTTCCACTTCTGGGTGATTTATCACAAAGTTAACAGCCTCAATGTCTCAGAAAATGATGAAACCTGAATATATTAAAGCAGAAGCCCAGCAGCAAAATGCATTGCTGCAGCATGGAGCTTCAGTGAGCAGGTGCTTTGTGCCTGCATGCAGTGCGAGAATGTAAATACTGCAGTGCAATGGGAGCTGGTCAGCTGACAGACTCCCGGGCACAGCAGGCATGACGAGCAAATTTACACACATGACCGGGCAATATTTCACAGACAGGCACACTCAGTGACAAGTGAAAAACGAAATTTGCACTGACTGACCAGCACAGGAATGATATTTGCACCAAATTAAAACCAAGGACCTGATTTAGAGTTTGGTGGATGAGTTACTCTGGCGCAGACGTGAACAATATCCTGGCTACCTTATTAAAAGTGCATTATATCCTATGGCACACGTAATACGGTGGACAGGATGTCCATCACATTTGTGACAGAGTACCGGTCCACCAAACTCTAAATTAGGCCTTCTTTTTGCGCTGGTTGATTGATACGAATGCTGGTGCAAAATCGCTCAGTTGCTAGGGCAAAAATGACCAGTAACCAAGGCTATGTTGGAAAACCAGACTAAACTATAAACCACTTTAATAGTCAGAGCTGGCCTTGTTGCAAATGTTATTGGTTTTGTTGTCCTGATTGAGATTCTTGCTATAGTTAGGGCTGGATTACATGCAGCGTGCAAACATTTGTACACAGCAGTAAATTCAGCAGAGATGAATGTGTAAAAAATGTGCACATCAGCAACTTCTTAGAAATTGTTGGGTACAAGTGTTCAATTTGGAATTTGGAAAGAGAATAACATTTCAGCATGAAAACAAGAAACTGAATGCTGACGTATGACTGCTTTATGAATTTAAACTGAAATGGCCAAAATTCGGCCGCAAAACAACTTCTAAAGGCTACATGCAATGTGGTGCACAGAAAAGGATGTACCACCACAGAAGTTATGGCTACATGCAAACATCTCTGCCAGTGCTTAATTTGAGCCGGTGGTTTCCAGGGCTCTGCACCAGCACTTAACATTGCCAGCACTTAATTGATGGAACCTGCACTTATGACAACTGCCACATGGTGGCACTGTTTGTCCAATTTAAAGAAGAGCAGAAAAACAGTTGTTTGTTAATTCAGTATATATTAAAAACAACTAATAACTGCCACCAAGGTCATTCTTAAAGCTTTGGCGGCCAAGAAGAATCTGAATTGTCACACTTGCAGCAGTGTGATGGTTAGTAGTTGTATTAGTACCGTGGCAATGTGCAGTGCAAACTACGGTGGTCATCGGACAAGGTCTCCGGGACGTATTTTTTTGTTTTTTTTACAAATTAAGCACTGATTTCCACTCAGCCAGCAATCCGGTGCCTGCTCGTTGCAGTAACCCAGCATATGGCCATTGTAAACGCAATTCCTTTGCGCAAGAACCGTAAAAAGTCTTTGTTTCCCCTTGGACGGAAATGCCTGTCTAGCCACATTGCCACAGGATACAAAATGAAGTCAGACTGCACTGGAAACAGTTGCCCACTTTGTGCCTGTAAAAATATATCAGACTCAGACAGATTCCTATTCATGTATTTATTATTTGTGTGCATGCTGCTACCGACAGCTACTTGAAGCCTGGGGGGTTTCAATTAGTCGTTTGTGGCGCGAGCGAGAGAGCAGCGATCCCTCCATTAATGGCAAGCACGTGTGGAGTCACAGGACGACAGATTACCTGTGGCCGAAGGCTGCGGTGAAAAATGAGGGATGTCGTTCCCTAAACACGTCGGCGCAGTGATGCAAACTTGCTTGACCAGAAATATGATAATGTGAACATTTCCCCCGGAGGGATGCATGCTTCTTTTCAGAGAGAAATATTTTCAGAAAGACTGTGAGGGAAAAAAATGAGAAACAGGGCCACTTCTCCAGTGTCCGTGTTCTGGGAACAGGGCACGCCTGTGCCTTCTGGCCCCAGCAGGACTATTGCCATGATTACAAAAAATTGCCACAAAAATGTTGTGAAATTACATGAGGTGCAAAACCACCACATAACAACACTGTACCTTAGATCAAAACGGATGTGCGTGTCCATTTTGGACATGAGGGAGCATTTTGTGCTAAAAGAAAAAGCGCAAAATACACAAATGCCATGAACAGTAGCTGCCCGACGTCTGTCGTTTGCATTGTTCCCAAGCCAAAATTTGACCACGCAGTAATTAATACACGTGGTGAAATAGCATACGTTTATCAATTTTGTGTTATAAGTTTGAGGAGAAATTTGCAAAAATGTGCATTAATACACCTGCGTAATGGAAATTTCACCTGGGCCTCGTTGGTATTCAGATGCTGCCTCAGTCACCATCATGTATTAAATTACCTGTGCATAGGGATGAATTTCATTACACACAATTAGAAGATTGTCTGAAGTCAGGAAAGGGGATCCTCATTTTACAGAGGAGGAGGTAGAGGGTTACATCCTTTACCAAGAGGTGGACTTCTTGGTAGAAGAACCTAACGCTTCACATCAAATATGACCCCGCATCAAAATCCATACCAAACTTTTGATAGTTGGCTATAAAACAAGAGAGGATCCCACCAGAACAGGTATGGTTGATTTTAGCAGTCAGAAGGGAAGCAATCACCAGCACAGGAGGCGATATGATACTGGGGTTCAGTGACAGTGTATGCATCCACCCTCTTTTTTTAATAGAATTTGACAAAACACAAAAACTGTAGGGTGTGCAGGACATTCAATGACATCATTCATGCGCTACCAATGTTGTACTGCTGCTAAGTGTGTTTTCCACAGCTCACTAAGGCTAGTCTCCGGGAGCTACATCAAAGTTTTTAAACCGCTGTTGAGTTTACAAAATGTCAAATAAAGCCTATTTTGAGATTCTAGTGAGCTTCCCTTTACAGTAAAACTGAGAAAGTAAACTCCCTGCTTTTGGAAATCCTTTCTATTCATGGTCATACTTTTCTGTAGCCAAGGACCTTATAACATTCAGCTTCAGGGGTATTTTGTGTAAGTCTGTGAGAATTGGCTCCATTCCAGATATTGAGAATAAAACTGGCAAAGTAAATTTGTTTTGTTCTAATTCAATGTATGTAAATCTGTCTTATGTGGCCATCCAAAAGTTCTACACCAAACAAAAAAGTGACAGAAGGAATGACTGAATTAATCTTAGTGACTGCCAATCGCTTCTTGCCGCATTCCAGTCCATCATTTTGTGCCCACCGTGCCACTCTATACATACATCAATCATAGGTAAATCAGCCTAGATCCTGCTCCACTAGGAATACTTAAGTCAGAATGGCTAGGACAGGTTCCCTTCAGATAAGAGCACAAGCAACCCCAGTTTGGTTGTTGCCTGCTTTGACCTCATCTATGAGGTATAGATTGAATCTTGTTGTACAGAGGGCCATATCTGGTATATCCATTGCACATAGCGTCTCAACTGCAAAAAACAGCAGAGTGATGGAAGTAATACTTGAATTAAACTGAGCCGCAGGAAATCGATTGAGACGTATTTGAGTTCTTCAGTTTTTTCCCTCTGACAGAGAGCAGCCATATGCAAATCAGCATTGGTCCTGCTCCAGTAGGAACAATCTAGATCAAGCAAGACAAGATCCCCTCTAGACAGGAACACAAGCAATCCCAGAACATTTCCAGCCTACTTAGATCCTAATGGTGCAGTATGCCTTGATTCCTGTGGCACAATGAGCACAGGACCAACACCTGGGCACACTCTTTGCAGCACAGCGATGGGAGGTATGCTTGAATTCCACCCATCAGCTTTTTATTTTCATCAATGTGTAGGGCCTGGCGTGTATGTCCAGACAAAGTCTTGGTCACTGCATAAGACTCAAGGTGCACGGACAAAATGCAAACCAGTTGAAACTGGTCAGAGATTGCTGGCAAGGCAATTTGGGTGAGGTTGTTTCTACTGGAGCATGCCCAAGACTGATTTGCACGAGGTTGGTTCTTAACGAGTGGTGCAGTGGGCAAATAAACTGTAGAATTGTAAGATGCCTGCAGTAATTAATTACCTAAGTGGAGAGTAATCCAAATATTCCCCCATAAACGTCTTATATTAAACTGAAATTTGGCCTGGATCTGGTCCTCATGGATCTACTTTGAGCAGTACGGTTGCAGTCAATGTTTCTCAAGGGCACTGGTGCAAGCAGTGAGCAGACAATGCATGTTTAATATGTAACTCACCAGCCGGAGTCAAGGTCCAAAAGGTCACAAATAACTCATTACATACATCAGGAGGATTTATATCATGCTTCTGTTACTTCAATCAGTAAGAAGTCGAAGATCGCACTAGACAACATACGCATGCCATGGTGTACAGGAATAAATACGATTCAATGTAGACCTTGTTAAGTGAACAGATGATGGGAAATAGCCTTTTCAATGTAGTTTTACCACGTTGTACCTTTACCATGCATCTTTTACCACGCATGTTTTTAGAACGCAAATGCTTTTACAACTTATGCCTTTGCCACACATTTAAGGTAAATTTTGGGGTCTCCACCACAGAAATAAATTGTGTATATATATATATATATATATATATATATATATATATATATATATATAGAGACAATTCGTGGTAGAGGCTTACGCTGTAAAAGAATATGCTGTCTACAAAAATGCAGGGTAAAAAGTGCGGCATCCCCCAAGGATCATCTCTGAGCCCCACCCTCTTCAACGTCTACATGAGCCCCCTCGCGGCCATCGTATGCAAACACAACCTCAGCATAATCTCCTACGCCGACGACACCCAACTGATCCTCTCCCTGACCAACGACCCCGCCGCCACCAGAGCCAACCTGCACGAAGGGATGAAAGAGGTAGCCGAGTGGATGACGACCAGCCGCCTGAAACTGAACTCGGACAAGACGGAGGTCCTCATCCTGGGCTCCTCACCCTCCGCCTGGGATGACTCCTGGTGGCCTCCCGCCCTGGGCACCGCACCCAAACCAACAGACCATGCACGCAACCTGGGCTTCATCCTGGACTCCTCCCTCTCCATGACCAGGCAAGTCAACAACGTCTCCTCGGCGTGCTTCAACATCCTACGCATGCTACGGAAGATCTTCTGGTGGATCCCCACCGAGACCAGGAAGACCGTCACCCAGGCCCTCGTCACCAGCCGACTGGACTACGGCAACGCCCTCTACGCCGGTACCACCGCCAAGCTCCAGAAGAGACTCCAGCGGATCCAGAACGCCTCAGCCAGACTCATCCTCGACATCCCACGAACCAGCCACATCTCCGGACATCTGAGAGACCTTCACTGGCTCCCCGTCAACAAAAGAATCACCTTCCGCCTCCTCACCCACGCACACAAAGCCCTACACGACCAAGGCCCGAGCTACCTCAACAGCCGAGTCAACTTCTACGCTCCCAAACGCCACCTCCGATCAGCCAACCACGCCCTCGCCGCTGTCCCCCGCATCCGAAGAGCGACTACAGGAGGAAGGTCCTTCTCCTACCTGGCTGCCAAGACCTGGAACTCCCTAACGACCGACCAGCGCCTGCCTGACCCAAGACCACCTCTCCTTCAGGAAGAAGCTGAAGACCTGGCTGTTCGAGCAGTAGCGCCCCCCCCCCCCCCCCCCCAGCGCCTTGAGACCCTACGGGTATGTAGCGCGCTTTATAAGTGTCACTGATTGATTGATTGATAAAGGCATGCATGCAGAGTATTTCCCTACATTGTTGGGTCATACAACCCAGATGATGTAAGTTTCGGTGGCTTATTTTCCCACCTGATCAAGAGCACCACAGACAGCTAAATAACCACTCTCTGCAAATGTTACCTACTCCCAAATACAAAAAAAATGGACTCCCGTAACCAGCAGCACAAATTTCGCACCTCAACCGGCACCAGACAGGTTCCTAGACTCCACCGATTAATCATGCAGTGACACTTTCCACTCAAAAGACCCTAACCAACCTATTACTAGAACATATTCCCTTCAAAAATGGCGTCGTTCAAATCATCAATCATGGTGCTGATTAAACTGGTCCTGTAATGCACTATCTCTGAAACCACCTCCCTCGATCCAATAAAGACAAAAGGCAGGAAGAGAGCATCAACACTCACTGAATTCATCTTGTTGTAATTGCCCCCACAGCACACAACTCTTAATATGCCTCTCATCGCACTCAGTCCCTCAGGTCCTATTTGCAATTACACTGGTGTCTTTTGCCTTTCTGACTTCCTTTGAGACGCCTTCTCTTAGTTCAACAGCCTGTATTGTATGTATAGAAGTACCACAGAGCCTTCTGGGAGGGAATACATCTACTAGCGAAAGATCAGAATTCCGCAGCAGAGATTCAACTTAATGAAAAAATATTTTCAAAAGTGTTCGTGGCACAAGAACACCTACAAAATTCACATTTTACTACAACTCATAACCCCTAACCCAAAAGTCAAGTCAATTTTATACATGATAATATTCATAAATAAAGAGAACTACTGCATTGAACCATACAACTCTTACAAAAATAAAGTTGTGCCTTTACACAAGTTGTCTGTAGCTGTTTGATCAATTTGACATCATCTAAGTATAGGAGCAAATGGGCAGTTGTCGTAACAAGCACTGCTTGTTGACTTTGCACCTCTGGGAGCAGATACTACTGTTAAGGCGCTGACTGCCATAACCTTTCTCTTCAACCTTTGACCCTCAAGGGGGAGCTCTCTCCAGCAGAACAGGGTTTGGTGGCTCAGTGGAGTAAGGCAGGCAGGGAAAGGAATCGTTTGTGCTCCTGTCGTCACAGGGTAGAATCCTGATGGGTCCTTTCATCCTTCAAGAGCAGCAAAAAAGAATCACTCAACTGGGTAACAATAAACATACATTTTCTGTCAAGAGGACAATGGAGCTGAATGTGTACTAAAATACACTCGTTATTTTACTAGCCTGGCAGAAAATAATAATATGTTAGTAGTACTGTAGCTCTGATAAAATGTATTGCCCTTTAGTTTAAAGTCTCGCACTATGGATACAAAAGTTTTTTGTTAGCCACATAGTTACATTCAATACAATAATGTGGACAATCTGGCTTTCAACGAGTGTAATGGTGACACTGTGGACATGAACCCTAGTATTTTTTTAAATGTAAGGCTAGCTATAACAGAACGGTTGAGCAGATGCTTGTGCAGGAGGGTTGTTTGTCCTACTGTTTTTTGCTGGAGGTCGTTCTGCCTGTTCAGTGTCCTAGGAAGCCAAGTCTGTTTCAGGTGAACAAAGTCTCTCTCTCGACAGCAGATGGGCAGGCAGAATGCAACAAGTGTATAGCTTGTTGGAGAAAGTGTCTGTGTCCTCTGGAATTTCTGTGATAGAGGTTTCCACAGTGCAGGAAGGCACTTTGTAACTTGATGCTATTTCGCAAAATGGTGGTGCAGTGCTTGGGTGACTATCATTCGCCAGGTCATTACAGACACCATTTCCAGTGCTGGGTTTCGGTGTGTTGATCTAGTGCATTCTGAGTGTTGCAGTCGTGTTGCTTCCTTTGATCTAAGTAGACTAACACAGCAGAAATAATTGAATCGTAGTTGAAAGTTCAGGGCTGAGAATGGTGTGGTAATCAAGTGAAGGGAGATGGTCACTGTACGGGGTAAGACATTATCTGAAGGGGGTATTTGGCCAGCCTTCAGGGATTGCATGCTGAGTTCAGCACAGAACTAGAATGCTGGTCACAGATGGGTGAAATGGCACTATGGCTGCTCCGAAGCATCTTTGGTCTCATAGCAAACGGTGATGAGAGCACTGGACTAGGCAACAGTCTTGTTTGGGAAGGACAGAGCAGTGATGGAGTCTCTCGGCTTGGCAGTACTCCGCTCTTCATGCTTGGCTCTTTACCCTGGTAAGACCCTCAATTGAGAAGTCTACCTCTTTTTCCCCTCCAGTTAACAGAGATGCAAGATTTCACCACATTCCTTTTAACCGGTCTTACTTGTGGTTCACACAACCTTCCTGTCCCTGGCGCAATCTCTACCTGGCTGGGCTGGAAGTCAAAACAAACATATTGTCCTGACTCACAAGGCCAGCTTCCACCCTCACACACTGGTAGTTGAGTGGCCCAAAGAGCTCCTCATATCTGGTGCAGCGCTGGCATTTATGGGAGAAATCCAATCATGTGTAAGTACATCTTGCTCAAAGAGTAGTTTGGCTTCTAAAACCCACACATCCCACAATGTTCTCAAAGTCTTATTCCCATGGTGCTGTTAAGCATTAGCTGAGAAATACTCACAGACATATTTTGTGGCTTCAGTCCTGTTCGGCCAGAGCTCACCACAGGGAAAGGGATGGTTACTCAGCACATATCCTTTTTTCGGGTGGTCGTTACCCTTGAACAAAGCCTTCCTTATAGGCTACCCTCCTCAAACTGGTATTCACCGCTAGGTGGGTCATTCCCTCTTCCATTGATTTGAGATTTGTGAATTAGAACAAGATACGTAAGAACGTGGCTACCTGGGTCTAGGCAGAGTGGAGGAGGATGTAGAAATTATGCGGAACGGGAGAGATAGCTATTCCAGTTCCTGCCTATTGTGGCAATCAGACTTTTTGTGTATACACTTATACTGGGAGGATTCAGTCTCAGGTACTCCAAAACATCATGAATGTATCAGTCTTGCTAAGTACCCATCGTTGGGCAATGAGAACATTTTTAATGTTTGAATGTCATGTATTGGATGTATTGAAGAATTTCTTATTCTTTAAAAAAAAAATTTATGAAAGCCTTTGATGTTAATTTTCTATCTTGGTGGCATATTAGTATGTTCTTTGGATTGTATGTAGGTGTGAACACATGAGATTGGATGATAGGTGATTTTAGTTTTGTGAGAATATCTTGATTTGACCCCAAGGAGAAGCACATTATTTCTAAGGTTTCGAGAGATGCCAGACTCCATTCAATCACCCCAACCAGAGGTGCAAGAACAAAGGCCTGCACGACACTTCTCTACATCATCTTCCAACAGAAATTAGTTGTGTTATGGCCTGGGAATTATGTCAGTGGTCACCAATGCTTAAAGGTATGCCATTTGTGAGCACCATAACTCTAGCAGAGTTGAGAACTTTGCTGTTGAGCAACCCATTTACAAAAGCATATACCCCACATACCAGGAACACACTTGGTACATCAGAAAATTATGAAACGAGGAGAAGGGTGGCTCAGTGTGACTGGGACAATGATTTCCAATCCAACAATCAAGTAAAACACTGTTAGATGATATTGACAGATTATGACAGGGAAATGCCATGAGGTTTCTTCTGGTTTGTAGGTGACAAGGTTTTCTATTGTCATGCCACCCACGCCCAGTAATGAAGCAAGTATGGAGGGCGAACGTCCAAGTACAGAAATCCCAAAATAGCGCGCACAAACAATGGATGTTGGAATTCAGAGTAGTACAGTAAACATAATGGTTTTCATTTTAACAGTTTCAAAGATTGGAATTATCCAGACTCTGCTGACTTCAGGCAGTATCCTTAAATTAACAAGATCATTAGCTCACCTACATTATGAACTGGCAACCAGTAGAAAATGTTTTTTTCCATTTTTGTTGCTTTCCTGGCATTGAGAACACCTTCCCTGCAGACAATGAAATGCTTTGCAGAGCAGATTGTTTCCCTCCACGCAATACCTACAGTGTTAACCCCTGCAATGCAGGTAATGTACAATAGCACATTGTTATGCACAATTGCAGCAACGTAATTACATTGTAATCATATACCCAAAGCTTCCAAAATGCTCCTACATGGATGCGAGTGACAATGCCTCTTTGTCCTGAATCCCTCAATCAGAGGCTCCGTGTGCGTCACTTGGACCTTCAAAGGGCTGCAGACCTTAACATTTACAACAGTGTTGCCACAACAACAGCTGTGGTCCAAAATTAGGGTCAGCTCAAAAAATGGAAATGATGTTATGAGAGGCAACGTACTAGTTTTAGAAATTCCAGTGCCACCAGGAGGACTGGTACTTCATTAAAGCAAGTACTGTACAGTTGCCTTATGGTGCCAACACAGATAGCCACAAGAGGGCGTCAGTCAGGAGGGAATGGGGTGGTTACTGTGCCAACAAAAACTTGAAGGAGACCATGCACTATGGAGAAACAGGGTCATTAATAAGGAAATATACAATGAAACTCCTTTTGCCATTTAAGATTTACCAGTTCCAATGTTCCAACATTGGACAGACTGCTTTGTGTTCTCTGTGTCCACAAGGCATGGATAGGTGGATGGCCATTTTCAAAGATGGCTGCCTCAATCTAGAAATGCACATCTTCATTGTGTTGGGCATTTTGCACACACCTCCACTGTCACTTCTATATTAAAGCTTGGCAATTTTTCCAGTGCCGACTACTGGCTACTGGCTATGTACTGCCCAGTCCTGTCAATACCTATTCACCGTTGTCTAATTTTGAAGTTGGTTCTCTAAAGGTGGGCAAGCCAAAGATGGATCAGGCCTAGATCAGGCAAAATGACTGACCCTGACTCGGCTCTTGCCGGTGGGAAATGGCAAAGCAAAACAGAGCCAGGTCAACCAGGTCAAGAATCCCAGGCACTACCTTTTTCCACTCTAATACAGTTTTATTTAGAAGCTATTGCATTCAGGGAGGGTTGAGGCCGAGGCATGGGAGGGGGGAGGAGGAGTGCTATGTGCACTCCCTAAGTGTGCATATGTGTTTGGCCGGCCGTCTCAGGCCGGTTTCTCCAGCCCAGCTTCATTGGACAGAGAAGCCCCACAGACTCACTGGACTGAGCGGAGCATCTTTTTAGCCCGCTCAGACCAATTACTGCAGCGTGGGGACTGCACAGAGAGTCTAGACTGTCCCAGTGTATTCTGGGAGCCTGAGACTAAGAAGAAAACACAGATGGGCGATGCGGCCGCAGCTCCAGGTAAGTGGGTTTTTCATTTTCGTTTTTATTATTAATCCCCCACACGCCCGCCACCCGCCCACCACCTCTTCCTTGTGTCGGCCACCATTGTTCAAATCAATTATTTCCACATGGAGGAAAATCTCAATTAAGGTGCCTTTGAAAAAAATTATTGGGGTATTTTATTTTCCCTGTTAAAGTGAATTGTGCTGCAGGATGTGTTCAGAGGGAGAAAATAACATAATTTCTCTAGGTCTGGGTGAACTTTTTGTTGCACTAATATAATCTTGCTCAGTTCCTTAATGGCTTTTTAAATGAAATGTGCAAAACGTTTGCCATTTTATATAACGTGAAAATGTTGTGTGATTTTTGTTCAGACGAGACTGCTTTGAGTAGAAAATCTCTCACTGTAGGGCACTTTCTCCTGAAACGAGACTTCTCCTGGAATTAGTTTCCTTCTGGAACCTCACATGACTTTACCGTACGAGGTATGCCCCCTCAAAGAACAGTTAGCCCACGTACTGGCTAGATATGTTTAGCGTTTTTCGCCTAATTTCGAGAAAATTACACGTATTTCACACAAAAATTGCAAATTTCGCACAGCATATTTTTTCCCGTAGAGAATCGCGAATTTCTCTCCTTAATTAAGAGAACACGCACTTGTATGTACTACACCTGCATATCTTTTCACAGTTTTTTACACAGATGGTGATGTAAACCAGTAGATGAACTCCTCTGCAGGATATTTCTGTGTGCAGTTATCAAGTCACCGCTTTGAATTCGGCCCAAGGTGAGGGTGGCAAGCTTTCTAAGGTGCCCACGAATACCAAGGGGAGCAGTAAGCCAATGGAGGTGCAGCTGTTATTCTTTTACAGCCTTATTGAAGAGAGTCTGCAGCTTGCTTTTTATCTCCCTTATCAATTCCTGTCCGTCTCCCTCAGCCTAAAGCACACTTCCGAAAGATCAGGAAAAATGTCAAGAACTAAATAAAAGAAATGACACGTAAAAAAAAAAACCTGCCCAGCGTTATCCTCAAAACCATCTATTTTAGACGAGACCCGCGCGGCAGCGCACGACAGAAAGCTGAAAAATCAAGGCCAAGAGCAGGCGCTGGCTTCCGACCAGCGAGGATTACACAACGCTGAGGGAAAATTTCTAGCCTCCGGGGAACGAATGATTGCGTGGGCAGCGATAAAAAAAAAAAAGGCAGAGCCTGCTTCTGGCTGATTCATAAAGTTGTACTGTGGTGACAGGTTGAAGTATGCTAATTACCCGTTTTAGAGGCTGAGGAAAGAAAGCGTTCGCGGCCCAGCAGGAGCACCGACATGCCGCCCTGCCTATGCAGAGTGTCTGAGGCCTTCTGCATAAACACCTACCGGCTGCCGAGGGCTTCCCGGACTCTACATACGGGCACCCCGGAGTTCTATTTCAGAAGATGATAGACGGGAAACATTTGCATTGAAAGGGACAGGCAGCAAACCCTTAATGACGATAAAAGAAAGAAGATGGGATTCGCTGACTTTGAATGGGCGATCCTCAAAGGCAGCGAGATGTCTCAGGGAGTTCAGTGCTCACTGCTGGGCTTTGCAGCCATTTGATAGTTCGATAGTTTGATAGCTTGAATACCTGAAAGGCTGATCCAGCTTTGCACCTTTTTAGGTGCCTTTAAGCGTGGCAATACTAAGACCTGTTATTTAACACACATACAATGGCAACGCCTTCTATTTTCAGTGTTCAGAAATGGCAGCATTCAAGTACAAAACACAATACCCACCACTACGAGGCAAGGTAGATGCTGTGGGGGCCTGTGCTCTTCGGTCGGGGGAAAGGGACAGGACCTTCCGAGGCCCTTCCGAACCAGGAAATGTATGTAGGTGGATACTGTGGGGGACTGTGCTCTTCAGGCAGGGGGCAGGGGACTGCACTTTCCGACTCCGTTCCAAACATGGAAATTGATGATGTAGGTCGATGCTGTTGGGGCCATCCGCGGTCGGTAGTGGGATGACCTGTAGGGCAATGACGTGGGGAGGGGAGGGGTAGGGTGCTGGGTAGTAATGTATGGATTACGGAGTTTTACAGGTAAGTAAACATATAAATAAATAAACCGAATTTCGTTGCGTGCACTGCATCACCAAATGCGGTGCAGTGCGTGCAACAAAATTCATTTTATTTATGTATATGTTTACTTACCTGTAAAACTCCGTAATCCATACATTACTACCCCCCACCCTCCCCTCCCCCTCCCCATGTCCCCGCCCTGCAGGTCATCCCACTACCGACCGCGGCTGGTTAGGGCCTGTGCTCCTCCGTCGGGAACAGCACCTTCCGAACCTGTAAATTGATGTAGGTAGATGCTGTAGGAGGCCTGTGCTCTTCGTGTAGAGGCAGGGGACAGCACATTCAGACACCCTTACAAACCAGTAAATTGATGTAGGAAGATACTGTGGGGAACTGTGGTCTTCAGATGGGGCAGGGGACAGCACCTTCCGACGCCCTTCCGAACCTGGATATTGATGTAGGTAGATGCTGTAGGGGCCTGTGCTCTTCGTATAGAGGCAGGGGACAGCACATTCAGACACCCTTACAAACCAGTAAATTGATGTAGGAAGATACTGTGGGGAACTGTGGTCTTCAGATAGGGCAGGGGACAGCACCTTCCGACGCCCTTCCGAACCTGGATATTGATGTAGGAAGATACTGTGGGGAACTGTGGTCTTCAGATAGGGCAGGGGACAGCACCTTCCGACGCCCTTCCGAACCTGGATATTGATGTAGGTAGATGCTGTAGGGGCCTGTGCTCTTCAGTCGGGGGCAAGTGACAGCACCTTCCGAGCCCATGCAAACCAGGAAATTGATGTATTTAGATGTTGTAGGGGCATGTGCTCTTCAGTCGGGGGTAAGGGACAGCACCTTCCGAGGTCCTTTCAAACCAGGAAATTGATGTAGGTAAATGCTGTGGGGGCCTGTGGTCTTCAGGTGGGGGCAAGAGACAGCACCTTCCGACGTCCTTCCAAGCCAGGAAATTAAGTTGCTTGAAGATATGGCCCTGCAGTTCAGTCAAGAAGTGAACTGTGAACTGAATTTGTTAGACCCGGATTGGGATGGAGTTGTAAATCATCAGGTAGTAGCAAAAGGCCTGTTGTGTTTTCTTTACACATACATTATTCCTGTTTTCTTTTTTCTTTGCTATGTCTCATTTCCTACTTAATTCATATAAGATATGAACATGAATATTATTTAGGAATATTATCCCATGTTACAAAACACAGTAAGAATTCTGCTAGAACTAATGTGTAAATATCAATAAACTGAAAAGTCTATCCATTAGAAAAAAACTACTGTATGCCAGGTCGGCAAGCACTAGGAATCAATTGACTGCAAGTTGTTGGCATATCCCATTGCAGCAGAAAACAATGGCATAACTGTTGGAATCTACCCACAACTTACAATCATTTCTGGGCTGGCCTTAAAACAGGTAAGACCTGCAATCGTCTCCTAAGTTTAGGCACACACTATCTTATTTCTTACATTAGCCACGTCCCTATCGGTTTGATAAAAAATACATTTGTTGGCCAGTTGTATCTTTAACTCCTAATAGTACATTTTCCCCAGACAGCATTTCTATGCTGCGACATGCATGGAAAAATATGCTCTAGTACCTATTTTTTAGCACCAGACGGTAAGTATCATTGGTGCAAAAATAATAATTCCAGTTCTGCTGGATGGTAATTGTGGTGGAGCACACATTTTGATGGGCTTTAATTTACTGCTGACAGCAATTGTACGTTATTAAGGTCTCTAACTTATAACCGATATTTCCACACCAAAGTGAATGTTAGCTCATTTTGCTGACACTTGCAGGGTCGGACTGGACTATAGGGTAATCAGGTACTGCCCCATGGGCTGGCCTGACAGGTGAGTGTGAAGGCCATTTTATGGCCAATTGGTCAGCTTTTTACAGTTGATTTCCCCAATATTACCAGGGAACAAGTGTTGGGGGCAGCGGATCCTCCCGCTTTTACCTGTTTTCTCGGGGTGGCGATAACCATAGCCCACTTCGGGCAGCAAACGAAACAGAGAAATCTCGCCAGAACTCCCCCTCCCTTCCGCTCTTGAATGCGGCCGACGCAAAGAGGCAAATGCAGGGACCGCCACGGACAACCAAAGAGCTAGCTACCCCACTAGATATTACCATAAAAATGGCATGCAGCAAACACAAATGAATACAGTCTCCTGTGTCTTGCAAAAATATCCATACAGCATGTCTTTACAAGTCCAAAACGGGTCTGATTTGCTTATGTGGGCCACTTTTTTCGCTATCTGCTTCGCTAATGGAGGCAGCTTTTAGTTTGGTTCACTTGCCTATTTTTGTCCCAGACCGATCCTTGACACTTATAGTCACTTATTGGTGACATGCAATGTTACAAATTAATTGTGAACTGTAAGCAAGCCTTGCTTTATATGCTGTTAATTGAAGGGCTGCCAATGAAAATGCAATAACGGAAAAACAGAAGGTGACAAATTTCTTAAAACGCTGGAGGCTTTACTGTAGAGGCTTTTTAGACAAATTACATTCATAAAACATGCTCGGGTAAAAATGCTTTCCGATTAAACTCATAATTAAATTGGGATTTGCTGTGAGATATAAACGTTGACATTTTTACACTGATAAGACTATATGTAAGCCGCTTTTATAAGAACACAGGATGCAAGAACAAATAGAAGTATTAATTAATGCACCTTGCATTACTTTTTGCCAGAGCAGAACATCTACTCTAAATCTATGCAACTGCTGCTGTTCTCTCCTTGTGCACATTCCATTTTCTTATCTGATCAAAAGGGCAGGAAATGCACACATAGAGCATTTGCAAAGTCAACTGGTCTAGCCTTGGCAAGGTGGTGCGGTTGTAATGTATTTATTTTTTATCACAAAAAAAGAAAATACACAGTTCCCTAAATGTGGTAGCCATCTTCTTCCAAAACAATTTAAAGGTAAAAAAAATCAAATGTATTCACTGTTGCATACAATGTTAATCACAAATTATGAGTGCTTTCTGGCAGGCACGTGTGCTTAAAAGAGAGCTCATTTTAATACACATCACAGGAAAATATGATTATTAGTGGTGCAAAAAAAAAGAGAGCAGTGGATTTAAATCCCTATAACCTAAACACATATTACAAATACCCAAGAATGACTAAAAAGATACAAGAAAAAATAGAGAATTGAAGAAGAGGCTTAGGGCCACTACAAGTCTGGTGGTCCACGGACCGACAGACTTGCGGGGGCGCGGTGGTTGCAGTCTTCTGACCTCCCTATTACAACCACTGCGGTCGGGCCACCCTGGGACAAGCACAACTTCCACGAATCAGAGATTCCAGACAATGGCACAGCAGTCTTGTGGCCCCGCTAAGCATATTACGAGTTTCCTCATGCTACACTATTCATGGCGGTGCGAGCAACATGAAAAGTATGGTGATGAAGAAACAAAGGGTGTCCTACAGTGCCCCCTTGTGCCTCTGCACCATGGGGTGCATGCACTTGGGCACAGCTGTGCCCCCTGTGTGCATAGATCCCTGTACCTGCATGCCTTGGACTGCATAATAATAAGGCCCATAAACGCTCTGAAACTGAAATGTACTTCCCTATAGGCAGTTGTGCACATGTGAGAAGAAAGTATACCGTCTCTCACAGCGCAAGAGAGCCAGCAGCTTAAGTGTGTAAATGTAAATGTATTGGCATTTATATAGCGCACTACTTACCCGTAGGGTCCCAAGGCGCTTCGACCGCTGCAAAACCCTTCCTGGCTTCCCTGAGAGATGGTCCCTTAATGGGCATCTCCAGGGTGAGACCAGGCATCCCCGGCGGTCTGGTGGGGCCGTTAGTGAAGATGAGGCAAGCTAATGCCCAGAGTTGCCGAGTGTGATCGCTGATCAGAGTGGGCACCGAGGCGAGAGAATTATCGAGTCCGCTGACCCTGGTCCAGAAACCTGCCGCGCCAGGAATCGAACCCTGGTCCCGGTCCGTCCTCTGCTCTTGGGTCTGCCGCCTCTAACCAGTGAGCCACACTACTTCACTAATGATGTGGCGGCTTCTCTTTATAGGAAACCTTCTAGACAAATGGGGCAGCTGACCAGCTGCCCCATGCTGTGTTCCAGCCAGGAGCAAAATAAGCATAGCCGTGAAATGGGCCTATGAACGAAGAGCCATGATCCAAAAGCGAGTATGTATATAGGTACGGATATTTATTCACAATTTATTTTGATTACATGAGACTAGAGCAGTGAAAGCTGTCTCTAGAAGGATTAATCAGCTAGCAAAACAACTGTTCATATTTTCAAACAGACAGACAGTAGTGAGCTATGAGCCCACAGGGAGTGTCTGTAGTGGTCCAAGGATAGGGGAAGAGCTAGCTAAGGCAGATACTTTTTGTCAACAAGTAAAGTTTGAAATTTCAGGAGAGAGTTACTCAGCAACGGAATAAGGGGAAAATGGAGAGTGGGGAACTGTCAGGTGAATCCAAAAAGGGAATTAAACAATAGCACTCCGGGGAGGTGAAAGCTGATTCAACAAGAAGCTTCAACATTTCTGGTTTTGCAGTGATTTGCCTTTATTTTTTTTCCCAGTCATCACATTTTTAGGTGCACCTTTGTGCTATCCATAATATCATCAGGTTTTTTAAACTGGAAATTAGACGTTGCTACAAAATATACTATGCATGATTGATACAGTTTTGGTGCCATGCTTGTCATGGCCTGCCAGCACTATTGGAACTGTGCTCGTTCGTTGCTGGAACTTCTAAGATAAGAGGTGAATAAGAAAGGGTGTTGTCCAGAAAAGGTCAATCTTCCTGCCTTATGACCTCTTCAAGGCTGTTAGCTGTGGGACCTATTTGGACACCTTTAGTTGGGTGGGAATGCAAGCAGAACCTTGACAGAGCACCTCAATGGCAGGAATGCAGTTGGTGAATAATGTGGGGACCATTTCTGATTGTTGGGGGTCATGTCCATTTAAGCAGGAGGCATGTGCCTGCTGACAACTAAAATCCTAATTACGAGTCTGGAGGTCCAAGACCCACGAGGGGACGGCAGTGGCAGTCCAACTAACACTGCACTAGTGGTCCAACGGCTCCATTATGAGTTGGGCAGTCGGACCACCATTGCATCACTGCAGCCACCAGGGAACCGCTGTTCCCCGGCAGTTGCACGGCAGTTGCACGGCAGTAAGGGCCTCAGTAATTTGCTTGTGGTCAAGACCGGACTGGGATCAACAACTGGCTCTGGCAAAGTGCTCACCCGCCCCCCCTCCCCATGCGGAGGGGGGTGGAGGTGCCGCCGAGCTCTTTGTCGGGGCCGGTTTTCGGTTGATTTTGGTACAGGGCCGATTTTCGGCCCTGGAACAAAAACGGCCCCCAGGGGCCCAAAACTGGCCCCCACCCGTGCGGCGCACCGGGGAATTGCCCGGTGCCCGCTTTGGCCAGTCCGGCCCTGCTTGTGGTGCCACTGTGGTACTGCCATGCATATTGCGAGCTTTAGTACCGCCAGTGGTGTCATGGAGGTCTTTCCTGCATGAAAAGGCTGGGGGGCCTGAAACAAAGGGGACCATACAGGGCCCCTTGTTGCTCATATGCATGGGAAGGCACGCAGGGGGGCACAAAATGTGCAACCCTGTGTGCATGCACCCAAGTTCCTGCACAGCAGGAACTTCTTTTTGGAGTTGCCATTACGGTGCCCATTTTCAGAGGCACTACTGTGGAACTACCAAAAAAAAGCCCACCAGACACGAGGAAACTCATAATCTGGTGGACGGTGGGCCCACTGGTTTGGCGGTGCGGGAGCACGCCGCCGGCATGGCAGTCCGCTCCTGCACTGCCAAACTCATATCCAGCCCATTAATGTGTGCAGAGAAGCTGCTTGATGAGTCTTTTCTTTGTGGTTCTCTTAAAGTAAGGCAGACTTGTTTGGCTCCTCAGATGTGGGCACAAGGCATTTCAGGATTTGGAACCCATTTATTTGATTGTTTTAGCCATGTGCCTCATGTCGCTCAATCTCATTTGAGTTCTTTTCTCTTAGACACTGGAAGGCAATAGTGCTCTTTTAGTGCCAAGTTACGATGGTTTACCGGAATATTCAGGCACATTCTGACGTTTAAATTTTACTTTTCTGGATATTCTTATTTATTTTTAACATTTGTAGAGCGCACTGTTACCGTATGGTGTCCTGGCGCTGTAATGATCGCTCCCCTAACTAAGCCTCCTGTTTAGTTTGTAAACAACCATGTTTTTAAACCTCTGCGAAAGGTCATCAGGTCGGTGGACAGTCGGAGGGCCACCGGGAGGGCATTCCAGGCCACAGCGGCCCCTCGGCTAAAGCTTCTGCCCCCAACACACTTTCCTAATGCGTGGCGTCTTACTCAGCCCAAGATCGGCTGGCCTAAGTAGTCTACCTGGTCTGTACCAGTGGAAATATTGCCCAAGGAAAGATGGACCAATTCCATGTACTGCCTTAAAAACAATACCACAATATTCTCAAGGTTTATATTCAGTAGTGAAATCACTGAATCCAACTAAAACCACTGTACCTATAACTTTCGTAAGAAGGTGACAGTGGAGAAATAAAAGGATATGGGGTGGCAGTTAGTGGGTTGGACAGAGTCTTGAGGTATTCAGCTTTAGGAAGTTTAGACCGAGCGAGCTGTAGTACCTGCAGCCTCAGAAATGTAAATGTTGTAATATTTGGCAGATAGAAATTGCCAGTAATTCAAAGACATCAAGAAGGAGCCTGAAAAATGTAATATTGCACAGTTGTATGGAGGCTTGATTATTAAAAGTGAAACAAGCTTCGTCTGAGAAAAAAAAGCCAAGCAGAATAAAAATGGGATGAAGCCGATGAATAATGCATGTCGCCTTTGGAACTAATTAGCCTGATACTCTGGTATGAAATTACGGAACAATGAGGCTAATTTGAATATGACCCAGGTTTCTTCCTTGTGGCATTTGGAAATGATACACTGGAGCGAGGAAATCTGACTTGGTTAGGAAAAAATGGCTGGCACTGAATGCAAGTGGCACGCAAGAAAACAAAATGAGAACATCGATTGCCTGTAGATTTTGGAATGCGCTTTTCTTTCTTTTTCTGAAACATTGACAGACACGAAAGCACTGAAAGGTGAAAGTTACACTTCAGCACACAACATGCAGAGCACATGGTGAATAAAAGGTTAACTGGAAACCCCTATGCAGAGCAGATCACCTGAGAAGGATCTACATAGGTGAGATCCGTTACATAATCCCTTTTTGTTTTGTAACCCCTCCTCCTGGCCTTGTGAGGTTTTGTATCAGGAGCATTTGTATTTATCTGGAAAGAAAAAGTGACTGACCCTCCATGTCCGAAGGCTCATCTGCAGCTACCCAGACACTAAAGGGCCGAACCCCATCCCTTCACCAGACAGAACCTCTAAAAAACCCCTACTCACTCACTTATTGAAAGCTTTTTCAAGGTTGGCAGATCCCAAAATATGTACACTGTAGATTCTGGCAGAAGATATCCCAAAGGAAACTAGTGCCACCATTTGGTACCCACTTGATCATTGGTTTTCATATGATAATGCAATCAACTGCTGCCAATTATGATGATGATTTTTCCAATATAGACTATACAAAATTTTCTAACAGGAAAAGGTCCGAAACAGTAAACATATTTTGTATGGCCCCCTGACTCAAACTCAATCACTAACCGACAAGAGCTGAATTTGAACTTCAGACGTTTGGACCAGTAACGTTCAAATATATCCACATGGGGGCCTAAGCAGTGTGTGGATTTCCAGTCATTGTGGGGTGTCCTGCTCATTGCTGTCACCCCTCGAGCTAATAGAGCACATTTGGATTTGGATTCCATCTGGGGATTGGCTCTGAGTGGACTGTGCCAGTGGATATGTTGGGTTTCTTCGGGGATCAGCAAACTCCTTGTTTAAATGAACCATTCCTCGCTTTCCCACGCTCCACAAGGCAGGACAAAATAACACACAGAGACCTATCTGCCCCATAATATCAATGTGCCCCCCTTCAGCAGCTCTTCGCCATCTTTTCTGAGGGGAGAGTGAGGTGGCGTGGATGAGCAGGCCACAAGTACCACGGAATCCTAGCAGTTTGGGTATTTTTATTGTAAAATAGGGGGATATTTCCTCCATATCTATGTATAGTTGCCAGCAGCCCCTCCTTAGTAAGACAACCTGCCTTTCACCCCTACCTGTGGCAAATGTGGACGTTACACCTCTTTTTTAACTTCTAAAAAAACATTCTGGTGTTGTAAGGCACATTTACCATTTTCAGAAACCCCGTACCCTAATGCTTAATATTAGAAATCTAATTCATTATTACTATATTAAATGGAGTTGTTTTGACTTTGGAACCTGCAGATCTGGGTTCTAACTCTTGTGTCAGAGCATGACCAGAAGATGTATCTCCCTGTAGCTCAAATTTTAAGTATGTGTGCTCAGCCGCGGCTGGCAGTGGGCGTACCTGCAAGGCGGTGACGTGGGGAGGGGCAGGGTGGGGGGTAGGAATGTATGGATTATGGAGTTTTACAGGTAAGTAAACTTTTAAATAAATAAAACAAATTTCGTTGGGCGCACTGCATCGCATTTGGTGATGCAGTGCACTCAACAAAATTTGTTTTATTTATTTAAATGTTTACTTACCTGGGAAGCTCCATAATCCATACATTACTACCCCCGACCCTGCCCCTCCCCATGTCACCGCCCTGCAGGTGCTCCCACTGCTGGCCATGGCTGTGTGTGCTGTAAATATTTGCAATGAAGAAAGTAACTGTAGAGCGTGCTGTTGAGTAATGTCCCAATACCACGCTGCAGTGGTGTAGCAAATGTGCCATGGGCCCTAATGCAATCAAGGAAAATTGACCCATTTACTTTTTTTGGGTAGTGTAAGCATAAGAATCAGGGTCAGTAGACCCCTCAGGCCTTTGGGCCCTGGTGCCACTGCACCTGCTGCACCACTGATAGCTACTCCCCTACTATGCTGCCGTCTTCCACCTCCCATTTTCAATCTGTGTTATTTAGTTTGCTTGCAGCACAAACCAGTGCACTGCTCTATATGCACCACATTAATTGTAAAATGTTCCTACTGAACATGCCGTCTGTAAAGTTCTCTGCTAATTTTTGGACTTGAGTTCACGCTATTAACGAAAAATACAAATGATCTTGAGGCTTCACGCATTTGTGCGCGCACACACACACACCGCTTACACATATAGTTTGAGACTGACTTGCACAGCAGGTGCATGAAGCCACCACTCTCTCTGGTAGCCATTAGAAAGTGTGTTCTGCAGGTTACATATTGACACATGCACACATATCAGTGCAGCAGACACAGAGCCCCCTGAGCTACCTCACTGGGATTGGGAGAGGCTATCTGCCCGCAGTGGTGTCCCTAGGGGGTGGCAGCCAGCTCCCCATCCCCTGCTCTTACCTGCGGTCGACATGGCCACAAGAGTCGGCAGCACCCCTCAACTCCCCTCCCCCATCCTCCCGCTCTAACCTGCGGCCATCGCAGTCGCATGAATCGCCACATCCCCTCTTTCGATCAGGCCACCGTGGGCAGTAAATGCAGGGACCGCCATGGGAGGCCTAAGCCTAGTTACGCCACTGGCTGACCAACAGTTTACATAGCGTATGTTGAACTCTGAAATCAATTACCAGCTCCCTCCACGCACGGGTCAGATGATTTTTCTAGTTGGGCGCACCTCAGTGATTGGAAATCAGAGGCTTCCACCCCCAGGCTCACTGACTCACATATGCTTCTGTTTACAGTCCATTTCCTTGGCTCCTTGGGACTGTCAGCCTCTACTGATAAAATTCTCTGGGCTCCTTTATATCAACTTGGGAGTGCATGTAAGGGCAACGGAAAGGTCACAGAGTCATATATCGGTTACATTTGAGATAATTCTTGCCGTGATGAATGGGTTACGTGGGCAGGTGGTGGCTCTTTAGGCAGAGCAGGAAATCCACAGTCCCACCCACTCGCCATGTCCCCGCTCCACTACCTCCTTTTCTATATGATCACAGAGTGCAAATTATCTTAAAGGTGGCATGTCTTCAATCAAGTTCAAAGTGTTTGTGTATGTTGTCGAACACATAATGATGTGTGACGTTTCCTTTGAGGAAGCTGCCCTCATCGCCGTCAATACAATACATTTTACCCTGATCAATGCACAAATTAAGGGGAGTGCAGCCAGGTCCCAGATCCAGATAAATTTGACCAGTGGCGACACTGGGACACATTAAGCAGAGCCTGATTGTTGTCTGATTTCCGCTTGGAGTAGCAAGCAGTAGGCGATCAAGGGCTTTCTTATTTTCGCTTCCAGCTGGACCTAAAACAAAGGGTCGATGTAAGGATCCATTAGCCCTTCTTTCGTTCAAATATTATCCTGTCTGGGAGCAATCTGCAGCCTAACACCTAGATGCAATTGTAAAGGAGGGAAACAAAGGCACACATCTTGTAATATCAATTAACAAATACTTAGGAGCAACTATTATTTGTAGGGAAGTTTTTGACTTTGTTCAATCCCTGTATGTAAGGGGTAGGCACACGCTGCAAGAAAATATATATATATATATATATATATATATATATATATATATATATATATATATATATATATATATATATATATATATATATATATATATATATATATATATATATATATATATATATATATATATAAATTCCAACCGGAGGTTGATGCGGCGCTTCCACAACAATATATATATATATGTGTGTCTATATGAGTAGCTATATTAAAACTAGGTTAAACCGCATATATATATTTACTTTTTTATTTACTTTTTCTAAAGCGCTACTCTTCCAATGTAGATGTCCAAGCACTTTAAATCACACAAACATATTATACAGAAACAATAAATCATATAAGTGTGTAAATCACTGTACAGAAAATGTTACATTTGGCACCAAGGGATCCAAAGTATAGATGGTGCATATTGTCCTTAATTGTAGGCAAAATATATAAAGAGTGCAAAATGCAGAGACGGAGAAAGTCAGGTTTTCAAACTTAACGCAGTGGTTGGGGTTGTCTGTTATAATAAGTCTTTGTAACTACTACATAACAGAACCCTTTTTTGCAACCTTAGAAGAACGAGATATTGAGAAAGAAACAACAATTAGGTTATTAACACATGCCTTGCAGTTTACACCTTGACGCTGGCCCATAGATCACTGTGCCATGCTAGAAGTATTGCACTTATGAAGTGCAAGTAACTAAATGAAACTTGTGTCAGAAGCAGTAACCCACTTGCCTATTTATTTAAAATACAAATCCACGATATGCACGTTATTGCTACACATATGTACTCCCTGCCTGTATTCTACAGTATGAATCCACACTGTGTCTGGGCAAAACATAGATCTCATCAGGAAGGGCATTTAGCAACAGTGTTATAGGGGCGGCTTTAGCGCTGGTGGTTCCCAATGCGACAATCTTTTCTGGTGCTCCCCAACTCCCATGACCTCCTCCTCGGATACCCTCATTGCCAACCTGCAAAAGTGTCCCTCATCTCTCAATAGCCCCTCTCTCACATGCATTTCATTCGTTTTGAAGCGCTGGCTTTCCTATTCCACTCAGCTATCCACATAAAATGCAGATCTGTTCTTTGCAGCAGGAATATTAACCCTCTGTACTCCTTTGAGTCAAAACTGTAACTACACAAAACTTTGATCTCTCTCTCTATCTCTCTAGTAGGAACATTCCGCATGAGTTATCTTGACATTTTTATTACTGCCTGAAAGCTGGACGCACAAGGAACTCTGCAGCAGGTGTTTTCAAATCTTAAGCTATTGCTAAGCACATCGCATCCTTCCAGGTCAGCACCCAGTGCGGCCACACCAGTCGCACCGCCCTAAAGCAGGCCCTGACCGGTATTATTATCCCATGAAAATGGATAGGCAAACAAAAATCTCTGTAGCAGGTCCAGGGTTTTAAGTGGGCCGGGTCTCACGGGGTCCGAGCACCAGCAATTTTTTACAGGGGGCCTCGAAACGGGTCTCTATCGGGCTCTGTTTTGTCCCCAGGCACAGGTGGTCTGTTTCATTCCACTGCAGTGACAGCAGGCACATGGATGTGTGCTGCTCACTTCTCAATAGTAAAGAAGTTATGGCATGACCTAATACCAAGTGAGAATTGTAGGGGAAGGGAAATCCTTGCTTCTTACATCTCCCATGTGTCTGCTTTTTAAAGCAAAAGACTCCGAGCACTGTTACGAGTGAGGGTCCCTATTGAATAGCATACACTGCAAATTGCCACTTCTCTTTGTGAAACCCAGGTGCAGCAGCATTATTGTGGTGTCACTAGGGCTGTAAGTGGAAGCTTTTGTAATATTATATACAAGCCATAGTTGCTGCTTATTTATCTTATGCAACTAGCAACCATTGACAAAGCCAATAGTCCTGATTTATTGTAGGTATGATGTTACTTGTTCTATCATATATCTGGATGCAATAACAGAAAAGAGCAAAATCCAAGTTGGGCGGCACGCTATGCTAAGAACAGATTTCTACCGTATGTGTTATAAGCCACGCCCTTAATTACATTGGCCACGCCCCTTTGAGAGACCCCCCAGTTTTTTCATCCCACTTAAAGCCCTGAGCAGGTCCCTTCACCAAGTAAGATATTTTCAAATGTGACCAATTAGGTAAGCCAGAACATACTTAGTGTCTCATTTCTTCTTCTTGTCAATTTCTTTGCGGCACAGTTTTTTTGAAATATCTATATTAACTGTCATACTCTGCTATTTAAGGTTCCATCCCTCTTGACCCTACTCCCTTAACGCTGGCACAGCTAGACCACCAATTTCTTGGCTCCCCTAGTGAATTGTTTCCATTTCTAGCACTGGCCCTGCTCTAACTTGCATTTGATGACTACGTTTCTCGAGTCACATAAGGGCATGCTTTACACGCATGCGTTGTCCGTCCTAACCTCTCCTGAGTTTTCCCCCTCGCAACACTGGAGCTAACGTGGAGTGATTGGCCGGCGCGCGGGCAGCGTGCGTCTGCGTAGCTCCTGCGCAGACAGAACCCACTGCCATGGCCGGAGCCTCTTCCACATGAACGGCCAACGGAGCCTTTGAAGCATACGCTACTCTGCGCCCCCGCGGGAGCGTGTGTGGGCCCACACTGCGCAGCCCTCAGATATGTCTCTGTTGGTATTACCGCCGTCTAACTTCCCTGTCGCCGGCTTTGTCAGGGGAAGCCGCCGCTGTCACAATACGGGCTAAACTTCGAACTGTTGTGACACTTCATTTGTCTGGGTGGCAGCGCGACTGAAAGCATGAGTGCCCCCGTTTGCAGGCAAAAAAGTATGTCAGACAATCAAGGCCAGTTAAGCAAACGAGTGTTGACGTATTAAATCATGCTTGAACTCTGAGAGCAAAATAAATGTACGAGCCATTCTGAAAAGTCTGAAAAATAAATAAATAATTTAGGTCGGTCTGGTGGAGCAGAGTGGGGGGAAAGCTTTTAAGTGACACATTCTCAGAGGCTGGGGAGGGTGAAAGTAAAGCTTCGGAGCAGGATTACGTGGGCCATAGGAATAGAGTGTGCAAGTTTATTGGTCTACTTTTAAATAAGTCATCCAGCCCAGGATTTTTCGGTGCCTTCTTTCCATCCCATTACAAGGACTTGTTTTTTTTTTTTAAAACACTAGATGTGGATAATGCCACCTGTTATGAGGGATTGTGGCACTACCTGCAGAGTGCAGCGGAGGAGAAAGGTGGAATATTCCAGAGCATAGACCCTTTCTTGTGTTCACTGCAGACCCTGACCCCAAGGTAAAGAGATACTGCGCTATATCTCAGCCGGTGTTGGGCTGGCCTTTCTGGCAAATCTGGCACTGCTGACTGGGCCTGCTGGAAAGGACTGTTGTATGGACTGTTTTTTGGTCCCGTCGCGGCCCGCTGAACAAAATCAAATATAACAGGCCAGTCTAATATTGGTCTTAGCCAAGTACTGGATTAGCTTCTTGTGTGTGGAATAGGGGAATGTGAGAGTGCTGAATGCAGCAGGTCTTGTAAAACTGGGGGAAATAACCAGACCTCATAGTCAGCATAGCCGGACATTTCTTCTAACTCTGGTTGGGGGCTCCTTTCATGCAGATGCAACGCAGTGACAACTTGATCTCCCTAATCTTAACCTGGTTGCACCTGTGTGTTATCAGTTTATTGCGTGTTAGATAGAGCCTCCTTGTGAAAACAGGGTTCCTAGTACCTGGAGCAACTAGTTTTGCTCATCAACTGGTAAAATAATATTTTGTGAGAACATGCATGAACTGTTGAAGGGCTAGCACGGACCACACACTGTAGAGGCTTCCTACATTTCTTACATGCATCTAGAATATATTATGCAACAAACTGCAAAGATCTGGGGTAGGCGCTGTTAGGAAAAAAATATGTAGTCACAATTTCCACCCATCCCCTAATAAACATTGCTTGTACCCTCAGTAGGGCGTAAGATTTGTGTCACTGTTAGTACTCACCAGGCGCAGCAGGTTCAGGTAAGAGTGATGGGGTGATGGGTAGTCAACAGACAACAGAATAGGGAAAATAAAATAAATAAAGCCACTTACCTTGTGCTAGCCGCTGCGCTGAGTCAACGATGTGGTGAGCTCAAGTTGAGTGGTTAAAAAAAATATATATACATATTTTCCCTATTCGGTCGGCTGTCAACTCCCCCCGCATCACTGCTCTTACCTGAACCTGCTGCACCAGGTACTCACGAAAGGCAGTCCACAATTCAGCCCCAGAATCTATATTAGATGAAAGGGATGCTTAACTAACTGAATCTAACCAGTCTTTTATTTTCTTCCATCTCATCAGCACAAGGCCACGAGTACCAGCCTTTTCAATAAATATATGCAAATACATGCAAATCGTTGATTTTCTTCATATCTTGAGATGCCTTTCTGCAAACATTCTGTTTCTCGCATTCAACATCCTTAGCTATGTGTTCAGTTTGTGTTCCAAAGATACAAGGTTTTATAGTGTTTCAAATGCATTAAAGAAGTAGCCCCACAACACATTATTACATTAATTTTGTCTTGGGTACCATCTCATTTTACGCATAATCTCTTTTCATATAGGTGGTATGTGACTCCGTATTTCATTGTATTATCTATACTTGGTGTCTATACTAAATTCGGGATAACATGTTATCGCCACTCCACCACTAGCCCCCTTTATAACATCCTATGGTTTGAAATGAAAGTACCTTTTTAAAAATTATTAGCAGCTTCTATAGCGCTTGGTTACTCCATTACGGAGTGTCCCTGCGCTGGATTCCTACAAGACTGAACTCATTAAAAGAAGACTGGGTAAAGTATTACTAAGGGGTGAGATTTTTACAAAAGAGCCAACTTTTAAGATGTTTCCTAAAAGCTGATTCAGATGTTTCCAGTCTGAGGTGCAGAGACAGTGAGTTCCACTGCTTGGCAGCCTGGTGCCCGAAAGAGATGCCACCAAAGCATTTTCTGTTGTGTTTAGGAATGCTAACCAGTCCAGTTCCAGACGATCTCAGGCAGCGTGTGGGAATATTTGAATGTATGGATGGAGATATTTCGGACCTTTGCCCTGTAGTATTCTGTGGGCATAGCACAGGGCTTTGAAGGAGATCCTCTCTTCAATAGGGAGCCAGTGGAGAAGAAATGCGTTACTTACCTGTAACAGCAGTTATCCAGTATTGGTGTCTTTCATAGATTCACATGCCTGAATCATTCCCCGTCGTCGAGACGGGAGCCTCCGGTACATAAAAAAGTAATGTCCTATAGACATACATAGAGAAAAAGGGCCTAAGGGCCTCCCCTTAGTAGCCTTTCCTTGTCCTTATGTAAAAAGGACCAAACTCTCACAGTCAGCCAATCAGCTCCGACCTCCCTCTAGAACCTTCCTGGGAGGAGCCTCAGTCCCTCAGATTTTCATACGCACCCAGCTAGGTTGGCGTAATATAGTCCGAGAGGGAAGTGAGTCCTTCCAGGGGAGGCGGGAGGGTTGCATGTGAATCTATGAAAGACACCAATACTGGATAACTGCTGTTACAGGTAAGTAACGCATTTCTTATCCAGTATTAGGGGTGTCTTTCATAGATTCACATGCCTGAATCAGAATAGCTAGCAATCATAGGAGCACATTCGTAAAGTAAAGTTGCTCTGCCGTCATGTTAGATAATGCATATAATATCATACAACATGGAGACAGCATAGATAGAATATCACAAGAGCAAGAATGTGCATACCTGGATGGCGGGATGTAGGAAGGCTCACCTTACTGAAAGAGATGGCGAAGCACCGCCTGGCCCACTGCCGCATCCTTCTGGAGTTTGATATCCAGGCAGTAGTGTCTGGAGAAAGTGTGCTGTGACTTCCAGGTCGCCGCTCTGCAGATGTCCAGGATCGGCACTCCAGCGAACAGTGCTGCTGACGTGGACATCGCCCTGGTGGAATGAGCAGTGACATGATCGTTCAAAGGCCGGACGGCCTTGTCGTGGCAGAATGAAATCGCAGAGGAGATCCATCTGGAGATGCTTTGCTTCGTGAGAGGCAGGCCCATTCTCGGTCTGCTGTATGCCACGAACAGTTGTGAAGATTTCCTGAGAGCCTTAGTCTTGTCCAGGTAGAACTTTAGGCATCTCATAAGGTCCAAAGAATGCAGCGACCGTTCCGCTGCTGTTGAAGGGTTGGCAAAGAAGGACTTAAGGACTATTGGTTCATTGAGATGAAAGTCCGAAGGTACTTTTGGAATGAATTTAGGGTTTGGTCTCAGTATCACCCTGTCCTGTCTGAATTGCATATATGGTTCCTGAATGGACAAAGCTTGCAGCTCGCTAACCCTTCTGGCAGATGTTAGAGCGAGCAAGAGTGCTGTTTTCCATGAGATGTGTTTAATAGATGCCCGATGAATGGGCTCAAATGGATGACGCATGAGTTGGTTGAGTACCAGATTAAGCTGCCATGTAGGAGGGACTTTCCGCGGCCTCGGAAAGGATCTGTAGAGCCCCTTCAGGAATTGCTTGACTAGCCGACTGGACCACAGAGAAGGCCCTGTGACAGTTCTGGTGAACCTCGAGATAGCCGCTAGGTGAACTTTAATGGGCGCATGCGCTAGTCCCGACTGAGCCAAATACAGGAGGTATGGTAATATCTGTTCAGGGGTGATGGTGAGGGGCCGCAGGCCCCGGTCCGAACACCAAATGCAGAACCTCTTCCATTTGAGAGTGTAGGTTTTGTTTGTACTGTTCGCCCTTGCTTTAGCTAATACATCCCTGCAGTCCTGTGGGATATTTAGGCCACCAAACTCTCTGTGCTCAGGAGCCAGGCCGATAATTTGAGCGATTGGAGGTTCGGGTGCTGTACTTGCCCGTTGGACATCGTCAGGAGGTTCGGGTGCTGTTTCAGGCGAAATGGTGATCTGATGGAGAGTCGAAGCAGATCCGAGAACCAGTGTTGCCTCGGCCAGAACGGGGCAATTAGGATCAGGGTACAGGGCTCCGCCTTCATCTTCCTGAGGAGCCTCGGGATCATCGGGAATGGAGGAAAAGCGTATGCAAAGCCGCTGAACCATCCGATGGAAAATGCATTTCCTAGTGACCCTTGTTGGGGATGCCAACTTGCGTAGCTTGGGCATTTGGCGTTCCCCTTGGTGGCAAACAGGTCGATGTTCGGGACTCCCCATTGAGAGAAGATGTGAGTCAGAGCGCTGTCGCATAGTTCCCACTCGTGGGAGAGGGATCTTTGCCTGCTCAGGGCGTCCGCGATGGTATTGTCCTTTCCTGGTACATATTCCGCTTTGAGCGGGATTCCGTGCAGCACTAGCCAGTTCCAGATCTTTTGCGATTCGCGTGAGAGAGAGAGCGAACGCGTTCCCCCTTGTTTGTTGAGATAGTGCATCGTCGTGGTGTTGTCTGTCCTGACGAGCACCGGGGTGTTCTGGATGCGTGGCAAGAAGGCCTGGAGAGCCAGATACACGGCTCTCAGCTCTAAAAGGTTTATATGGAGCAATTTTTCCTGAGTGTCCCATTTGCCGCTGATCTGAAGGTCCTGGAGAACAGCGCCCCATCCCTCTAGGGAGGCGTCTGTGGTTATCACCAGAGGTGATGCTGGAAGGAGAAACGGTAACCCTACGGTTAGATTCTTGCGACGTTTCCACCATTCCAGACCTTTGGACATTTTTGGTGTGATCCGAATAATGTCTTCGAAGGAGCCAGTACTTTGAGTCCATTGGCTCGTGAGTGCCTCCTGCAACGGGCGCATCCTGAGTCTGCAGTGCGGAATGAGGAGTGTGCAGGAAGACATCATCCCTAGGAGGGAGGTGTAAGTCCGAACTTTTAGGTGTGTTTTTGCCGCCACAGCCGTGGCCAGAGATAAGATCTTGTCCGTCCTCTCCTTCGAGGGGAAGGCTCTTGTGCACTTCGTGTCCAAAGTGGCCCCTAGGAAGGTAATTTTCGTTGTGGGGACCATGCAGGATTTTTTGAGATTGAGCGTTAATCCCAGCCTCTGAAAAAGATTGGTGCAGGCGTTGGAGGAGTCGGCTGCGTCTCCAGGTGAGGGTGCTTTCACCAGCCAATCGTCTAGGTAGGGGAAGACTTGGTGACCCAGTTGACGTAGGAAGGCTGCCACCGGCGCAAGGCACTTCGTGAAAATCCGCGGCGTGGACTTGAGGCCGAATGGCAGGACTTTGAACTGATAGTGACGGCCCGCCACCTCGAACCTCAGGAATTTCCGGTGACTTCTGAGGATGGGGATGTGGTAGTAGGCATCCTGGAGATCTAAGGATGTCATGAAATCTCCTCTTTCTAGAATGCCCAGAATTTCTTGAATCGTCACCATCCTGAATGATTGGCTCCGTAGGAAGGCGTTGAGCGCCCGGAGATCCAGGATGGGCCTCCACTTGTTCTCTTTTTGTTGTACAAGAAAGAAGTGGGAGTAAAATCCCTTCCCCTTTGAGAATGCTGGCACTCTTTCGATTGCTCCCTTCTGTAGCATTATCGAGAGTTCCTTGAGAAGCAGGCGCAGGTGTTTGTGCGTCCGTCTGCATGGAGGTGTATTGGGAGGGATGGAGGTGAATTCGAGAGAATGGCCGAATCGAATAATTTGAAGAACCCACCGGTCCGTGGTGATGTACTGCCAATTGGTGAGGAAATGGGTCAGTTTTCCTCCAATTTGAAAGGATGGAGAGGGTGGTTGGACTGGCTGGAGTAATCGGTCACTGGCGGCCGCCAGCGCCCCTCTTGGTATTTTTTCCTCTGTAGCTAGATCTTCCAAACGAAGATTGGCGGCCTTGCTGCTGTTTGGGTTGGTATTGGCCTTTGTTATTGTATGAATACGAGGACCTGTTCTGATAGGAACCTCGATAAGAGGACTGACCTCTGGATCTGTTTCCTCGAAAGGACTGGTTTCTGGACTGCAGAGTGCCCAGTGCCCTTGCCGTGTCGGTGTCCTTCTTAATGGTCTGCAGTGCCTCGTCGATTCTTTCCCCAAAAAGGTGTTGTCCGTCAAAGGGCATGTCCAGAACCTTCGATTGCACTTCCTGACGGAATGATGTCGCTCTCAGCCACCCTTGACGTCGCAGGACTGCAGCCCCCGCAAGCTGACGGAAGCCTGTCATGGCTGCGTCGATAGCACAGTCGATTAGTTCCGCCGCTGAAGATTGACCTTCCACCAGGAGAGCCTTTACCTCACCCTGGACTGTGTCAGGCAGTTCCTTCACGTAAGGGGCTATGTCCTCCCAGAGTTGGCGATTGTAACGTCCCAACAAGGCAATGGAGTTGGCCACCTTGATGGTCATGGCCGATGTGGTTGTGAAGCGTTTTCCAATCGTGTCAAGTTTCCTGCCTTCCTTGTCCGGGGGAGCGGACAGTGGGGAGGAAGGGTTACGGGAGTGTTTCTGGGCCGCCTGTGTCACCACCGAGTCTGGTTTGGGGTGACCATTGAGGCAAGCTGCCGCAGTAAGTGGGGCTCTGTATTTCTTGTCTAGGCGTGGAACAACCGCCGGTACAGAAGCAGGTGTCAGCATTAATTTCTTTCCTTGTTCCCACAAGAACTCTATAATCGGAATAGATTTAGTGGACTTTTGTGTCTGTTCCTTGAAATCGTGCAAGAAGCAGTCCGTTTCTGTTGATTCCACAGCCATATGGAATCTCTTCGCTGCCCTCTCCACAAGCTTATGGAAGCCGGCAATGTCCACAGGCGGGGAGTCCACTTGACGTGGTTGTGGTGAAGCTGGGGATGATGCCACATATTCATCCTCTTCATCCTGGTCCGAGTGGTCCGAGTGTATCTCCTGGACCTCTCCTTCCTCCAATTCCTCCTCATCCTCATCTTCGTCTGAAGAGACCACCACCTGAGACTGGACGTCACGGTGGGTTTGAGGGTGAGGGTGAGTTTGTTTTGGGGCGGACACTGGTACTTGGACTGTAGGTGTCTGATTCCCCTTGTCCTCAGGCGCACGAACCGTAGGCGCTTGACTGCCTCTGTCCGCATCCGGAAAGCGTTGTTTGTAATCCTGTACAAGGAATCTCAAGTCATCGACAAGGGTCGCCGGTAAGCATATCATGGGGGTGACTTCCGTGCGGACGCTAGTATGGACAGAGTGTTCCTGATAGGTGAAGTCTTCCTGTTCTTCATCAGTGCTTTGGCATTTGATATTAAGGTCCGAGACCGAAGTAGCGGGATCCAGGTGGTCATCCTCTTCGGATTCTTCACTTTGGAAGATTTCCTGAGGTGGCTGCGTTTCCACTTTGCTCGGAGATGTTGCTTCCGGGGTAATTTGCCGTTTGTTTGGCTTGCCAGACTTCGCATCAGAGCCTGACGTCGTCGAGGAAGCCGTCGACGGCGGCAGCATGAGGGTCGATACTTCCACCAGTTTCGATTTTTTCCATGGCCCAGACAGTGCCATCTTCGACGACGAGTCTTCCTTCGACGGTGTTGTCGTCGTCGAGTCTTTCGTCGACGGAGTGTTGGCCGTCGACGAAGAGTCTTTCGTCGTCGACGGGGTCTTCGACGTCGACGACGAGTCTCTCGTCGACGGAGTCATCGACGAGGTCCTCGTCGACGGTGGAGTGGTCGATGGATTCTTGGTCGTCGACGACTGCGAAGTCGTCGTCGACGTCTTCGTCGACGGTGTTTTCGTAGACGACATCCTCGTCGTCGAGTCTCTCGTCGACATCTTCGTCATCGACGGTGGGATCTTTGGCAACGTCTTTGACGACGATGGGCTCGTCAATGACGACGGCGTCGTTGACGGTGTAGTCTTCGTTGTCGACATGGTCTTTGTCGTCGACGACGATTTTAGGAGTATAATAGAGGAAACAGGTCTACCTGAAGATGAGGAAGATGTAGTCGTCGCCGTCGACGCTGAAGGCGACGACGCTGATGTGGTAGACACTGTGGTCGTGACTGAGGTAGTCCTCTGGGCTTGTCTAGATGACGGAGCAGGCTTCTTAAAGGTTTGATCATCCTTAGCAGACACTGAAGATGTCGCAGATCTCGCCTCTGAAGACTTCCTGTGGGTCTTCTTAGGAGGAGTGTCTGAGGGGCCAGGGGAAGACACCCTAGGCCTCTTTTGAGAGACAGCTGAGGTCCTGGAAACGCTGCTCACAGAGGAGTCCAGGTTGTCTCTGTCCTTAAGCCTGTCAAGCCAAATGAGAAGGCGACCTTCCCTATCTCTCACGGTCTTTTTAGGAAAAGACCTACAAATCTTGCATTTGTCTGAGACATGGTCCGGGTAAAGGCAATACAAGCACAGGTCGTGCTGATCATCCACATGGATCCTTTTCTTCCCACAGGAAGAGCAGGCCCTGAAAAGGGCTTTCTTCTGTGATTCAGACATGGAAGAAGCAATGGAAAGAAAACACTTACTGCCAAGACAGTGTAGTGAAGTAATCCTTGAAGAGTTCAGATATCACTTTCAAAGAAAGTTTGTTGAATTTGAAGGAATCCTGAGGAGAGCTCAGGCTGGAGACTCCCCAGCACAACGTGCGGTAGAAAATCCGAGGGACTGAGGCTCCTCCCAGGAAGGTTCTAGAGGGAGGTCGGAGCTGATTGGCTGACTGTGAGAGTTTGGTCCTTTTTACATAAGTACAAGGAAAGGCTACTAAGGGGAGGCCCTTAGGCCCTTTTTCTCTATGTATGTCTATAGGACATTACTTTTTTATGTACCGGAGGCTCCCGTCTCGACAACGGGGAATGATTCAGGCATGTGAATCTATGAAAGACACCCCTAATACTGGATAATTTACAGGGCCCAGTCAGTGGGCACAAATCTGGGGATATTTAACAGCATCCGAGCTGACACTTTTTGCTCTCGTTGGAGTATATTTATTCTCTTTTTCGACGCACCCAGATAGAGAACATTACAGCAGTCTAAGCTGGATGTCACCAGGGCCTGGACCGCCGTCTTTTTACCACAGTCCAGGATGAGCCCTAGGATTTTCTTAAGCATTTTAAAAATCCCGAAACAGGTACCTGTGATGGCGGAAAGTTGGTCGAAAAGGATAGTGTGGAGTCAAACCAAACTCCAAGATTTTACTTTGTGGTTCAGAGAGGGTGCAGATCCCAACATACTGGGCTGCCAACTCAAGGACCGGATGGAAAGTTATTTCCCTACCAGTCAAATATCCGTTTTACTGGCATCTACTTCTCAAGATGGCCTCTCAGGACAGTCACCTTTGCTGAAAGCTCAGAAACATATAAGCTCTGATGAACCTTTAACACTGATATATGCCTCTTCTCGGGACAATAATCCATCCTTGATCATATACCACTCATGGCAACATGCCTTCTGTTATCCACATCATGACGACTTGACCCAGCGGAGGCTTTCCTGCAGCTTTTGCGTTTTGTCTTTCCTTCAACTGGCATGCATACCAGTGCACATGGAGGCTCATCTACTACCTTCTGGAGTAGTTGGTGAGCCTCCTTGATCCGCATTTCAACAACTCAAAGGGAAATATGATTCCTAAATTAGATTAGCTAAATATTTCCTTTATCCCCTACAAGATTCTAGGACTTTCCCACATAAAGGCACTGACTGGAATTAAGAACATCATGTTCTAACTTTCCTGCAGATGGGCCTACGTGAGTGTCCCTTTCTGTGCCTACAACACTGAGGTCCATGTTCTGCCTGCCTACCTTAATATCTCATCATGACCAGACCCCTAGATCTCTATGTAGACACTGTCATACACACCCCTGTTGAAGACCTGAAGTTCTTATTGAAAAACATGGAGCCTTCCTCGAGGGTAAGTCTGTGAAGTGGTGACTGATCGTGAAAAATTGATCAGAGCTGTTGGCTGCACCTTCCACTTCCTAACTTAGCCAAGTGAGGGCCGGGGGCAGAAACCCACATGCAGCTTGAACCCTCACACACTTGAGTGGGCGAATTGTACCTCCTTGTGTGGATCCGTGGGCATTGAGAGCATAATGAGCCTAATCCTCCTACCCGACGTCAGCACTTCCCATGGATCCTGCTATTTTTCCTATTAGATGAGCACATAGGAAGGCTGTCGAACCAAAGGCTAGGAACACAAATTGGCAAAAAGAACATAAAAGTGTACTTCCACTTCAACTGAGAACGAAACCTGTAAACTACGTAAGAATGACTCTACTGTAACTTTGGCTAAAATGAAATTGTATTTGGAGTCCCTGGCCAAACAATATTTTGCCATATAGGTCTTTTCTTTGTCACAGTTATATGGCTGTTTTTTAGTTATTTGTTGTGTTAAAATGTGGTGGCACTTAACGACAGAGGCCTCTGTCTCTAACGTTGCACGATCCTTTCATAGCTTGCTGGCTTTTTCAAGCAAAGCAACAGTTACCCAACATTGGTAGTGTTCTGTGCTATGAACACATATTCTTACAAAAAAAGAAGTTTTTTGCATGTTTAGTGCAGAAATCAACTAACTCCACAACAATATTATGTTCAATCAGAACAGTTTTGAAACATGGCTCTGGACACATTTTAGGAGGATTATTAGAAGACTTGGTCCTACTATGAGGTTATTAATGTACTTTAAAAAAAAAAAACACCTATTTTACTTTAGAATGTTTCTCGTGTAACTGTCTTCACTACAATGAATTCTGAAATGTATTCTAACTCCTTAGGACCGAGGTTTACACAAGGTTTTTATACTACACTCTCTCCTTTGATTAGGGTAGTTTGCTTTCACAGATAGCTCTATTTTTGTTCCAGTACTCCCTATTCCTCTTTTTAGGGGTCCTCTTTTTGGTCTTGCCTCCTCTCTAACCCTGTTCGCTATCTTCATTTGAAAAAAAAACGAGTTAATCACCAGCACCATGCTTAACGAAGTGCTGATTTGATTATGATGTTTATTCAGTTTCTATTTAGGTCACTTCATGTGATTATGGAGCTAGTCTTTCTAGCACATCTTACATTGAGGACACACTAGAATAGATGGATGTTGTTAAATTAATGAATAAGAGACGATGGCGGTACCAGTTGCGACTGGATACGTGGTCCCCCGTGAAATACAGACCCGTACACACCACCAAGAATGCTCAAATGTACATGAAAGGCTCTGTCACGAGTAAAAAGTCTAACAGTGGTTCTATATTTTGAAACATAAAAATGCATGAACCTATATAAGATAAAATAAAAAATGCATACATGCATCTAATGTAAAATATTAAGTCAATACCACGACAATGTAAAAATGTACTACTACTGCACAACAAAAGGAGCAAGAAAGTTTCAAGGCATTTCCAAAATGCAATTACATTTGAGCAACCAACCTGCACATGCAAATGGTAAAATGTAAAAAATCTGCAACAGGCATGGAAATATAATTCCCGAAGCTAAATTTATAAAAGCTTCATTCTACCAAAGAAGTGCCCGTTTTAACATTATTAATTACCATTCTCGTTTCTTTGGAGTGGTGACTTTTCGATACGTGCTGCTATTTCACAACTTTTTCCAGGGAGTTCAAAACGGACTCCAACATTCTTGAATGGCCTGCTGTCCTTTCCCATGGATGCGCTTAGTCAACCCAACTCTGTGATTATGTTAACGCGGCGGTTGTTCTCTCCCTGAAAACAGCAATTAAAATGCCAAAGTCTTGGAGTACAAAGGGAGCTGTCAAGAGAACGCAGTGCAACCATAAACTGGCATTTGTCTGCTTTAAAATGGCACTCCAGGAGGTTTGGGCTCACTGGTATGCCACCCTCCTATAATATGATAGTTTGCTGGCTACACTGTTAACCGCAGTTGGCTTTAATGAATCTAGCAGATATTTTGTAGAAAATGCTGTACAATTAATTGTTGACTGAATTTACGTTGGCCGATAAGCAGGAATATATCTCACTGGCGGCGTAGACACAAATAAACACATAACAACAATATACATTCAAATGACGACCTCTGCCATCATTTTAATGAATGAATTAATTTAAAAGCGAGCACCTTAAGCACACTCTTGAATCCAAAACTGTTAGTCTATTACAACAAAGTTTACACCGTGATTTACCGAAGAAACTTGTCAATGGATTGCCAATGTTCCAAACGCCGGAAGCCAGAACGTGCCGGAACTTGTTGTCCTGGTGGCCCACCGGGGAAACACCCAGGGCCTGCTACGGCCAGTCCGGCGCTGGGCACAACCATATAAATCAACCCTTGAAATAGCTTAATTGCCTCTTGCTTGATGCTAGGATGAAGTTCATAATCCTTTGCACCATCTACTAGGACTACTGGCCCAAAGGTCCAGAATGCTTGAAGAAACTAGCAAACCACTGCATGGCCAATAGAGCCTGTACTTGGCGATTGTATAGCTTATGTCTCATCGGGGCCTTAACCATGTCTGATTACAAGCTGGAGAATAGACCCAAACTACCTGCGTGCGAAGACTGGCCCGAACATTGAGCTCTTCCTGTAGTATAGAATGGATGCCTTAGGCCCTGGTGCAAACAAGGAAGTTTAGGCCCTGGTGCAAAAAAGGACGTTTACCACTTTGAAAGCTGTTGGATTAGTAAAATTCAGCAATTATCAGGGTTCAATAGACCTCTTACTCCGTGGGGCCCTGGTGCAACTGCACCTGCTGCACTAATGGTAGCTATGCCTCTGACCTATTCCATCTCACTGACAAATGCTCTTACACACAATCATGCATTGGACATTAAGAATACTGGATCATCTCATGTGTCATTGAAAGGAACCTAACCAAATGAGAAACTTTTCTGCCTCCGATTTATGCTCAGCAATGTAGATGGCCTCTATAACATTTTTGATAACATTGACCACACATTGAGGTTTGGCAGCATGAGATTCCAGTCACAGAGAAATAAAAATTACCTGAGGGTGAATAACATCTCTTCTCTGTGAGCGAGCACCGTGGCACTGCCCTGGTACTTGTATATCCAGTATGTACCAGAGATAGTGCATGGTTTTTCATCACTGCCATCTCCTGGCCCACAGAAGGACCTTAGTAATAAAATAGCCTTAGAGAAAGCAGACGGTTAATGGATCGCTAGCTCATTGGACTGCTCTCTGGAAGACCACTTAGGCAAAGACAGATATTACCCATTGAAACAAATGATATTTCTTAAGTTAATCAATAATTTTGAGAACGCTCTTTGGGCAAGAAGACGAATAAAAGGGCCTTCCTCTCAGAGTGTTGGAATGGGAAAGGGAAGAAAGCACTGCTTAGTCGAGAGATCAATATCATTCATCCTGGTGCAGGCCAGCTGATAACTAGGGCACAACGGCTTCTTTTTCCATCCTTTACACACAATTTCACTCTTCCGATATCCATTATGTCCTTAATTGAGGTTTCTTGAATTCTTTTGTTTATGTCCACAGGGAAATTATTTTTTAAGTACTAATGAGATGTATAGTACCAAGGCACTATTGGAATACGAGAACTTGAACCTTCGCAAAAGCCAGTTTGGTTCATGCAACAGAAGTTTGAGCCATGGTGGAACAAAGCGCTCTATTATTAAATTCTTCAGTTCAAGTGCATTGGGCAGTGTGACGGACTCTGCCGTTTCCAACAACAAATGATCTTTGATTAGAAACGGGAATGGCAGCATATTCTCCATGGAATCAGTTAGTTCCATATTTTGTTGTCAAGGTTGTGATATAATGTTTTTTTAAATGGACACAATGAACTGAAAAGGATCTGGAATTAAACAAGTAACAAGTGTCATATGAGGGTGTTCTATGGGTATTGAAGTAGAGCATTTCTGACGCCAGTGATTGGCAATATGCATTTCGGAGAATGGCACACTGTCAACAGAAGCATTACACTGAGTTGCAAATTTAGAAAAACAACACTTTTGTAGTACTGCCAAATAAGGTGGAATACTGTAGGGAAAAGGAGTTTAACCCCTCCCATGCTCGTGACGGAACTGTTCCGTCACGGCCCACTCGCAGCGCCTGCGCGCCGCGAATTCCACACCTGCGCGAGGCGTTCTATTGAGCGGGCGGGGCCGTGACGGAACCGTTCCGTCACAAGCACAGCTCACCCGCGTGCCGTGACGGAGCGGTTCCGTCACGAGCACGGGACCGCCGCGCGGCCCCGGCTCCCCCTTAGCACTGCGGCGGAATAGCCGCCGCAGTGAAGGGGTTAAATGGGGTTGTACTGGGTGTTTGCATTGTTAGTGATCAGAGGAGTACACTATGGTCTAGTTTTCAGGTCATGTTTATGAGCGAGAACAAACAACTGCCTCTTGGTCTTAAGTTTGTTCTTGGTTTGCTGAAGAGGATCTCTCAGATAGGGAGTCCATATCAAGAGGGAATGAAGATTTTATCATTTCTTTTAGACATCATAGTTAGGTTCACAAGGGCTCAGTTTATTTCTGTTTTATTAATTAGTTTCATTAAGATTGAATGTAGATTTTCTGGCACTTCAGAGTGCTATGGTTGTGAAAGGATATATTGTAGGGACGGAAACATAGTCAAAAATGTCCAAATGGTAAAGGGATTATCTCAATCCAACTTTGTACAATCATGATAACCATTTCTGTGGAATTCAGTTGTTGTTTACATTCTTTTCATGAAGCACATGCAGTTTGATTCTGCCATTAGGCTGAAGTTAAAAATATTTCACAGTTTGGACATGTAGAGTCCCAGGGTCCTACCTTTCCATTTCAACGATTTAAAAGCTGAATAGGTAAACACGTGCTCAGCTGCTGAGTCCAGGCTCCTGTAAGGTCAATAGTAGAATGCTAGTTTCTACAAACTGACTCGTTGGTGCAGTAGGTCTCATGGAAGGTTCAGGGAACCTTGAGATTGATTCTTGAATCCACAAGATCCAGTGGAACAATTTCACATCTAAATTTAAATGGTGGCACTTTGCAAAATGCAGGTGGGCCATCAGCTGTGGTAAATTGACATTTTTATCTGTGAAGATGATTTTTTAAATTTCTTGGGTAAGTGTTATTCACATAATCATTTGCTGAAGTCCCTTAGAAAGGTAGTTATTTGCAGACTGACATACATAACGGGCCTCAGTTAAGAATTAACAAGACACTATGGCCCAGATTCGCAAAGGTTAATCATCGGGTTAACATTACTTTTGTAATGCTAACCCGACACTAAACCTATTTGGGAGTTAACAAACTCTAATTGGTATAGCGTTTATTTGTATGGAAAAGTAACTCAAAGCAGCCCAAAACACTGCTTAACTCTGCTTTGTATTACTTTGCATTAAGGGGGCGTTACATGGGCATTACCATGCAACCACCCATGCTTTTTGATGCAAAACCCTATCTACTAATATTAGTAGACAGGGTTTAGCGTAAAAAATTAACTGCTGTAAAGCAGGCGTTTGAAGGAGAAATGTTTACATTTCTCCTTTATTTTCTGACTTGCATGCATGCTGCACTGTGAAGCAACACACAAACTGGGAAGAGCGATGAAGTGTGTCTAGGCATAGTATTTTGTACAGCAAGGGTACCCTTCCTGTAAAAAACCTATGCTAGACGCGGGCATTCCCCCTAGCACTATGGAGCTAAGGTGTGTGCGTAGCGCACCACAGTTGAAATCAGCGCCGGCTCTAGGGAAAGGGGAGAAGAGTGCTACATTGCCATAAATATGGCTCTCTCCTGTCCTCTCCCTGTCCCGCATTGCAGTGCAAGCTGTGCTGCATTCCAAGACAGTTTTCCCAATCTGGGTCTATGTTTTGTTGGCTGCAGGCTGGTGAAGGGCTTTACAGAAATACTGAAGTGGAGTGGTAATTTGAATCGGTTCTTGTTTTGTTTAGTTGTACAGGAAATAGTGAGCTGTTACCACCTGGTATCTCTGCTCCAGAACGAATACCAGTCGTTTCAAGTCAATGTTGTTATCATGGTTTCCAGCGCCTGGTCAATTCAGTTGTAGTAAACTAGTCCCTAAAGTGTTTGCCAATTTGTTTTCCATTTGGCATTCACAATCAATTGTAGTGGTGCCAGAGAGAGAGCCAAAAATGAATATTATTTTCTTATTACTGATACAGTACAAGATCACCTACATGCCTTTTAGAGCACTGTCATATTCAATACCAAGTATCTGGACATTTGCAACACCCATATTTTCCAATCACTGTATAACATAACTTACTACTGAATGACATGTCTCAGAAATTATGTCACCCAAGCATGCACCATAAGGTTTTCCAAAAAAGCCCCCTAAACTCACTTTTCCATAGAGTCACAGAACAGCTTTGGTGTCATCAAAAGCGCATGCTAAGCACCGTACCAATCGGACTCCTCTCACAGCCTATTGGGATGATGCCTATTAACATTTGCTCTATCCTCTAAAAACAGTTTGTACCTGAAAGCTAGTGCACTGGTATTTGCTTGAAAGAGTGTAGGTCTTCAGTTTTGGTCTTCACTTTGAGAGCAGCATTTAATAACCTGATTTTTGTCATTACAAATTCTTGTCTGGAAGAGTCAAACTGATACTAAATGCCTCTCTCCCACACATAAGTGATGTTCATTTCTAGGAACTGTGATAGAAGCCCACTGGAGCTGCCTTTCCTTTCCTATTCAAGCCTTCTGAATTTAACTGTTAGCATATTATCCCATATAGGGGTAAAAACCATCCCCACAGACAAATCCAGGAACCAATACATTATTTCAATGTTGAATTAAACTTGGGGTTTATTAGTCAGTAATGTATGGTGCATATTCGTTTGGATATGTTCGAAGAGAAAATCACTAAGGTAAATGTTTTAAAGAACTTTAACTATACAGTGCTCGAATGTTATAGGGACCAAGTGTTCGTAACGTCTGATGACCAAATAAGGAAAGAAGTATCTCATGAGTGCCATAAGCGAATTGGGTGCAGGGTAACTACCAGGAGACAATGGTTACAGATAGGAAAATTGTGTTTGTGGATTCTGAAGTTCTGTTGGTTGAACACTATCAAACCATAGGACTTTTATTATTGGCGGACAAAGCATATAATCGTTATGATAGTAAGGAAAATGTCAGTGTTGAAAACAAGTGTTTTATCACTAAGCATAAGACAGCTCACAGCCTTCAACCACTCCATAAGTGAGCCAAGTCACAATTGAAGCAAGCCTTCCCAATACTGCAATATTGCATTGAAGGGCAAAACCACAGGGTTGCTGCAGATGCAATATAGAATGTCAAAAGCCTCAGTGTTGATTCATTTTATATTACTTATTTGCAGTTTATGTAGCAAGGACAGTACATCAAGACTGTCAGAATGCCTTGCAGTGTGTTTAGTGACAGTTTTACAACGATAAGCAAACAAAAAACAATTTTGGAGAAACACAAATCAATGATGCACACTACATCAAACATTGGCCAAATTAAACATACAAAATATAGACAGGCTATAAATTGAACAAGCATTTGCAATGCAATAGGTCCTGCATTACTGAAGTTTGAACTATTGGCATTGCTAATAATAATGCAACGCCAATAGCTCAACCTTTCAGCATTGCGAGAGCTATAAAAAAAGAAAAAGCAGTAAAAGCAATTGCAACACTCATGTTTCAGCTTTACACATTTTGAGCTAAAGCGCGAATGCTGCAATTGCTTCAAAAGTAAAGAAATAGAAAGCCATTTTTTCAATTTCTTTACTTTCAAAGCAATTGCGGCACCCATGATTTAGCTTAAGATGTTTAAAACTAAAGCGCAGGTGCTGCAATTGTAACAAAAGTAAACAAACAGATAAAGAATGGCGGGCACGTGTTTTTTTCCTGTTTGTTTACTTTAGTTACAATGGCGGCACCCGTGCTTTAGCTTTAAACATCTAAGCACAGGTGCCGCGATTGCTTCAAAAGTAAAGAAATAGGAAAAAAAGATCTATTTCTTTACTTTTGAAGCAATCGCAGCAATCGCTTCAACCGCGCTTTGGCTTAAGATGTTTAAAGCTAAAGCGCGGGTGCCTCCATTGTAAGCAAAGGACATACACAAAAAAAGGCATGCAGCGTTCGGCACAGCAAATTACTAAATAAAAGCGAGTCCGCCATTATTGGAACCAAGTCATGCCACGCTTGTTAACACCTTAGCTGCGTCGAACGTTCAGAAACCAGTGCTGAACGGTCGAATAACGAGCGCTGGCCCGTCGGCCAACGGTCGTTCGCAGCACTGGGGAGGTAGCGTTGCCGTCGGCCGTTGGCCGACGGCAGCGCGTAAGGGGTTAAATTAATACCTTTTTTAAAAAAAGCATTACAGCCTGGAACACTATTTTTGTAAATGGTGTTCTCCTGCCTGCTCTTACAGGCAGGAGAAAACCATTTAAGAAAATAGTGCTTCAGTCTGTAATTAAAACACCAAGATGAACAACACATGTAACAGGATGTGTCCTCATGGGAGGCTACAAGAAGAGAAAAGGTGGTACTCAGGAGGGACTACTAAGCCACCATTTATGAAGGACAGTGAGGTTGCCAATTAAAAAGATGGGCAGAAAGTGGGTGGAGCTTCGTACCCATTTCCTGAATACAGCATGTCGCGAAGAGGCAGTGCAAGCGCTGCCTAGGCGAGACCTAAAAATGAACAACATAGGGGTGAAGCATTCTAGTCAGGTAGAGGCGTGATTTAATAGCTCAATGAGTCAATTCTGGCAATGATGCTGAACTTAGAGACCCATAAATGTTTCTTGAAGGATTCATATGTTAGATATGTTTGGATGCTAGGGGGAATAGAGTTATGGATTTTTGCAGTACTCCCTCTCACAGATTGGGTGAGAGATAGTGCCAGCAAGGGGATAGTGCTCCACAGTGAGCACGGACCAATAGAGAATAATTTTTTCATCAGGAATCTTGGGGTACCAGAGTGACGAGCTCTGAGTGTGGTCCCCCACGAGTGCAGAGGCCTTTTGTTAATCAGGTCCTTAGTTTAGAATACCCCACCATGGGTATGAGTTTCCCTGTGAAGGTTACAGGTTGCATCGGTCGGTACCAAAACACTGCCCAGAGGCTTTTCTTCCCATACTGTGCGAATTATGATTGTGAAAGGTGAGCCTGAAACAGCCATATTCTCAATAGGAATCCCTCTTACTGAAAGAGAACAAGAATGTTCTTTTTCTTTCCATCATTATAAAGGCCGAGTACCTCATAAGCAGGGCTCCTGGTTCTATGGTTATTTTTTTTTTGACATTTCTGTCTGCCTTTCCATATTTATTTTTTTGACATTTATCTATATTTATCCATATTTATCTTCGGTTTTGTGAAAAAAATGAAGGTGAAACTGGTATATTTCCACATTTATTTAACCGATAAATATGCACTCATGCTTGAATGCCAATGCCTGCCAGGTTTCAGTGATATGAACGCCTGCAGAAGATAAATCAATGCACTTATATGAAAATATATGCAAATTTCAGTATTAACCTTGTGCATATCTACTGCTGTTTAAGTCTGTTTACTAAAATGTCTTTCTGTTCTAACCTTTTCGGGGCTCATGACGGCTCACGCCGTCATGAGTCACGGTAGGCGTGTGCTCATGACGGGCGGGAGCCGGCAGAACGTTGCCGCTCCACCCACGCGCTGTCAATTCCCCACCTGTGCGGGAGAATTAATAAGTGGGCAGAGTTCTGACGGCTCCCGGCCATCATGAGCACACGCCCTCCGTGATTTATGACGGCCGGGAGCCGTCATAAGTACCGCAGGGCCAAGCCAAACCCTGCCCCCCCTCGCACCACGGCAGAATTCGCGCTGCGGTGAAAGGGTTAAAACCCTTACCTAGCAATCCACACAGCTATTGACCTGGAAGTCATGGCAGAGGGTATTTAGAATCACTAAAAAAACAACCAAATTTCCATTTTTCTCCACATTTAAAAATAAATACAGACAAGAAAATAAATGGTTTCCTGCCTGTATTTGTCTGTAAAAATCAGTAGAAATGGAACACAGGGAGCCTTAATCATAATCCATACAAAAAAACACATAATCTTTCAACATCCTCCCCGCCTGACAAATCAGAGTTTACCACAAACTTCATTGAGGCGGCTCCTTTCCTGCGACACATTCTGGCAAAGTGTCCCTTTATACCACATGTGGAACAATGTTATTTCATGGGGTGGACAACACAAAGTATGTTAGATTGTCTTTGCTCCCACATCTATAACATGACAGTGATTGATGGGTTTTCCTCATGTTTCAATACGTTATGCTCTCTATTTCCAGCAGGATTTTTCCATATATTTCTTGCGTTTTTGCTTGTGGTCTTTAGAGCTGCTTTGGCAAATCGTTTAGAAAGTTCTGCTTTTTTTGCAATAGCAATGCTTACTTCAAAGTTGTTTCTCTACTATCCGACAGCCGTTCCTTTACATTGGAATCTTTAGCATGCATGACAATCTGATTACTTATCAACTCATCATGCAAAGTTTTAACTTTGCATGGAATCGACAATCATTTAAAATCTGCAACAAAGTCATCTATAGATTTCTGAGCCATCTGATGCCTTTGAAAAAAATTCGATCTGTCCACAGAACTACATTCTGATGGTGTGAGACAGCTGTCTAAATCTTCTAGTGCATGTGCAAGCACATCAGCGTAATCCGCAGGCATTGTTTTTTTCTCCATGTGATCATACATGTTTAGTTCCTCTGTCCCTAACGTGCAATACAATTTGTTTCCTTCTTGCTGAAAATTCTTACTCAGAATCATCCCCAATTGTGGATATGTAATTGAGGAAATAAGCTTTCCACTGTGGCTATTTCATCAGATGCTCCCCCAGAGACACTAAGAATGGCTGAGGAGGTGAAAAGGAAAATGTTAGCGCATGCATTGAAATTCTCCATTCAAGTGATTAGAAAAGAAAAACTATGTAAAAGGAGCAGTAGATGTTTCCTGAAAGTTACTCTTGAAATGCTCCAGAAAAAGAGGAATGCGATCCAGAAACATTGCTGTGCATTTAAAACTTTCAGTTAGCTTCCTCATCAAATCCCTCCCTACAAAATCAGGACTTACTTCCCAGAAACTTCATTGACGGATGCTCAAGTGGAAAATGGCACGTTGCCTCACAGTGGTTGTGAAAACAATATTTTTAAATTATAAGGATGTTCGCATGATTAACTTTCAATTAAAGTGAGAGTTCGAAATAGCACCAGCCAGTGCAGATTGCCGAAAATGACCTTTCAGTCTCTGCGTTATCTCCATTTATGTCTTCTAGCGTGCTGCCTTTTAAGGAATTTAAAATTGAAGTGCAAATTAGAGCGCGACAATGCACTAACAATTACACTGCAAATTACAGCACGTTCCATCAGTTGATAAACGCCATATGTAATTTATTTAGAAGTCTCTGAAGGGAATACAGCGCATACAAAGAAGCCGCTGTCTGTGGAGGAACAGGTAGACCCGAGGTTGGTATGGATCATTGGAAATCTCTGCCTGGGTAAGCCTTTAAATGCTAAAAACAAAACCTCAAGCTGATTCAACCAATAGAAATAGGGATCTGAACAATGCAAAATAATAAATTTTCAAACTTTATAGTTTTCAAAAATCTTATTGTCAGAACCGCTTTCAAAAGGCCACGGGGCACCCAGGGGTTACTGGGCCCAACCGTGGGGGTTGAGGCCTTTTACTCATGTCCTGGGGCCTCACTTACTATGGCTCCTGAGTAACTAGGCCAAGTACCCCTTCTGCACTCTCAGGGTTGCGTGGTCTGAGCAGTCCAAGACTCTCGAGAGGAAGGTGTGGATACAGATTAGTGAACATGGGCTCACAACTCAAAATGAGCACAGCAGCAGCAATAAATAATTTGCCAGCCAAATACTAACTTTTATAACAAAAGAGAAGTATTTTATTTCTACTGCGACCCACAAAGAAATAATACAACATACACACACAATTAAGCAGTCCTCCCAGAGGTCGGTGATCTAGTGTTTCTCTGGTGGTTCTCTGTCCAAGTATCAAAAAGGGGGGACAGAGAGGATACACTGGGTTTGTCCTCCAAAAAAGATTCTAAACTAACTTAACAAGAACCCAGCACTGCCTAGGAAAAACTAACCCTCCACTGGACAAGAAAATGTTTTTATGTAAAATCCTCACCCACCAGAGTTACCCCTTGGTGGCATGCTTCATCACTGTGTCCATCCCGTTCCGCAACACTGTGGAAGGCTTTGGCCCTTACTGCACGACAGTCTTACCCCTTGGTGACTACTTCTTGCATACAAGGTTGCTGCACCTGGACCGCACAATGCTTCAGCCCTTACCGTGTGGCAGTCTTTACCACTGCTATCTTCACGGTGGCCCTCTCCTGGCATACGGGGGTCGTCATCTCAGTCCTGCAGGATGTCAATGACCCAATCGGTGCCCTTTCCTCACACAGGAAGTCCACTCAACAGGGGTCCCCACTAGACATCAGTCCCTTCACAGCAGTCCCCTTCCTCAAAGGGCACACTGCTCTTGGAAAACTTACAGATGCTGGTGCCCCAGGCTCCATGGCAGGAGGTCCTAGGTTCCCTGGGGGGGAACAGTCGGAACACTGAGGTCTGAATCATGAGTGTTCCGACTACACAAGCCCTGCCACGCATGTCTTAACCATGCATATGCCTTAACCACGCATGTGCGTGGTTACGGTAATGTGTGGTTGGGCTTGTGGATGGACGGAAGCAGGGAGAGATCAGCTGTGAGGTAAGTGGGGCTGGAGGGTGTGGCGGGGTACGTTTGTGGGTGGGGCGGACGGGCTTGTTTTGTGGGCTGGGGTGGGTCAGGGTTGTTTTAAGTGGGGCTAAAGTGTGGATTGGGTTACTTTGGGGACTGGGGGTTGGGGTTTGTTTTGTGGGCTGGGCTGTTTTAAGTGAGGCTAGGGGTGGGTCAGGGTACTTTTGTGAGATGGGGGTCAGACTTGTCTTGTGGGCTGGGGTGGGTCAGGGTTGTTTTAAGTGGGGCTAGGGTGTGTATTGGGGTACTTTGGGGGATGGGGGTCAGGGTTTGTTTTGTGGGCTGGGTTGTTTTATGTGGGGCTAGGGGTGGGTCAGGGTACTTTTGTGAGATGGGGTCGGGGTTGTTTTGTGGGCAGGGGGTGGGTCGGGGGTAGTTTTCTGAGTTAGGGGTTGGAGTCCCTTTTCGGAGCTGGGGTGATTGGGGCTAGTTTTCAGGGCTGGGGGTGGGGCTAGTATTCAGCGCTGAGGGGTGGGGCAAGTTTTCAGGGGGGTCAGAGTAGTTTTAAGGGAGCTTGGGGTGTGTTGTGGTAGTTTCTATTTTTAAATTAGGGGTTAGGTTACTAGGCCTCAGGGCAGGGGGAGTGGAATGGGTAGTCAGGGTAGTTTTTAGGGCTTAGGGGAGGGTGGGCAGGGCAGTTCTTAGGGGTGGGTCAGGGCTGGCCAGAGTCAGGTTAAGGGACAGGGTTAAGGGACAGGGTTTTAGGCATTGCTGCAGGGGGAGGGCACAGCGTGGGCTTTGGGAGTGGGTAGGGGTATTTGCACCTCATGGTGGGAGGAGGTGGGGGAGTTTGTACCTTCGGGCAGTGGGGAGGGGTGTGGCAACCTTAGCCATGCATACCCCTTTACCATGCATGACTTTACCACGAAAATTCATGGTAAAGGCTTGCGTTATAAAGCAATGCATGGTTAAGACGCAGTCGTTATTCAGACCGCGTTATCTAGGCATGCAGGGGTTAGAAATTTTGTTCTTCTGCCATATAACCTTCCCTGTGTGATGCCTCTCACACAGCAGCAAGACTAGCAGACCTTGGCCCCCAGTCCTGGCCACGGGTAGAAGTCTTGCAGAGCTTCCCCTCCTCACCAGCCCATTTAGCTGCTTGGCAGATGGCAATTTTGGTGTCCCAAGCTCCTCTTCTTATAGTTTCCAGACACCAAATGTGATTTAGTGTCTGAGGGCCAGATGTAGGAAGTGTAATTCCGGCGTGTAACGGCTGAAATTACTGAATTTCGGCCGTTACCGACCGGAATTAGGCTAGATGTAGGTGCCCAAATTGCTAATTCAGTAATTTACCGATTCAGTATTTTAAGGAACCGGTAAATTACTGATTCATTAAAATACTGAATAAGTAAATTACAGAATTAGCAATGTAGGGAGCACTCAAATGAGTGCTTTCCCCTTTTGCGGATTCGTTATTTACCACCAACTACAAGTTGGTGGTAAATAAAGAAAAAACCCAAAAAGCAATTTCATGCAAATTGCTTCAGTGCCATATTGCAGACATACATGCCCTTACGGCATGCATGTCTGCAACATGTGCACCCATACACAATTGATGGGTGCAACAGAGTGTAAAAGTGACACCCTGCCACCCTTCAATGTTTCCCCCAATTACTGAATCGGTATTTACCAATTCAGTAATTGACATTCATTCCTATGGGCCTGGAGGCCCATAGGAATGAATGGCAATTACCGAATCGGTAAATACCGATTCGGTAATTACCGAAACTTACCGATTCGGTAATTTTTTCGGTAAAATTACCTACATCCCTTTTGCCTGTTCTCAAATACCGAATCGGTATGATTCGGTATTTAAGAATCGGCAATCTGGGATTACCTACATCTGGCCCTGAGTCTTTTAGTCCTCTACTGCCTCTTGAGAAGCAGTCTGTCACAGCAGGGATTTCTCCAAGGCTAATAGTCCCACAACACAGTCCATGGGAGTGACTTGTTCACACCTGGATGTCAGCCAAAGTAGTGATATGTACATTAGAAGGATATCCCAGGGCTCCCATCCCAACTCTTTATGATTCTCATAATAACCCCATCTGCTTCCTCAGATGTGCCAAGGCCCCTATCTTGTGTCCTCTTACTGAATCAAAGAGCACCCTTTAAAGTGCACAGCCCCCCCCACTGTGTGCCCCATCCAGATTACAAATCTGTCTGGGGGATCTCTCTACCTCCACTCCATGTTTCACCATGCATACCGGGGTCTCTCAAAATGGAACCCAGGACTCTCCATGTGTTGAACCATCCACAGGCACACAGGCCCCTAGTGCAAGCATACAGCATACATGCACTGCACAGTACCATATGCCACTTGTGCTATATCGTTCAGAGGCACACATACATCCAGCAAGTGCATTTCACATGTACTCACTAGCCAGCACTGTATCCTTTGTGTACTATAGCACTTACAGACACACATACACCCAGCACAGCCACTTATCCTGCATGTGCTGCACATCACTACATCCTTCAGGTATTATACCACTCTCAGGCACATGCACCTTCTGCACATGCATACACCAAACACACACTACTCAGTACTGCATTGTGCCTGTATGGCACCATACCCAGATACACATACACCCAGCACAGATACACCACTTCTGTCTTGCACAATACTTCACACCAAAGTGATTTAGCCAAGAGTGAATTAAGCAAAAAGCAGTGGAACTTGAAAAAGTGAGTGAATCAGTAGGGCCCACTTCAGTGAAACAGGTTAAAAAGGACCTGTTCACTACTACTGACATCTACACGATATGCTGCCACTACCGTGCTTGTAGTACTTAACTCCTGGTGAAGGCAGTAGCCTTTGACCACTATCAGGGTAGCAATTTGGCCGCCCCTCCGTCAGACAGGGCTATGTCATGGTGCACATGCATATCCGGTTTTGTCTTTGACAACAAAAATCAGCATCAGGGATCCAGACATCAGTATAGTTTGGACACTCAGGGAAGGGGTGCATGTCCACTGCCATGCAGAGGGCCTTTCCATCCTAACACTTATTTTCCCCTTAACCACAAACAACTTCTCCAGCTGTTTGTCCTCTAAGCCCGCCACTCAATAAACAAAGATATACTGCCATGAGGAGAGCATGGTACATAAATTAACCCAGGCCCCTTGGCATAAAGCATTTCTTTCAGTAGGATCTCCTCAAATAGTTCTGGAAACCTAAGCAAGATAGAGATTCCACGCACATTACAATTCCACCAGTCTTACTCCAGTGGAGTTGTATGTTAGACGATGGACTATAAGAATATTGTACTGCAAACATATAGTAGCAAAAATGCCAACGAAGAAAGGTAAGTATAAATTTACTATTCTTAACTCCATATCGTCGTACCTTGAAGTCACATGTCATGCAGGTACATATATGTTGAGTTAAATCACAATAATGCTAAAATTATATATATTTACATTGTCGATATTTTGCTAAAACATATTATTGTACAATATTTTGGACTTAATATTCTGACAATAAGGGCAAGATTTACTAGTTTGTCATGCAGCGCAGTGCGGCAGCCACAAATGCTGTGCTGCACTCTGTGATATGTATAGAAATAAGGCACTCTTCACCCCTCTCCCTAAAGCTGGTGCAGAAAAGTGCGTCTCTGCGCATTGGACACACCTTGGTACCATAGTGCAAGGGTGTTTCCCTGAGTCTAGCATAGGTTTTGTCCTGGAAGGGTACCTTCTAGTAATAAATAGTAGACTAGACTAACTTTAAACCTTTTCCCACTTGTGTGTGTGCTGTACAGTGCAACGCACATACAAGTCAGCAACAAAAGAAGACATAAAAGCATTTCTCCTTCATAGCACCTATCTGAAATGGGCGCTATTTTCTGATGCTAAACCTTGTCTACTTTTTTAAGTAAATGGGGGTTAGCGTCAAAAACCTTGGGTGGTTGCATGGGAATGCCCATGCACCACCCATGGTACGCCCCCTTGGCGCTAAGCAATGCAAAGCAGAGCGGCCCTACCCACTGCTTTGCATTACTTTCAAGTGATTTCCTATCATAAAACAGGTTTTACGCTGGAAACAGGTGAAAAAAGATTTAGCATCATCTTAGTAAATAAACTCTGAAATCTCTTGGGAATTTTCCCAAACCAGATAATCTACTAAAATATTCCTGGCCGAGATTTGCATTACTCAATTTTTTCTTTATATCCATAGTGGAAATAGTTTCCCTCCAAGGCTGTCTCCACCACTGTGCAATAAGTGAGGGTTTCCATCCCTTTCCCAACCTGGAAAAGCACTTACGCCGTCTGCATATTACAAGAATAATTTTACATGCGTTTTCAGCGCAGGCATGAATCCATAAAATGTTTGAGCCTTAGCACCCATTTTCCAACACCTCCGGCTCAATTTTATTGCTGTGAGCAAAATGCCTTACTATCGGATTGTCTGCAGTACTGACACGCACTACCATATGCAGATGTTTGGTGTTCCTCATTCTGAGATTCAGAATTAAGGAATGTTCACTCTGTTGATTTTTTAGGCCTCTGATTTATACTCGGTTCACAAACAAAAATTGTGAATTTGGCCCTGTGTTCATATGTTGAACATATAAACAAAGCCCACACTTTATTATTATTTGCTGCTAAACAGCACTTACTGCTGCAAAAAAAGAAATTGGGCAAAATACCAACCTCATATTATATGTAATATGGTGCTAAATGGTATTCCCTATGCAATTTAGCCCCACCCAGTGAATTTAGGTAATCCACTACCAGGACACATTCCTTTAACGTACTCTGAGGTTTTTAAGGCATGAAACCCTCCTCAAAATTTGACCTCTGGGAGGAGTTTGTGAACTTTGCACTTTTAAAATGTAGTGTAGTTTCTATTAAAGTTGCCAACTTTAGTTGCCCTTCCACTTGGTACCTGAGGGTTAAATTTACAACAAAAAACCCTATCCCATTTAGTGTAATCTTGCTTACCCTGGGTGCCTAACCATCCTATTGTAGTGACCCTGCGTCTAGAAAGGAATCACATGGAGTATTTGATCAGTGTCTCCAAGAGCTATGCCCCTATCTCTTCTATGTGAACTCCAAATGGTGTACATACTAAGTTCGTTTAACTGTTCCATGGCATTGTGCCGCAGTCTGTTCTGTGTGAACCCCGCAGGATATATAACCTGGTTACATAACAGTGCCTCCAGGGTTTGTGTCTATGTCACTTCTTGGTGTTCCCCATACACCACACTCCTGTGGTGGGCCCCACCTTTACTCGTCCTATGTACTCTGTGCAGGTCTCAACTTTAGGATAGCGATCACTCTTAAAATGGTAGGCATGCACCTATTCTCAAACTATCCACAACACCTCGTGCTTACTAAGTGATGTTTGCCACTCCATGTTTGAAGCACGTCTTTGAACCGCATGCAGAAATCCACCGACCAAGCTACATCAGCACCCTATCGAACATGCACTTTCAAAGGGAGCTGCAGCACTGTCGAACCTTACACAAAACATGCTAGAATGACCCACTTTTAGCTAAATGAGATCACAGTTGTGGAACGAAAGTAAACATGTCTAATTGTTGTAGTATACAACAACAAATTAGATAGATAGATAGATAGATAGATAGATAGATAGATAGATAGATAGATAGATAGATAGATAGATAGATAGATAGATAGATAGATAGATAGATAGATAGATAGATAGATAGATAGATGGATAGATAATGTACAAAGCATAGCCTTCTCAGCTACCGTGACAAACACGGAAGCACATGTGTTTTAAGTGTTTGAATGTTTGCAGTGACTGAGCAATCTGGCGTAAATGCAATGAAAGAACAGTGTGGCCTATTGGCAGCAATAATATAAATCTGTGAGGAAGTTGGCGATCGTTTGTGATCATCAGTCGCATTTCAGTGCTCGCAGCTTCACCTAAACTTGGGCGGTAATGAAAAATCCTTCCGTTTCAACACTGAGTGCCAAATCTGGAGGAGAACTCACTGATGAAATTTCCTCAATCACTCTATTCAGCCCGAGGAGAAAATAGCACCAGCAGATTCTCCTTCAAATCGAAGGATTTTCTATTACTGCCCACCTTCTAAATCAGTTGTGAAGACACTAGAAAACAACAAGGCTTCTCAATACCGAGAGGTATGAGTTTTCATCATAATCAATGCAATCAGGCACTATAAATACTAGTAAAATTATTCCAACATTTTTTAAAAGTGAAACAGCAACAGGTTTATAACAAAATGTGCCTGGTCCTGTAGATGTTAAGATATTAAAGTAAATGCAGCATTTGCACAAATAGCAAATTTTCTAGATGGGTTGATCGCCCTAACTTTGATTCTTACCTTGACAAGTGCCGTTTTTCTCTTCATACCCCGGCTGGCACAAGCATTTTCCAATTGGAACTAGCCACTCTCCCTCAGCGCTGCAGTGCATTCTGGGAGGCTCATCCGTTACTGAGTTGTTCACGCATAATCCGGATACTTCCAGAAGTTGGGAAGAGTCAGACCCTGTAATTGTGTCTGGAAAAATTGCCAGGTTCCGTACCACGGAGGGGCACTTTTTATAGTACACCCGCACAGACACAAGTGCAATGCAAGCCCCGACATCTTGAAAAGCTAGGTAAAATCCTTTCTTGGTCAGAGGTCCCACATCTCTTACTTCTGTGTTGAGCTTCATGACACGGTCCCCTAAATCGAGCTCAGTGAAACTCTCATCTGCTGCAATAGTATCAATCTTGATGTACTGGTTTTCTCTGATATTCCTCCCATCCTCATCATCAGATTCAAAATAGTACATGTTAAATGTTTCCTTGCAGGTCCCGAGCCCCCCAGGAAGGCTGTTACAGTCCCGGAGAGTGAATTTGAGCTCGATGAAGATCCTGGCAGCGCCTTCGTTTGAGATCCAACTGGTTAAAAGCCAATTGTTCTGGTTGAGGTCCATCACTTTGCACACTTGATAGGTGTGTATCGGAGCATAATTTTCATCCACCTCACCAATTTCCTCCCACTGTGCAGAAAAAGAATAAAAAAACACATTGTTACTAAAGCAATCCCAACCTAGTTTTCTACTTTCTCTCATAACTTCAGCTGACAGCAGTCTCTCATGATTCCCCCATCCTACAGACAAGTGGAACATAACTGCAAGAAAATTAATTAACTATTTGCACATTTTTCTTAATTTCATAGACTTAACCATCACAACTCCTATGTCTATTACTTCAGGTAACTCCAGGTTGTAGTACGGCAGATGGTATGCTATATAAACTCTCCATCACTAACCTTTCTATACCCTTGACTAGCTCTCCTATTACCATTATACAAATATCACCCCCCACCTCATATTTTCTGTTTGTTAATGGTCTCATTAGCCTAGGTTCTAGTTCTCAAAACACAATTCTACCATAACCTTCTAAGCATGCGCCTGGAGTGGGTTTTTTTCTCTTTGAAATGGTAGTTGTGGGTTCTCTTGTATGTCTTGATACTGGCGGAGTGTCTTCCTGGAATCCCTGGAATTATGAGTTAGGCTTGCAAAATGGGGAATAACTGTTCAGAACCCAGATTTTCCTGCTGGTATTCTACATGGAATTCTCAATGCAAGGGGTTTAATGCAGATATTTATCAGCTGCTCTTCATCAGATGGAAAATGTCTCTGAGTCCTCCTGTGTGGAGTAGAGGGATGAAGAAGAATGTGGGGGAGGGATTGAAGGAGAAGATGTCATCTGGTGGTAGAGCATTTGCTGAGCAGTTGCCTTAGCTGAGGTTTGGGCAGGGGCCATGGAACGGCACTGGGCTGCAATGCAGCGCTTTCCCAAGTGATTTTACTAGCTGGAATTTCCAGCCAATAAAATTAGACCTTCTGTTCCCAGTTACACTGGCAGGAACACTGGCCAGTCACACTGGGCAGTGCAAAGTGGAATACCACATGGAAACTCCACTCCAAACAACTTGTAATCAGGCCTTAGTGTGTAATATATGCTAGCTGGCACAAGCGCTCCTGGCCGGGTTGAAGAGTGACTAATGGAGGGGCGGCGTGGTTAAACAATTCGGCTTTCCGCTTTGCTCAGTGTGGTAGCATATAATTCTAGTTGTCAGAAATCTGTGTGCGTTCAGTGTTGCCCAATGAATACATTACACATGCAGCTCACTTGCTGCAGGACTCCTTCAGTTCTAATTTGGATGAAGTTGAAGTTATTTCTAGTTTTTTTAATATTTGGCCACCTCCCACTCAAACACATATACATGCAACCTGACTCTCTTGTTAATCACTGGTTTTAAGAAGAGACACCGGAATGAGTCTCTGTCTTTCTAATGCTTTCACTCTTTCTTGTCAAATTCATAAACCTCATTGCGTCCCAATAAATAAGTAATAGCCACCTAACCCAGAATATGACCAGAATCCAATACCCGGGAAACAACATCACAAGCGGATTCAGAATCCAGTGTGCATTGGTAACCTTTGAACCATGGAAATTCTCTACACTGCCAAAGGCAGCAAGATTATACCACTGGATGAATGTGCATTACACAAAGGCAGATACCATAATATAAAACAATGTATCTTCCTTTTAGTTACATTTTTTTACATTGTACTACCCCTCTTCTTAGTTTACTTCATCTACTTCCGTACCTCAAGCTGCTTAACCACAACCGTATGTCGCTCTCTGTGGAACTATGGATTGGTAACAGTGGATAAAGGGAATGTTTTTCACTGTGGGGTTCTTAGTGACATCAAATAGAAAGCGGGAAGGAAGATCTTGTTGCCTATTATGCCTCTCAGAACAAGTTGAGAAACACCCATGTTATTCAGTACTTACCTATCTATAATTTTATGTTAGGGATGCCCCCTTGAATTATCAGCCCCTGCTTTCATCACCTACACATGCTCAGAGGAGTAATGGGAGACCCATACGTAAAGTCAACCCCCCACCCTTCCTAAAGATATCAAAAAAACACACCTGGCCTCTTGGCATCTATCCGCAGTCCTATTCTTTACACTCCTCAGCTGCCTAATTTGGAAAAACTTACCTGACCACCTGGCAACCGCCACTAGCACCCTCTACATTTTCCCACTCCACACCCAAATTGTAAAAATAAATATCTGGGCTCCTACCACCCAACCCGACCACCCTTTTCATTTGCCTCCCCTCTCCCCGCTCAAATGTAAGAAAAACCCTACTCACCTGCCACCCAGACCCACTCTCCTCTGTGTCAGCCCTCGACCTACCTCCCAAAACTTCGCTCTTCACTATCACATTGAGAGTGGAGCGAGCCGGCATCCCGCTGCACAGAGCCACTGGTCAGCGCAGTATGTTTTTACTTGTGAACATGTGTCTGCAGAGAGCTGCGCTGACAGGAAATTGTGGCGGTTGATGCATGCAGTGTTCCAGTTTCCACCTTCTCCTGCCTTCCTGAGGACTGTGGAGACGCACAAGAGGTAATGGAAGTCAGTTGAGCCTGCCAGATACCATTCCATTGCCTTGCTTGAGTCTCTGGAGACAAGGACGAGGTAGTGGAGCACCCTTGCTATATCACAGCAGTGAATAACCTGATTTCGAACTGTTATTCACTCTTATGGTTTCCATTTGAAGCCATACATTACAAATAATATATTCAGTGGGACCAATGTACCAATTTTGGAGCATTTTGTAAAGGATTTCATACAAAATGATAAAAATTGCACAAACAGACCCCCATCCACCCATTCATTGTCCTTTACATGTGCACCGCGTCTTCTCTCCAAAGAACCCGGGTGTTCTGCAGGACCGCTGAGCACAGCGCTCGCTCCTACTCAATTGGTATTCATCGTACCTTCCATGAACAGCTAAAGCCAAGTGGGAACGGAACATTAGGCTCACAGAGATGTTCGAGGTTGATGCTTTCGACAGCAGTTATCCACCTACCAGTGCAGTTCTGACAGCCATGAATCTCACTTACGGAGCCATCTCTTTCATATCGTTGGCTCTTATGTTCTATGCGCTGCATTGCACAAAGTGGATCTTCACGCCGGATCAAGTGCCTAGTGACTCATAGGCAACTTACTCTGGTTTTGCCTCAGCTGGGTTGTTGGCCACATTTCTCACACATTTTCAACATTTTTTATTGTTTGTGTGTAATTATTGTGACGTGAGCATCCTCATCGTTCGTTGAATTCAGAGAAATCATCATGTCTTTTACCACAATCATAGGGTTTAGAATTATGCTAAATTACACCATTGTGCTCACTAAGAAATTGTAAATAAGCATAAGAATACGGTTTATGTAGAGGCAACTGAACAGTCCAATCATTTGCCATTTTCCAAAAGTAAATTCCTGTTCTATGATAAAAAGAATTTAAATTCCATCCCTTGGCCAACTGCCACTCATGATAAACTTTACATTCATATATTATGAAAGCTATCAAAGCACATTGTGTTCATCAACTGGGTGTACTATCAACCTTATACACACAATTGACTGGAAACATAATGCAACTTTGCGTAGTTTCAGTGTTTAATTTATCTGTGTTAAATAAATCGATAGCCTAATTGGAAAGAAGCAGGAATCAGGAATAGCGTTAAAGTCTTACTTATGCAGGAAAAACATATTTGTATGAAACTACCCTGAATGGGTAACTGTCATGGAGATTATCATACTCTCGTGACCTTTAAGCAAACATTCCAACTTCTGGGTGGCAGTAAACCACCTTTATCGTTCAGGCTAAATCTGAAAATGTCATATGTGTCAGCCTAGTGGTTGGCCCACTTCTGCTGCACAGGCCAGTCAATAAGTCCCCGCAATCCATGGTAAAATTACATAATGAAATTGTATGCTCTTATCATTAACAAAGCATCAACAACGTATGGTAGACATGTTTCTTTCACATGCAAACGTTATTGCAATTCAAACCATACCTAGCATACATCTAGAAGTCTAGATGATCCTGCTGAGTATGAACTCTCCAAACAGACTCTTCACAAGGCGACTGACTTACCTCACTTAAAGATCACAGAAGGTCCAAAGCACAGTAACCAAAGTCCTCCTACATATCAGACAGATAGGACATGTTCCCTCCACATTAAAAACATCTCACTGGAATCCGTTAACTCCTTCGGTGCTCATGACGGCTCCCGGCCGTCATGAGTCACAGTAGACGTGTGCTCATGATGACCAGGAGCCATCAGAACGTTGCCGCTTCGTCCATGCGCAGTTAATTCCACGCCGATGTGGGAGAATTAATCAGTGGGCGGAGTTCTGATGACTCCCAGCTGTCATGAGCACATGCCCACCGTGATTTATGACGGCCGGGAGCCGTCATGAGTACCTGATCGCCACGCCCAACCCAGCCCCCCCTCGCACTGCGGCAAAATTTGCGCCAAGGCGAAGGGGTTAATTAACTTGACCACATTCACGGCCCTCTATATTACATATATAGCACATTGTGATGAAGGCTAGAATACCTCCAGAAAGAGGTATTCAAATACCTTGACCGCACACTCTAAGATTAGGTCGAGCCCACTAAGTTCCCCTGTCTGCTTTCAGAAAACAATAATTGGTAGGAAATACTTATGTCCATAAATCTGATCTGTGGAATCTTGCTCTCACATTTGTTGAATGTAGGTCTATGGCTTTTAGGGAGACAGTCAAAACATGGCTATTCACTCCAACATAATGAAATTGTGAATAGCAACATAGTGAATTAAATCCACAATTCATACACTTTCTGATCTAGTAAAGTACATTTTTATCGGATTTTAGGAGAATAATGAGAAGGAGACACTGGGGCAAAGACAGAGGAAAACAGAACAACGCACGGTCAGCTAAAACAATGCACCACTGGATCAAGTCAGAATCACAATCACAGGGATGACTCCACAGCAAGAAAATTCTTTACTTATCAATTGGATACGAATAATTACAGACACACTCTCTCTAGGGCCAGATTACTATTATCCATCACTAAAACGCACAGAAGAACCCTACAAGTCCTTCACTATTGAAATATTGAGGAAAAGAGCAAATAAAAAAATTGTTATAGAAATGCAAATATAAATTAGCTTCAAGTACAGCAACACTTGAAGGTCTGAGTTTATGCATTATAACTTTAAATCTTGATATATTATCTTTCTTATAAATCCATACTCTTTCAATGTAGTTATGTATCTATATATTTATTACTTTACTCCTACTGTATAAAAAAAACATACGACTATCTCCAATGCACTACTCTGTCTCACCATAAACCTCTCTCAATATATACTTTAAACTGGTTACCACATCACACCCGTAAGTAAAATATCAAGTGAGACAGAGAAATCTACAGGTTCAGCAACTAAATATCAGCAAATGCAACTCACAATTGGCTGACACAGTCTATCTGATCGGATTCAAGAACTATGTGTGAGTCTGTCATAGACCACTGGAGGAGGTACGTCTTCAACCGTCCCCAATTGTTTTATCAATTCTATATAGAAGTGTAAGGAAGGAGGAATTAAGGAGATTTCTTAACCAACAACGCTGTAACACGAGGAACAGATTTTCTACTGAAGATACTTAAGAGGAAAAGATGTATCTAAATATTCTTTTTCAAACAGGTCAATGCCAAATGAACTGGCCTTCCACAAAGAAGCTAGTGGAGATGTTTGTCTTCAAACGATGAGTATTCTTTAGACTGTTTACTCAAAGCTGAAATCCCGAGGGTCACTTGGCTTCGGAGGGTTGTGATTGGACTTGCCCAAGTCACAGGGAATCTCAGGAGGTGGCAATATTTCATCAGTGCAATTTATTTACCAAGTACTACTATACAGTATCGCCCATCACCTTTGAGTCACTTCAGAGAGCAATGGACTACATGCATATGATGCAGGTGAAACATTTAAGCAGATTTTCCAGATGTCTGAAGAAGACGTTCCAGTTATTGTCAGTGAAAAAGTTCACCTTTTCTTCTCATCAGAAAACAAGCCACGATTGTAAAACTCTTAGTGGAGGTGGAACAATTTTAGAATACCACACATTGGTCTGGCGACAGAGAGTTACTTAACAAAGAACTCACATGAGAAACTTCTCTCACCACAGAGCTAGATGGCAACACAGTGAATGTAGTAGCAAAACATGTCTTTGGCACTGCAACAAAGTGTATCACTTTAGAGGCATAAGTAGTGCCTGTGTCCTGAATGTCTACTTCTGTGACCCCTTACTTCTAATATTTCAATCGTAGACTGAGGATTCTGGAATGCTGGCTCTGTCGAGAATGATCAGAATGTGATGTAGTCAAAATATTTCCTATGAAATTTCATGTTGTTTTGGGGTTTAATAACTAAATGACCACAGAAAAGACAATTGTAATCTCAATAAACCCACAGACTCACTGCTTGTCTGGTGATAAATCCACAGTGCTGTCAGGAATTATTATGGCATGGTAGACAGAGATTTGATTCACTGGGAATTCAACAAATAGTACCTAGTGATATGCACTTAAAACACTGTTGTTTGGTGGTCCTACAACAACTCTGAGGCAGGTACAATTTAAAATAATATATATATGAGATAAAGTACATCCTGCTATAAATGAGAACGGATATCTCAAATCACAGAGAGATTCTGTAACAATATAGGAGAAATAGGCCAAAGGAAGAGTGTATTTATGAGTGTATTTATAAGGCCATGGTAATCCAAGATGACTTGAACTATCCTTTAACGTGCGGCAAGGAGTACTTTATTCCTTATAATATATGGAAACACTCAAACCCTTCTGACAAACTCCATAAATCATTGAAACCTTGATTTTCCATATAAAATACAGTATTAGGGTTACAGAATAAAATCAGGATATGTGGTGTGAAATTAAACATATTGAAAAACAGTTCGCAATTTGTTAAATAAAGTCAGAATCAGTTTAAATGCAAGTCAGATCTAAAAATGCTGTACGCCAGAATGAGTGGCTTTCAGAGAAATTCAATATTTCCTGCAATGAACTGTAGCATGCATAAACAAAAGCTGTTACCATAAATATCACCTCTGCTGATCACTGTTCATTTCAGAAAAACACATCATAAGAACGAAAAGCATGTGTGTTTTGCTTATTTAAACTGCAGCTTTAAATATGCTCTGTGACTTGCCTTTCACTGTCACTGCTGGTTCGAGCAGCAGGAATTATGATTTCACAACTCAAATGTAATACCTTTTACAGTTGAGAAAATATGTCATTTAGTTATTGCAGGTGAATGTATATACTCAAAATATGGGTTACATTCTGATTCAAACATTTTAGGAGCAAATAAAAGCAGAGGTATCCGTAGTGCTGAGAAAGAAAGAGGAGGTTCTGCCTCCACCCATGCCTTTGTATAGTCAGATATTATTTTCTCGAGATTGTGGTCGCACCAAGGGATATTGCACATCAATAGGAGGGCTAAGGGTGCCAGGAATGGCACAGAGGAATGCACTGATGAATAAATAGTACCTGAGAAGGTTGTATATAAAAGCTGAGGGTGTCCCAGTGGTATGGCTTACGTCAAGAATAAGAGGAATGAGTATGCATTGTATTTAATCATTAAGGCATTAAGCTGAGACTTGGATCATAGCAAAGGCACATGAATAACATATATAACTATTACCTACCATCTTTAAAAAAGCAGTAAAGAAGTATAAAGAGGATAACCACATGTGCAATGTACTGTAATGCCCAATAACATTATTTAAGACCAAATTATGTCTTTCACATTTAAATTCACTGACATATACAAGCCATTTACCTCCACAAAGGAACTGGTACATTATACAAATAATAGTTCCACACACAATGTTGCCAAAATAGACTTTTACAAAATAACCAATATAAAATAGCCAACCACAAACTGAAACACAGTGAGGTAAAATCACAATACAGTTACATTTTTTCAGAGTTCAAGTTAGTAAAGTGTTTCGTTCTATTTTCTTCACAGAAATGGCATTTTATATCCAGCCCCTGATAAGTTTCATATTATTTGTCAAAAATTGCAGAATGCTTTCAAAAGCTGACACCTTGCTGAAAGACAACGAGCCGCCAAAAATAATACAGGACGTGCCTGCCAAAACAACTTGTTCACCTGAGAACATGACACTTCTTAGTGAAAGGAAAGGTATATTTCATTTATTCTAGTGGGGTTTTAGCTGTCTGTTTGCAGCCCACAATGTGATCAGAGTTGCAGGTAAATTTCAATGGGAAACTAGATTTATGAAATCTGTTAGGAGTATCTACATTTTGCTTGCTGGAAGTAGGTACTGTTTTGTCATTGGCCTCATATTCCGAATGTTAATAGGTGTGTTGTCCTATTGTTTATTAATTTTGAAATAAACAAGCATTGGAAAAGCCGACAGATCTCACCTATGCATGAGCTATTGGCTTTGCCCATGTGTTTAAGCCATTTTGTACACCAGAGTGGCTGCTGTTCAACATGATTAAAAGTTAGTTGCATAGAGGAGGGTGGTGTTGATTGTCGTAGAGTGGAATAGCGGAGAGTGAAGTTGAGTGGCATGGCATGGAGTGTTGTGTATTGGAGTGGCATAGAGAGGAGTTATGTAGAGTGGTGTACAGTAAAGTGGCATAGAGTAAGAGTGGAGAAGTGTAGAGTGCATTGGTATAGAGTTGCAAGGTATAATGGCATAAAGAGCAGCAGCATAGAATTCACTGGAGTACAATGCAGCATTAGCTATTAAAGTGAAAATGCGGCATGGGTGCTGTTATAAAAAAACATGTTTGTCAAGTTGACAAACAGATGCTTACAAAAAAATATATCTGTTTGCCAACTTGACAAACAGATGTTTTTTGTCAAAGCGCCCCATGCCACGGTTTCCCTTTAATGTCAGCCACACCCCTTTCTTTAGACACAGTTTGTCTAAAGAAAGCGTGGCGGCCACCATGAATGTGAAAGTGTCGCTTGGGCGCTAGTAATTTGCAATGCAATAGGTTCGCATTTGTGAGAGTTCAAGCTATTGCATTGCCAGTAGTCCAACCTCTGGTAAATGCGAGACCTATTGCATTCCAAATGCTTGTTTTTAAACTTGGTATCACTTTCTGGGCCTTGGTTGCATTACATTATTTCAAATTTAACACTCAAATTAATCAATAAGCAACAGAAAGGAGACCAGTCCATGTTTGCAAAGGTCCTTCCACAGCGCGGCAATACATGTTGTCACATTTTCGTAACTTTTTAACAATTTAAACTAGAAACAATGTTGTTGTTGTTAAAATCTGCAGATTATGCTGCAGATAATGGATTAGGTGGCAAATGCAGCAAATCTATAACTATGCGAAAATAGCCGTGGCAGTACATTTGCATAATTCCAGTGGCCCTGCAATAGCCCACTACGATAACTCTCTATAAGTACCTCACTACACTGTTAACAACCTGTGCTATAATACAAGCAGGCCAATTATACCCCTCTTTAATATGTGTCTACCTTTGCTGTTAATACACAAGCATTAGTAAGGTACATTTTGCCTTCTGTGTTATACATTTTTTGCAGGTGGTTGTTGCCACATTGTTCATAGGGTATAAATGAAAATATACTATATGAGATGTTTGAAGAAGGATGTTTCTTATACCACCCTTTTCCATTTACCCTGGTGCCTTTTCTTCAATTTTTAGGCTACGTGATTGGGCACCAACTGTGTTTCGTCTAAATGGAATAGCCCTCTGGACAACATGTATGTAAGTTAAAAGCACTTTCCCAGGTACCTCATAATCTGGAACCAACCTTCATTCACCTGGTCCTGATAAAAAGCGGCTTACCCGTTCGAGCTACCAATGGCTGAAACATGTTGACCTGATGCACTAGATGTGTGGGATCAGTAGTTCTTCCTAATGGGTTTGCCTTTCTTTTAACCTTATCCCATCCCCTTTTTAATCTTCATTTAATATACTTCTTGGGATTGGAGATTATTTTAATTTAACCACACATAACATCTCTCCTAACAAAGACTAATTATCTTCAGAAAGGAGGTTTTTTCACCTGGAGAACAGGACACTTAATGAGACAGGACCCTATCATGGTGCTAACCACGACATCACCATAGTCGAGAAAAGACACCACCTTTGAGGTTGAATACATGGATGAGGGTCTTCAACTGAGTCCTTCACAATTTTCTAGCACCTAATGTTTTTGAATTGAGGTTCACTTCTTTTGATTATTTATACTGGCATTGGAGGTAAAGTGAACCCATACCCCTCACCTCTTCCTTCCCTACTAATTGCTGTAGAGTAGAGTGGTGCATAATAGAATGGCACAAAGTAGAGTGATGCAGAGCAGAGTGGCTTAAAGTGCATTGGCATATAATGCAGTAGTGCAGAGTAGAGTGGGGTAGAGTGCAGTGGCATAGAGTGCAATGTCATATAGTGCAGTGGGGCAGAGTACAGGAGAGTGTCATAGAGTGCAGTTGTGTACAATGGAGTGGAGTTGCACAGAGCGCACTGGTGTAGAGTGCATTGGCGTACAGTGTTGCAAAGTAGAGTGCAATGATTTGTAGTGCAGTGGAATATAATGCAGCATTGTAGAATGTAGTGGCATACATTAGAGTGGTTCACAGTAGAGAACAATGGCTTAGAGTGGAGTGGTGCAAAGTAGAGTTTCACAAATGCAGTGGTGTAGAATGCAGTGGCGTAGAGCACATGGTGATTAGAGTGGCACAGAGTGCAGTGGCATACAGTAGTGCAGAGTAGAGTGGTGTTGAGTAGAGTTTAGTGGTGCGGAGTGTCAGAGTGCAGTGTCGTAAAGTAGATTTTTTCAGAGTCAAGTGGAGTAGCATTGAGTGGAGCGGTGCAGGGTAGAGTACAGTGGCATAGCGTAATGGCGTAAAGTGGTGTAGCGTCCAGTAGTGCAGAGTAGAACAGAGTGGTGTACAGTGGATTGGCATAGAGTGCCCGGGTGAACGGTGGAGTGGTACAGAGTAGAGCACACTGGCGTAAAGTGTATTGGCTTAGAGTGCAGTTGCACAGAGTGGAGTGGAGTAGCCCAGACTACAGTGGAGTAGAGTAGAGTGGTGCAGAATAGAGCGGAGTGGTTTACAGTGAATATGCATGGTGTGATAGCACCCTGGTATTGCATCCAACACATTTTCAATTGAAATGACCATTATATTCACACATACATACAATTGTACTAATAAAACTATGCAGCGCAGAAACGGTAGAGTGTGGAAATAGCATCACCTAGTGTATTTATTTGTTTTGACCATATTAAAGTATTTGTTTCCAACACACTTCATAATTATCCAAACATGTCCTTCATTTGTGCTTTACTAATTTAGATATATTCTTAAATACTTGCACTGTTCATTTAAATGTTGTTGTGTGTTAGAAAAAACCCTGTCCTCTGCCCCCTGTGTCCAGGAAGATAGTCACACAAATCATCTCACTTCGAAGTCAGATAAAGAAAAGTAATTACCAAGCTATCCTAGAAGACACAGCCTGACATTTGACCTCTGTCTTTGAATGCACAGCAAATGTGACAGGATAGGAACAAGTTTAACTGACATATGTACAGAACAGAGTATTCTTGTAAAAATACATGGAGAGGTAGTGTGAAAAGACTTTGCTCGTTTGGAGGGATGAACTGAACCTTGACAGCTTAAAACAAGTAAAGTCAGCCAATAGAAAGCCAGCATATGGGAGTTACAAGCCATACAGCCAACGGTAAGCAATGGGTGGAATGCATTTACAGGGACATTTTCTACATGTCTCCAAGAAGTCTTTATCAAACCTGACAGCTGCTCCTTCTGGAAGGCTTTTTCCCAAAAATTCGCCAGATTCATACACAGCAATGAAAGCAAAGGCAAAGTCCTGACTTTGAAATGATTTTAATTTTTTTTTTACAGTACTGTGGAATTATGGACCTCCTTGTCAGTTGACGTCATCAAAACAATCAAGCTATTGGTAGGGATTACATTAACCTTGCTTATGACTTTTGCCTTATGAGCTGTGCTATGAGAAAGATCTGTATATTGAACTTATAGAGTTTAGAAAGTCGGATGTAGAGACTATTCTTTGGTACTGAGTCATGCAAGAGTTGATTCATGGCCCGTGTGGAACCACAACCACTGAGTATGAATACCACAATTTTGTTTTGTTTCTCAGACAAGTGCCCACCAACAATAAATACCATTATTAAAGGTCAGTAGTAAACTTAATAAGAAGTTTAGTAAGTGAAATAAAATTGTACTACTTATTTTGCTTAAAAATTTAGTCAAAATTATGCCACTAAATTGCTTGCATATTTATTATATTTTTAAATTTAATGAAAGCCTGTGGAAACCTGTCTCCTAATACAGCTAAATTGTGACATCTCTTGTCACTTCTAATCAGAAAATAATATAGGTACTCGTCTGTAATAACTTATAATTGAGTTTACATAAAAAAACTTTATTGTTATGATCTGTTTTACTATAGTGAATGGTGATTAGCAGACAGTTGAGATTCATGCCAAGGCTCTTTTTTTGCACATAGTTCATTACAGGAACAAGAACAAATGAATAACTTTGAATGTTACTACTCATTCTGAACTACAGTCCTTTTTCATCTGATTTATATTATACTAATTTTAATATGTTTTTGCAACAGCTTACTAACTATTGTTTGGTGTTTATTTTGCACTACAAATTATTTTATTCTATATGTCTGCAACCATACCATCTCTCTCATAATTAGGAGGAAGGCCACAGGGATTTAAAATAATTGTTGGAAGGGAGATACTGTGAGCATGTATTTTAAGGAACAAAATACCCTCTGCAATGCATTACAAGAATATTGCAAGTCACCTTGGAGTTCCATGATGATATAAAGCAACTCGGCATATGGCCTCATCCCTCTTTCTGAAAACAGAACTCCTTAGTGACTTGCCAAATCCTTAAACATATGACTGTGGGTACTTTATCCCATAAATATTAGATCACTTAAAAGTTGGGAGATCCATTGACGACAGAGTGCCTATAATAGCTGGTCTGGTTATTCTGCAGCAACAGTCTAATGTTTGTCTTCCAGTTCTCCCAGATTAAACTAGATCATTCTATTTTCAGTGACATAATGTTTTAATAGCATTATAGTCCCTCTGCCTCAGGCTCTAGTAGCTGAGAGAGGCCTTCTCTCTCATAAATGACATTTGCCTATGACTTGGGCCAATAACCCAGGGCTTGACATTTAATGACTGGTACAAAAGCGGGCTATCATACTGTAGTATAGTGCATGGCCAAGATAATAGTTAATAGAAGAAAAAGGCAAGAAAAGCTGCACTTGGAGCTGGATGAAACTACAGGGATTGTAGTGCCATTTACCATCTGTCCTGAAACCACATAAGTAGTGTACGTCCAATAAAAAAGTTAGTGCCAGCTTACTTTCTCAATTATGTTGGCAAAGAAAGTAAGTAAGAATGCCAAAGAGAGTAAGGGGAATTCCTCAATTTATCTACATCGAACACCACGTACTAAAAAAATCATCTGTAGAAATTGTCCTACGCATATGGTTCCTGAAAGAGCTGTTCAATTTATAGAATGTTTGCCCATAATAAGGTAAGACAATCAAAATCATATGTATTCACCCAAGACACCTGCTTTTAGCTAATTCTGGGATGCTCTTATTACAAAAGTATTATTAGTACAAATGTTTGCTATTTGGTTTAAAAGTAAATAAAAAATAGTTTTAACATTTATATACAATGAAATAGCATTTAAATATATTAGTAAAAATATATTGAATGCTTCCCGCCCACAAAGTGTATGTAGTAAAACTGCAACCAACACACTTGTATATCAAGATATTGCCTCCTTTTAGCTAGTCACCTGGTGAAGAGCTGATATCACATGGAAGAACACATGGTGAGCTGGACACCCCAGTGTAGAGGTGATTTCCAGCTTATATTTGTAGGATCTGCACAGGCGATGTTTTTAAATCTCACTAGGAAATCAGTGACAGAGAAGCTTTTGTTTTTTGGTTTCTGTTAGATATTGGGTTTCATATTCGCAGGGGTATGCACCCTGTCCAAGCAGGAACCACAATCCTAGTCAGGGTAACTGTAATACATACTGAAAGTGTACATGTGCTCACCGTCTGGTAGCTTGGCATAGAGCAGTCAGGATAAACTAAAGAGGCAATGTGTAAAGTATTTGTGTACACACAAATAGTGACACAGTGAAAACACCCCAACATTACTCCACGCCAGTTTAGAAAAATAGCCAGTATTTATCTGAGTAAAACAAGACCAAAACAATAAAAATCCAACATACACAAGTCAAGTTATGAAATATGCAGGATTAAATCAAAATGTAGTGCTTAGAAATGAATAGCTCCAAGTATGGCTATCTGGTTGCACTAGCCCAGGGCAAATCCATAAGTTCATTCCGACTGCATTGACGCACGGTCGGATACAGGAGTCAAGCAGACCCACTGACAGTATCTTAGATGCATCAAAGCTTGGGGACAATGCGATGAGCAAAGGAGGGGATGCATCGCCGTTGAAGGCAAAACTTTGTTTCCGAAGTTGGGCAAGTTTGTTGATGCATCACTGTCAAGAGCACCGTGCATCAGACTGCTGTGTGTTGGACAGCTGGACTGTAGGAGATGAGTTGGCACGAAGAAGTGCCGGGGTTGGGTATGGTACATTGCAGACGTCGGCGATGTGGTGTCCGAGACTCACTAAGCAGTGGTGATTTGGGGGTGCTGCTTCGGCAAAGTTGGGGCTAAGATATAAGTTGAGATCATTGCGGTGCGCAGTTGGTGAGCTGGGTCCATGGCTTCGGTACAGGCAATGGCGATGCAGCAATATTACACAGAAATGTGCTGGTCCCAGGACTGGATTTGGCACCACGTGGCAGAGCAGGACTCACAGCAGAGCAAGATGCAGGTGAAATCTTTGAAATCCCTGAAAATTCATAAACAGGAAGCAAGCCCAACATGCCTTTGGAGAACCTTTAGAGATGCAGTATGTAGCAAGTCAAGTCCAGTCCTCTTTGTGTGGGGACAGGCACAACCCTATTCAGGTGCAAGTGTCAGCTCCTCCCACTAGCTTGGAGATGGGCCGTCAGGATATGCAGGGCACACTTCAGTTCCCTTTGCGTGTGACTGTTAGGAGGGAATGCACAAAGCCCAGCAGCCACCCATCCCAGACATGTATCCCAGAGACAGGCAGAGGCACAGAATGGTTAAAGTAAGAAAATGCCAACTTTCTAAAAGAGGCATTTTCTGGCCAGCAATTTAAAAAGCAACTTCAGTAAAAGATGTGTTTTTAAATAGCGAGTCCAGAGACACCAAATTCACTTTTCTTAATAGGAAGTTGCACTTGTAAAGAGTTACAGGGCACCTCCAATGCCTTCCTATGGGAGAGGTAGGCCTTGCTGTAGTGAGAAACACATTTTTCAGTTTTTCACTACCAGGACATGCAAAACTCAAAAGTGCATGTCCTACCTTTTAAATAAACTGCACTCTGCCCATGGGGCGACCTACTGGGCTATCTTATTGGTGATTTATATGTAAATAATGGGAAGGCTTGGGCCAAGCAAGTAGGTTAACTTGCCAGGTCAACACAGTAGTTTGAAACTGCAAACAGAAGCTTTGCAGATGTTTGACGGCAACTCATGTGCATGGCACTATCAGTGCGGCTGGCTCACTGGTATCATTTGATTTACAGGCCCTGGGCCCCTTTAGTGCACTGTACAAGGGATTTATCAGTAAATCAAATATGTCAACCATGGAGAAACCAAATCACATTACATTTTAGACACAGAGCAACTGCACTTTAGCACTGGTCAGCAGTAATAAGGTGCCCAGAGTCCTAAAGCCAGAAAAACAAAGTTCAGCACACAGTCAAAAACAAGAGTTCAGAAAGCAAAAAGTCAGTGGAAACCATGCCGGGTCTAAAATTTTCCATTTTGTGAGGGGATTTGGGAGAGGGTAGAAGTGCCTCACAACAGTGCTTGGTAAAATGCTCAGCCCCTGCCAAGTTCGCTTCCACTCCTCAGAAAAAGAACTATACGTTGGTAGGTCTGTAGTAAGGTTTCTAAAATTCATCTGAGGGCTGTACTTCCTTTCAAAGAATGAATCAACGAGACCAGAGCTTTAAGATCACTGAAAAAAATGGTTGCCTTTTTTGCAGTGGCACTCTAAGGCACTCACATAAGAATGATCCTTATTTTTTTTTTTGTCTGTGAATAGCGATCATGCTCCACCTAGTTGTTACGAAGTTAGCACAAGTAGTTTCCAATTAATTTACATGACTCTAAAATATAACTCGTTGGGCTATGTAAAGAATACTAATATGGCAACAAAAGGCTGTGACTGTAGCCACAAGATATAATACTTTTACTTCTAATCACACTATTTACTGGGCTATATTTACTAAGACGATCCCGTGTTTGCATCACAAAAGTGATGAAAATCGATGCAAAATCTTTTTTACCCCAATTTACTTCCCAGTGCAAAACTTGCTCTTCACTGGAAGTTCATTTGAAAGCAATGCAAAGCAGCACACATCGCTGCTTTGCGTCACTCAGCGCCAAGGGGGGGTTTCATAGGTGGTGCATGGGTGCTCCCATGCAACCACTCATGGTTTTAGACAAAACTAAAAAAAAGTAGGCCGGGTTTTGCATAAAAAAATAACACCTATTTCAAATAGGTGCTATCAAGAAGAAATGCTTTCATTTATCCTTTTTTTCCCGACTTTGCATGTGTGCTGCACTGTACAGCACACATACCAAGTGGGAAACGTTTGAAAATTAAAGTCTAAGCAACAGTGTTTTTTACTGGAAGGGTATTCTTCAAGTTCAAACCTATGCTAGACTCACACAGACACCCTTGCGCAGTGGTTAAAAGGTGTGTGCGTGGTGCTCCACAGCCGGATTGTGCGCCAATGCGAGGGAGTGGGGAGGAGAGTGCCATATCTCTGTAGATATGGTGCATTTTTGCCTGCTGCGCTAAGGGAGCATTTGGTAAATAGACCCCTCTGTGCTTTAAGAAATCGCAAATATCTCTCCTGTTGTCTGATATTATATTTATTGCATAAAGAGATAGCTCACTTGACTTGAGGTTATTTACAGGAAAGTGTACAGAATGTTTACAATCCATTTCCCTCCTGCTCCCTTGGCAGGAAATACTACAAAGCAGATAGAAAAGCACCTTTGTGGGGACAATTTGAATGGGTGTACTATATATGCATCCTGCTCCGTGCTTAACGTGCAAAAGAATAAGTGCCGGGGTCCAAGGTTTTGCTCAGAAGCCCCCTTCCAGTGCTCTTTAATGTTAGTGTGAAGAATACCAAGGCAGCATAGTCCTGATTCCATTTCATTTGTCTTAAATTCACACCAAGACACTCCCTGCCTGTGTATCTCATTCATGAATGATTTCTCCCTTTGCCTATCTTTTAAGGTCTTTCTTTTCCTCCTTCTTTCAGTGTTGAGTGTTTTTTTCCCTCTGGAAGAGGGAAAATTAGTGCTAATCCCCGAAAATGAGTGCCCGTGAGTCCCACCTGCAACCACCAGCTGCAATTGAATTAGTTGTGCTCCCTGGGCACCCCGCTTCTCCCCTGTATCATGTCCTAGGGGACCAACCATAACATAAACATTCACCTCATATTGCATTTATGTCGGAAGAGAGGGTTTGTGTGTGCGTATGCCAGTGCTTAATTTGTAAAAAAAAAAGAAAAAAGTGCCATGGCCCTCATCAGGAGGCCACTGCAGCTTTCACCACCCATTGCCACTGGCAGTGTTGCCAATGACAAAACCAACACAACTAACCTTCACACTCCTATAAGTGTGACAGCACAGACTATGCCAGGCCCCCAAAGCTGTATGAACGGCTTGTGTGGCAGGTATTAGTAATTTTACTGTTTATTTAATTAATAAACAACGATTATGCTCATCCCTAAAGTAGATAAACAGCGCCACCATGTGGCAAACTGTAATAAGTGCTTGGTTGACAATTAAGTGCTGGTGTCGAGCACCGCAACCACTGGCTCAAATTGAGCCCTGGTGTATGTGCATGTGTGTGTGTGTGTGTGAAAGAAAGTGTATTTCTATGTTTGAGCTTGTGTGAGAGGGCACCTGAGAGTGTGTCTGTGCCTTTGTTCTCTCGTTCGTGAGATAAGGGGATTGAGTGTGTGTGTGAAGCAATCGTATAATGTGAAGCATGCATGTATAGTACTCCTGTTGGGGACATTTCTCTTAAAAGGATTAGCCATGTGCATGTTTAGATCACACAACTCAATAAACTCCCACTAGGGCAATTTTATGGCATAGAAAGAAACAGGAACTTCTGTCTTGAACCGCAGAGAGAAAACGGGAACGTGCAGTGAAGTGGCCACCTTAGAAACCCTCCGGTTATCTTCAGGTCTGCGTCAGTAAAGGCAGAGGCCTGCTATGGAAGCCGTGCGCGTGCATTCTCTGAGAAAAAGGAATATTAAACAACATGCAATGGTGCATCACTCTGTGCACACCCTGTACCCGAGGCACAACGATTTACTGTCAGCAATCCGGCGATAACACAAACAAGTCCACATTATGTTGCTGATAAAATGGTTTTCTCTGTGCCTTTAACTGCCTTAAGGAAACGAGCACGAATGCATTGCAACTGCAGAGTGTTGAATCATTTATGGAAGACCTATTTCTGTATCAGAGGGGAAAAAAAGAAGGGCATGTCTACCAGGTTTACAGTGGCAATGTCTGCAGAAGGAGCGCAGAATAGAACGCATTCAAGTGTGTGCCCCATCCCTGTGACTTGCGAATGAAGAATTCCAGCTACTAGAACACCAGAAAAAAAGAGAATCTGACTGGTTTCCGCCTGTCTCACTAATTTTTCAAAATAATTACATCTCTGCAGCAATATAGAATTTCACAAGGTATAAAGTGGATTCATAACAGATTTTTTAAGCTTTTTTTGTAGACACCACATACGTTTCCCGGTTATCTGCAGATTAGAGGTTCACCTTTTCAGTCTTCGAGTTGGGTGAAAAGTGCCCCTGTTATTTAAGTATCACAGGCCTCTTTACTAGTGGAAAGTAGTAGGGGGTGGTATTTCAGTATTCCTGGAATGAACTACACTAGGCGTTCCCTTAATGCCAGCAGCGAGGAAGTAACAGAGTTTCTGGGTTGAACTCTGAATATTTCCAAAGAACATATGGATTTACTGGGAACTCTGGGCCTAGCTGCCTACGTATATCCTCGGGGAGGAGGGGGGGGTTATATATTATAGGGTGACATTCCACAGCATGATCTTGAGTACACCTGAAGGATGCAGTGCCGTTGCTGAAAAAGGATATACTAAATAATACATATATAATAACATATAACCAGGGCCACGGGAATTATGCGGCAGAAGAGGAGTGAATTATGCAGCAGGGTTGACTAAGTTATATGGCACAAAAAGGCAAATTATGTGGCATAATGCGCCACATTTTGTGATAGCATTACTTCATTATTTTGTCGTTTCTACACCTGGTAACAATGTCTGAGAAAACAGTTCACCTTAATTAGTACCAATTTAACACCCAAATACAGCAATAAGCAACTGAAAGATGACAAGCCAACCGTTTCTAAAAGCCTTCTGGTGCAAGGCACCCGAGTCGTCATATGATTTGTAACTTTTGATCCGTTTGAGCTAGAAACAAAATTTGTTTTTTTGTTAAAATCTGCAGATTATGCGGCAGAAGATGGATTATGTGGCAAATGAGGTCAATCTATAATTATGCGAAAATCGCAGTTGACGCAGAATTTCATAATTCCAGTATCTCTGCATAGAACTCTTTCAAGTGCCTACCAAATAGTGGACACAATATCAAGTTTTTAATATTGACCTGCCGAAATGTCGATGCCACAGTATCAACCTACACCATATTGTCAAAGTAAGCAGATGTGGACTTAGGATAGAAAATCCTACACTTCCTTCTATATATTTACCTTGATGATATAGTTGTAGTCGATATTGCAGAGATAATATTCATGCAGGTTAACATTTCTGTCACAGTTATTATGACATACAACACCCATCGGCTCCAAGATGTGGGTATCAGAGCTATAAGAACACCTTTGTTGCCCACTGCAAAAAACAAGGACTTTTAATCTTACAAGTCTGGGTGAAATCAAACCGATAAGCAGGGTAATGACTTCTGAGGCTGGCACCGCTGCATCTGCTGCTTTATCCCAGGCAACGGGAGATTTTCGGACCCTGAACCTATCCAGTATGTATGATCAGTCACCAACTCTCCGTTGTTTTCATTGTATTTTCACAAAAAAAAATCTGAGTATTCTCTTTAGCTAAAAGTTGCCACCTCTTTCGTTTAATCTGTGTCCTTCATTGCTTGTCAGGCACATCACGGTGGTTCTGAGCATTTTAGTCTGCGATATTGATCTCTGTGACTCATTCACCCATTCACTCACATACAAGATCACTCATGAACATTATTTTAAGCTACTGATTTTCAAGAGAAGCCAGATTATGCCTATTCACTTATGTTCAAGTATCTACAGTTTAGAGAAGGGTGAAAATGAGTTTTGATGCAACAGCTTTACTGGCCAGGAGTACAACCACCCACAATGTACTCCTCTCAGACTATGGATGACTTGGGCCAATCCCGGACAGCTTCTACCTTTAAAACTTTGACAACTGAGCTGTGGCACCTCAGCAGAGCTGATTAGCCACCTACAAATGTCGAGCAGAGGAATAATAAAAAAATAAGAATTGTTGTAGGGCGTTTATTCCAACTGGAAGTCGTCATTCTAGATACCATTCTACATAGCTTGCCACAAGGCTTAGCAATTAATTGATTAGCAGGAATTTTAGGCAATGTAAAATAATTAACTAGTAAAACTGTCCAAAACTGTCTGCAAATGCAACAACTGACGAGTCCTGTCCTCGATGCACATGGAACATGTGCTTCAGTCAGGGCTTTAAAGTGAGCCGGGTCTCACCGGTGCTGAGCACCGGCAGTTTTTTAAAGGGGGCCTTGAATGGGTCTCTATTGGGCTCTCCTTTGTTTCTTGGCACAGTCGGTCTGTTTTTTTCTGTATTGCAGTGAGAGTAGGCACATCGATCTGCGCCTGCTCACATAGCTCACTTCTCACTAGTGGAGGGGTTATAGCATGATGTCATTCCAGGTGAGAATTGTAGGGGAAGAGAAATCCTTTAAAGAGAGTCATTTTCTCTCTGGATATCCCTTCTCTTCTTGAAACTCAGGAGCTGCAACATTGTCCTGGTGTCACCAGGGCCTTAAGTTGAAGCTTTTTCAATATTATATACAACAATCCAGAGTTGCTGCTTATTTATCGCACACAATTAACCATTGTCCTGACTTGTTGTTGGTGTGATATGTTTTGTTTGCAATGACAGTAACAGCAAAATACGAGTCGAGCGACACACTATGCTATGCACGGATTTTTAGCTTCCGTGTTTTTAAGCTGCGCCCTTAATGACATTGGCCATGCCCCTTTGTGAGACCCGCCCTGTTTTTTCATCCCACGTAAAGCCCTGGCTTCAGTGGCTCTAAAGAGAACTTTTAGGGGTTGCTGATGGCAGTCCTTAATTTGTCCTAAACTATATGATACTAAATAATGGGATCGAGGGGACAAGAGGCAACACTGGGTGGGCCTCGTTTCGGTTCTCCCACATCACAGTCTTAGCTACCAAAAAAGCAGGCAAGACCATTTTCAGCTGCGGTCGGCAGTAGGAGTTCCTGCAGGGCGGTGACGTGGGGAGGGGTAGGGGCAGGGTGGGGGGTTGTAATGTATGGATTACGGAGTTTAACAGGTAAGTAAACATATAAATAAATAAAAGGAATTTTGTTGCGTGCACTGCATCACCAAATGCGATGCTGTGCGCGCAATGAAATTCGTTTTATTTATTTATATGTTTACTTACCTGTTAAACTCTGTAATCCATACATTACTACCCCCCACCCTGCCCCTCCCTCTCCCCACGTTACCGCTCTGCAGGAACTCCTACTGCCGACCGCGGCTGATCATTTTGTCAAGACCATCATAGGTTTTCACCTAAGGACCTTTTGTTCAGATTATTTGTGGAAGCCTAAATGTATTGTATGCTTCGCTATATGTAAGGACCAAGGATTCATAAAATTGTAAGGTAAGGCCTCACCCGCCACATTGCATGTCATGCTTCGTCATCTGCCAACCTTCACTCACCAAGGAATAGACTAGCGAAACTGGGCTCCCTGTATTAGCAGAGAGTACTTACTGGGGTAGTGGAGTATTGGGATCTTCCTTAAATCAAAGTAACTCCAGAGTAATAATAAAAAAATAATATTAAAAATGGAGATCCCAAGATGTTGAATTTCAAATTAATTCTTCTGTTCAGTTTACTACATTTCTGTTAATCATAGATAGCAAACAGCCACCATAGAGCCCGAACTAGGAGCCGACGCATGCTAAGGCACCCTTATGCCTTACAAGGTGGGAGTTTTGTTATTTTGATCCTATTGATTTAATTTCAGAATTTGACAGGCTAAATCTGTGGACGAATTTGAACATATTGGCCTTGAAAAAGAGGTTTTCACCTCCAACACATTAGCTGTTTTCCTTTAAGGAAGATTGTAATTCAATATGCAGTGGAGGGGTCCGGTGCAGGAGGATTTGTGGTGCCGAGCTACACAAGTCCTGTATCCCGAAATATATGAGAGTATGGGATCCACTAGGTACAGGTACAGGTGATGCAGGGTTAATTAGCAACCCCGGAATCACAAACACACTTTTTTAGTTTTCTCCTGGGCTCTCCCAACAATGAAGGGGCAGTCATAGGAAGGCCTTCGGTAAACTCACACAGTGAATCCCATACTCCACTACCCCAAAAAGAACTCTCTGGAGAGTAGATCTCCTCCTCTCAGCTTCTGATGACTTGCATCAGTGATTAGATGTGAAATTGGGCACTAACAGTTTGCCACACGTAGATTTTGTAAGTTCAATACTCTGGCTAATTCCACCTTCAATCATTTTTATTCCATCACTAGGTCATACAAAAGGTTTGCTTAATATTTGGCAGTCCTTGTTCAGTAACATCTAGCTATATAATACTTACTCTGCATTAGTAAATGGCAGTAGCATTCCAAATGAGCTACACTGCAAATCATGGTAGTATTACCAGCCCACGCAAATTTGCTATGTCCAATCAATGCATTTCAGAAAGAAAAGTAAGACACGCTTATTCTAGCACAGTGACTGTCCTCTACATCAGTGGAGAAGCGTGGCTCAATGGTTAGAGCAGCAGACCCTGATGCAGTAGTCTGGCCCGGGACCAGGGTTCAATTCCCGCCTCGGTGGCTCTTGGACTCAATCTCCCTGGACCTGATAATTCTTGCCTTGGTGCCTAGTCTAATCATGGATCCCACTCTGTGACTCTGGGCAATAGCTTGCTTAATCTCCACAATGGCCCCAGCAGCGCTGTGGATGCCTGGCTTCACCTTGGGGGTGCCCAGGAGTGGACATTTCACAGGAAAGCCGGGAAGGGTTCCACAGCGGTATGAATACAGTGCTACGAGACATCAGGGTAGAAGTGCGCTATATAAATACAAACACATTTACATCCTGACTGAAAGCTTTAATACCAGTGTGCCAGTAATATAAGTAGCTTAGCCAAAAAAGACAGGTCTTCAGCTTTTTCTTGTACTTTGTAGATGATAAGTACAATGTAATGTCTGATGGTAATGAAATCCAAGTAATGCCCGTGATGCCCGTACTTAATATGAGCCAGTGGTGTGCGTCGCTCAGCACCAGCACTTAATTGGTTTCCGGTGCTCGGCACAGGCACTTATTGTCAACATCACACTTTTGACAGTCTGCTACATGGTGGCGCTGCTCATCTAATTTGAGAGGAGCAGAACAACAGTTGTTTATTAATAACATATACATTAAAAATTACTAATATCTGCCTCCCCAGCCATTCCTTTAGCTTTGGGGGCCTGGAATAATCTTACCTGTTGCACTTGCGGGTGAGAGAGATGGTCAGTAGTTGATTGATACCACTATTGGCAACTATGTAAGGGGCAATAGGTGGTGCAAGCTGCAGTAGCCGCCTGGTCAGGGCCTTGGTTCTTATTATTTTACAAATAAAGCACTGAGTAATGCGGACATAAACCTAGAAGGAGCAATCACCCAGGGGAAAGATTTAATATTGGAACTCTCAGTAGTGCTTAATTTTTGCTGCGTTAGTTGGTAAGTTAGTATGAGGTGATATTTGCAGAAAGGTAAATAAGTGGTACAACCTTAAACACCTGAATATAAATATAAATATAAACATAAAGCAAATGTACTCTGAGCACGAGAGCCAGTTGAGTGCTCTACGTGCCTCCCTTTCTAGGTCTCTTCTGCTTAGACATGCAATGGCCGCCAAAATGTCTGAATTCTGCTCTCTCTGAAGCTTACTCTACAGGTTCTTGGGAACGATGTAATAAACAGCTTTGTTATTTTCTAATTGTGACTCACTGCAACCCATTATAGTACAGCACACATTTCTGTAACTTGCAGTGTGGGGGGATGGAGAACATGTTTCTTATTCCTCAGCTTAAAATATCAGTTTTTGATGACTGCATTGACTTGGGGTTTAGAAGATACCTCAGCATCAAAGACAGAAACTCTTTACTTTATCTGCTAACTGCAGATTTAAGCCAAATATACCGCAAGGCCTAACATAGCGAAGTGAAGGTCGACCCTGTTCCTCAAAGACCTCAACTTACACTAGTATGGTAAATAAACTAGCATTCTTCCAACTCTGAATGTTATAGAGCAGTTATTCCAGGTGTCATCCAGGCAGCGGAGCAGGAGGGAACATAGAATATACTTGGTTGCCACCATAATAAGATTGAACAACCACCTGACATAGTGTGAAGAGGTTAATAAATGGGTGCAGACATATGTTAAAAAGGGTGGATGACGGGAACCAACCTGGTGGCACTCCACAGTTTGGTTTTGAACTTTCAGCTAGAAGCAGTCAAATTTCACATGTTGGTACACACCTTCTAAGGTTGATTGAAACCATCTAGAACCATGCTCTAGCCACACTCATGCCTCATATGTGTGGTGTCTAATATGTTATGCTATTGCCTATTGGATACCCAGACATAGCATCAAACAGACAGGATCTACAACACTGTACCACATTCCAACCTGTTCACACACAACTTGTAAACCCCAACACCAACTGCAAATGGTCAATGACTTCCAAAACTAAGAGTCTGCCACTACAAATGTACTTTTTCACCATGTATAACAATTTCAAGCACCATCTGAAGTGCTTCAGTTTTGTAGTGAGTGTGATGCAAGTAAAATAAAAATAAACTTTAAAAGTATCAGGGCTTATGCACAAATGTATATTCATTATTAATACTTTTGTTAATTGTCGTTTCAAAGATTACAGCAGTACAGAATATTATTAACAGTAGGTTATTTTCCTGGGATAATAATTATTAGTTCATGCTGTACAAGCAGAAGCAAGCGAACACCCACATGAGATGGGGATATGAATGCTCCTTCAGGAGCATTAGATGCCATAAGATAACAGCAAGGCACATTCAGTAAACACAATATAACCGTATCCATGCGCGTTTTAGGCTTATCTTATCATAGGATGTAAGAACAACATCAATTATGGAGAAGTGGGTGGGTCATGTGAAGGAGGCCAGAGGGGAACAATACACTCTGCCTACCACAGCTCCAGGACCTGCACACCCCCAGTCCAATCATCATAGGGGGTCACCACACCAGTACACCGCAGCCCCCATCACCAGCAGCTCAGAGCAGTAGAAAAAGGATACCCAGGCGGGTATCTGAAGTGCCGGGTGCAACAGCTTCGCCAACCTGGTTAGGTTCAGTGCCCAACTGACCAAGTTCTGAAAAACTCACTACATCAAGCCATATCCTGATCCACTGAAGCTGAGCTGCAAGAGAGTGCAGTTCAAAATCTGGAACTCCCAGACCAACACCAAGTGGAGGGCGGTGGAGGGTAACTAATGCAACTCTCTGGCGCCTGCCATCCCAAATCAGTTTCCGGAGGAATGTGTCAAGCTTCTAAAACCAGGACAATGGGATTTTCACCTGGATACTGACAAAAGAGTAAAGAAGCTGCCGAGCATGACCATTTTAGAGAGCATAATATGTGCCATTGTTGTTAGTTTGAGGGTGCGCCAAAAGGAGGCATAGGACTTCAGAGATCAACTGCACCCCACCCCACAAATTCCCCTTAAGGAGGTCGTCCAGGTTATGATAGACCTGGATGGCAAAATATTTAAAGGTCTGCTGAGCCCAAAGTAGATCAGGTGGGCAGGAAATAGGGCGATCCAACCCAACAACAACCGGAAACAAACACGTTTTTCTCAGGTTTACCCAGAGGCCCGAGCACCTTCCAAATTCCTCCAGGAGCTGCAGAGCCCGGGAATATCATTCACGCCATTCCGGAGGAAAATAAGCAGGTCATCTGCAAATAATTAAAAACACTGACAGAGTCATCTAGTTTAATACCCCAATCCATACCCTCCTTGTGAAACCTTTCTGCCAGTGGCTACACAGCGCGGGCGAGTGAGAGGGGTGACAGGGGGCAACCCTGTTTAGCTCTCCGAAATATTTTGTAGGCTTCAGAAATCATGCACCCTGTTTTAAGCCTAGCCATTTAGTCAGTGTAGGGCAGTCTAACCCATCTCATCCAATTAGCACGGAGTCTAATACAATACATAGTGTCCTCCGAGAATTTACATTGTTTTTATAATCATGTTATTGCAGCTGTTCCAGAGCCACATTATACAGACCTTGTTTCGCCAACAACTACAGAAGCACTCCCAGACTACCACCCAGCTCATTATTCCACACATGGAGATCAGCCTCCAAACTCTGGATGTCTCTTTCCAGGTCACTTTGCATTCCCACTGATTCCCTATGGCAGTGTCTGCTCATCACGACCATAAAAGTCTCTCATTCAAGACAACGACTCAATGCTGAGCCTGGGTTAGTAGTTAAATATTCTGCGATCTTGGCTGCTAAGATGTCTCTAAAAACAACATCCTCCAGGGAAGTTCAATGTAGTTGCCATGAAGGTATGAGTGGGCGTTCAATCACTGGATGCAGCGTCAAAAGGAGAGGACTATGGTCTGAAAGGGTACGACCCAATACTCTGTGAGTAAAATACAGGTATTAATGGCCTTAGAGCAAACAAAGTAATCAATCCTTGAATGAACCTTATAAAGACTCGAGAAAAAGGAGTAATCCCTGTCAAACAGATGCTTTGTCTACTAGGAGTCTTCCTTATCCCAGTGAGTAATCCAAGAGGCTAAACAAGCAGCTGGTCAATGGACTGCGACTTCGGGAAGCAGAAGAGTCGAGCGGTCCAAGGATGTGTCTAAAACACAATTAAAATCACCACCAATGAATAAAAACCCCAGTCAGATGAGCTAATCGGGTCAACAGGGTGTGACGAAATTAGGTCTAGTCATGATTTGGTGCATAAACACTGTCCAGCACCAGGGGTCTCCCACAAAGTCGTCCCTCCACCAAGACATATGGTCCCCGCTTATCTATGTCAATTGTGGTTGTCTCAAAAGGAACCTCTGCCCGCACCCAGAGCAGCACCGCCCTTCGGAAAGGCCGAGAATGTAGTAGCATGTAGTAGCATGAAGTTAACCCCATCATCGCCGGCGGAGGCAATCAGCTTCAGCCACTGTGAGGTGCGACTCCTGAAGCAGGGCGATGTGCACACCACGTCTTTTAAGGTACATCAGGATTTTTTGACGTTTGGGGCACAGAACCCATGCCGCGTATGTTCCATATCATTTGTTGGTAGTTGCCTTGTTTGTTAGCCATAGAGCCAGCCATATAGCAATACCACAAAAGACCCCTCCACAATCACACCCCATCCAACAATCCCCACATATAATGCCAAGACAGCAAAAAACAGTCTTCCCAACTCCCAATGTCCAGAGCAGCCCAGCAACGGCTGGCCACCCAAACTATACAGGTTAGTGAGTCAATAACACATAGCAACACTGCTCCAATAATCATAAGGCAGCAATAAGGGGGAAAGGCAAAGACAGGTTACCAATAAGCAGCTGCATCAGCCCTAGTGGTAATTATAATGAAACTCACTTGAGAAAAAAGAGCATTAGTAAAATAATGTTATCAGCAGTTTGTGGGGTCACATTTGGAAGCCCAGCATTCTCTATTTGTAGTGAATCTGAGTCAGAGGCATCCTTATGCTGGTCTGAGCTAGTGGTCATCTGCCACTACTTTAATCAGTGATGCCGCTGCCTGCAACACTGTCACTCGTTCCATCTCTAATTGGGCCCGGGTGGGTTTCATTAGAGGACCTGCTCGCAGACACCCCTTTGACTAGTGGCTTTTGCGGCGGAGTAAGGGTGTCCTTCATTCAGGTGCGCTGATTTTGAGAGATCCTGAGCAGTGCGTCTCCTACAAGGCCCAAGCCCCCGCCCAGAATCTGTTTTAGTCTAGCAGGGACTATGAGAGAGTACTGACTCCCTTCTTCACTGAGTATTCATTTTATGTGTTGGAAGGAGGCTTGTTTGGCTTGTACTGCCACAGTGAAATCAGGGAACAGTGTGACCTGTTCCTTCCCCTCCCAGAAAGGGGTGATTTCCTTTGCCCACTGCAGCAGCACATCTCTGTTTTTATAGTGTAATAATTTAGCAATTATGAGTCTGGGCGGATGACCTGGGGCTGGCGGTCCAGCTGAGACTCAGTGTGCTCTTTCCAGGGCATGAGCCGAGTCAGGGCCACCACTGACTGAAACTAGGGCGCCAAATAGTCCACCAAGTCTGAACCTTCAGGTCCATCAGGAAGGCCTATTATTTGCACAGTATTCCGCCTACTGTGCCCTTCCGCATCTTCTGCCCAATGTTTCAGTCGCTGTACTCGATCCATAAGGTGAGGGATTTGGGCTTTCATGGATTGCTTAGGCGGATACATTGTCTTTCACCCTAGCAGTCAACTTCTGGTGATCAGCGTGAAGTAGGCCTATTTCAACTGAAACCTTCCCTATTTCCTGTTGAAGGGTGGATTTCGATTCTGCAGTGGCCCCTAGAATCTTGTCCAGGCTGCACTGCAGACTGGGTGGAGAGGGGCAGGCAGCCTTTTTCTTTTATTTTCCCTCAATTTCAAGATTATTTGGGTAAACACATCCCCCAAAAAGTAAGTGTTTCTGTTATGTTGTGCAGATTTTCAAGAGTGCTCTATCACAAAGGTGGGTATCTGGTGCTGAGCAGGTGTGAATCTAACTTAACCTGGGGGCTAGTGGGGCTACTCAAAAAGTCAGGTCTTCAGCTTTTTGTGGAATTCAAGTAAAGAGGAGGATCCTATGTGTAGCAGCAGGTCGTTTCTCTGTGACATCTTAGAGATTTATGGTAATTGTGCAGCAATATAAAAATTATTTGCTCACCATGTTCGACTGCCATTTCATACACTCAGGAGACATTGTTAACAGAGGAAAGGCCAAAACTGTAAAAAGTAGTGTTTTTAACATATATTAACGTTTTTTGAGATTTAATTAAAATATTTCCTCATAAACAAACTGCAGTCACTTGGGAGGCAGTTCAATAACCATAAATGTGGTCTACAGGAAAGTGAACCTAGCAGGCTCAAGGATTGATGTATTTTGAATTATATTTATATCTGTGCGCGACATTTTCACAGATATCCCCAGGGCTCAGCTTATAAGAGCGACTTTAGGTATTGTTCTGCAGTCCTTTGATATACATGAAGCGGATCTGCAGGCAATGCAATAAGAGCATAGACAAATTGTGGGCTCAGAAAAACATGTTCCTGAAAGCAGTCCGTGGTCAAAAAATCTGAGGCTTGAATGCTGTAGCAGCTCATAAAATATTAAAGGCAGTGAGACATTTGATTTAACCGGAAGTAAATGCAAAGCTCTGAAAAATCTTCTTAAAACTGTGTTTCATCTCCGCCAGTGCTAGATTTAGATCCTTTAGGCACGAGACACCTTTAATTGCTGAGAGAAAGAACCAACTCGCTTTGTAGGTGTACATTTTGGGCACTTGAAGTACATCCTGAAAAGTCCTATAGAGGGCTTCCTTTGATCATCCAGGGAGGAGGTTTAACATATCAATCATTTTTCAAAATACCGGAGAAAGCAGGCGGACATAGCCATTTTTAGGTCTCGCTCGAGACCTATTGTGATTAAGTCGGCTCTCAAGGGACGTAGACAGGGGCACGCGCGGCGATTTCACAGCGTGAACGCGCATGCCCCGCCCCCCCCCAGCCGTGCACATCTCCAGAAGCCGATTGCCAGGGTCAGCCATGCCTCTCCAGTCACACGCGCACACACACTGCATACACGCACGCGCACACACACACACTGCATACACACACGCTGACACACAGGTGCCAAGCCCCCCAAGCCCCACTTACCGCCTCAGCCGCCTCTCCTGACTTCTGCTGCCATCCACTTTGTGAGAGTGGGCGCGGGCTTCTCCAAAAGACGGAAGTCCCGCCCCACGACTGCCGTGAGCGTGCACATCCCGAGACCGGAAGTTCGGGAGAGTGCACGCTCACGGCTTGTTGCGTCTGTGAGTACAACAAATGCTTTTCAGTGCCTTGTGATAAGCCTAACTGCTACAGACTATATAGTCAAGAGAGCCAGCTTCCTACATTGCTCTTTTAACCAGAGATCCCAGTCTACAGCCGCCCTAAAACACAACCCTTCCTACCAGCCGAGGTAAAACTGAGATTTGAAAGGAGCGCCCGGGGCACTGCCACCATGGGCTTGTTACCGTAACAACGAGTCGTACAACAGTGCTCCGTGGCAGCCGTCTCCCAGCGCCGGCACATACACGCACTCTCCGGACTCAGCCTGCAGGCGGGCAGAATTTACTACCGGAATGAAGTGAGATTTAAGAGCGAAAAACTGATAAATGCAGGAGGTAAGAGAAAGAGACCTGCGGCGTCTGGTTGTCGGAATCCGACCTCTTAGCCAGTGCCGCCGCGGGATGCGAGTGTTCGATATTAGAACCCAAGAGACGTCACCGCTACGTAGTTGTTTAGTGTCTTTGATACAGGGGGAGGCATCGAGAGAGGTTTGCGCCACCCCCCATACCCTTTCCCACCCTTCCGGTTTTGTTTTGTTTTCTTTATTTTTTTTTATTTAATTCCTGCTTTGGTATCCCGCAACACGTCACATTCTTTATACAGGTGGGTACTGTAGCGTCTAACTGAGAAACAAGCCACTGTTTGTATGCCTTTCTCTTCCCTTTGATTATGTTTTTAAACAAAAAGCTAGCTTATTTAGGGAGTCAGGACGTCTTCACTAATGCCTTTGTAAACATCACACGTGTACAATATAGTCCATTAATGTGAAATTGTTTTTAAGGAAAACTTTTATCTTAGAGAAATAAGAATTGTTTTGTTCGGATGGAAAATAATCTTTTGTGCATGCAAAAACAGGGTGTTGTGTTTTTAAAAAAAATATTTCAGTGGGACCATCATTCATTTGGTTTACCTAAAGTGTACTTCTGCTCTATATTTTAATTTTTCCCCCGTTTTTAGAAATGCATTCTAGACAGACCAATCGTTTTTACTTCCACCTAAAACTGCCCACATTTCAAACGTGCTTTATATTTGAACATCACTTTAAATTAGGATGAATAAAAGCCAAGGGAGTGACCAGGAAATTAAAATACCCCACATTGAACGTACTTCTAAGGCAGAGCGCAACAAAAATAAATGAGTTTGTCAAGTGCATTGTACATAACTATTTTGTAAATGATTTGTTGAAAAAGTACAAAATGTTGTTTGGGTAGTTCAAAAGAAGACAAGTGAAATAATCCTAAAAAAGTACCACTTGTTGAGGAGGACCTACAGCAAGAGTTTTAGGGGGCGTCCTTCTTCCATTTACCTGTTTTTGTTCTCTTTCTCATGTGCTGCTTCGTCCCTCTAATCCCCCGCTCTCCGTGTTGCTTCCACATTCCGCCCACTTTTCTGGTCTATCCTCCTCCTTCCAACCACACTGCTCCTGCTACTTGGCGGCATCAACTTTCTGTAAAGCATCAGCAAAAACCATTGGATAGCCAAAAGGTTTTGCCAATGCTTGTTTGTCAAGATGGCCTTTATTAAGAAATAGCAGACATTAGTACAAGAGAAATGACAGTGGTGGGTATTTTGTAGAGAGCTACAAACGTTTTAATATAGTAGCCAGGAAACTGTGTTGGGGAGACCTATTGCAGGCCTTTTAATTGCAGTAGCCTTTAACGTTGCTGTGAACGTTCGAAGAGTTTTTTTGATTGCTGTTCATATTACATTTAGCTTGCACTGGTCTTGTGCGTCTTTGTACTTGTGCATATAGCTTGCACTGTTGCTCTCTGTGCTATACATTCTGCGTTAGGGAAGCTCTTTAATATTTCTATAAGGTGTGATAAGGCGTCAGCTTCAGGGCACTCTTGTTTATGATACCCAATGACTGCTAAAGACATAAAAATAACGCTTTTCAGCGTAATGGGCATCATACAGTAGCAGTGGAAATTTTCCCACCTTTACCCTGGCACGGATTTAGGGCACCTGTTAATTGTGTCTAAAGAGTGAGGAAACCTTTAAACAGAAACCACAATGATTTGCTTCGCCAAATGCTTATTTATAGTGCCTTTGTTGCCTGTTTACACGTTGAAGAGATCTCTGGCTCTGCTCGTGCATTCATTGTCAAATTTAAATAGCTCATCTTACCCCCTGACGAGGTGCTGGAAGCCACATCGAATGCTGGTCCTGCTAGCCCCTAAATTCGAATGCTCCCCCCTGTGATCTTACCAAATATTTTGATTTATGGCGCCCATCTGTATTCTATGTCAGGCATAATAGTGGATTTAGCTATGTTTTTGCACTGTGCTTTACAGGGCGCCTCCTCACAACCGCAGCATGTTTCCACAGCACCCGCTGCCTGACCCCGGCCGGGCTCGTCCGCCTCAGTCCACACGTGCTCGTAAAATGGCGGAACAAGCATTTACAATGCAATAGGTCTCGCATTATTAAAGTTTGAGCTATTGGCATTGTAAATGACAATGCCTTTTATTAATTTGTTTTTAAAACCTGCAATCGGTGCATAAACACGCACTTTGAACGTATAGTCCTTGCTTACGATGAGCAAGGCTGGCAGTAAAAGAGACTGCCAACCTTGCTTCTCATAAGCATGGACTGCTTGTTTACGCACCGATGCAAATGAATAAAAGGCATTGTCATTTACAATGCCAATAGCTCAAACTTTAATAATGCGAGACCTATTGCATTGCAAATGCTTGTTATCAGACTGTCAGCCCAGGCACCCCACCTGGTTCTTTTCCCTATGGATGGTTGAAAGGTTTAAGGGCACCTGCACTTTTTCCTGGCACTTTGTTGCCTATTGTAAGAGAACTCAAGTGAGGAAAAGTATTTGCTGCTTAAATTGGCAAGCATGGTCACATCTCGCCTTGGACTGGGTACCAGGGTTTCAGAAGACTCTGGCTCTCTGCACAAAGACAGTCCACTGAGTAGTATGACTGCCAGGTCATATAGAATAAAATAAACAGGCAGTATAGGGCAGAGGCTCCTCTGAGCGGAAACACTACTGAGAGGAAAGTCTGGCCATCAGTATAAGTAGATGTGCTGTCTTGTGGCCTATACTGCCTGGTGGCATATCGTATGCAAATGCAGCCACCCCTATTAACTGCTGGATACCAATACTAATTTGGAATTACAATGGCCGAAGTAACAGTAAAAAAATACCTAGGATTGGACCAGTTTTTTGTTCACCTTATGGTTGGCCAAGTTTGTGGAGCTCACTGGATGACCTCCCTTAGATCGACTGGAATATGGGTGGGTTCTAGAGGACAGTTTGCATCATCCAGGAGAGACCACAGACACCCATCATCAGAGGGGATGGAGGCAACTCATGGCTGACCCCTCCCCAGTACAGCAGTTTCCACCCACCATGATAGTGAATCACTTCCGCTGTTTTCTAAGAATTACCACCCAGTAGACAAATCAAAGTCTTGCCTCAGTGACTAATTCCGCAAAAAAGGGACCACGTATTTGCAATGTGGTGCCTAGGTCACCAGGTACGTGTTTTGGAAACACATGCAGTGGTGTAGATGGGAGGATCTCGGTATTACTCGGTATTACTTTTGATATTGATCATTTAACTGTAATTCAAGAAAACTTTAGAGAAGGTACCCATAGTAACTCAGCAGCTTCCATGTGTTTATATTATGAAATATTGTATTACGTGTTCTTTCTTCAAGGTGCAAAATACCTACAATAACACCACAGTGAGTGCCTGCACCACTTTGGGGATGCTGCACGAATATGAGCTATCACATAAGTATCCCTACATGCGCAGCTACACATATGCTGAATGTACACTAAATATGTGTGTTGTTCCCTGGGCAAAAGTGCAGACCTCAATTCTACAATTCACTGTTCAAAAGAACGAAATGCATCAAGTTATAAATCCACTATGCTTTGAAATTTGCATCTCAAAACGTTTAAAAGGGTATGTAAGGATGCACGAGAATGTTTAGATACTGTATTTTACAATATAATTTCATTTACATTCGTTTATCTGTTATGGTGTACAAACAAAAAATATCTCAAAATGTCTTTAAAAAACCTGAACAGAGCATTACATAAAATGTGCCACATAATGAGGTCAACAACAAATCTCATGCATTTCGTGTCAACTCATAGAAGTGGCTTGGGCTTCTGGGCCTGCACAACTCTAACAAAACACACACACAGAGAAATACAATGACACTGTCACATATATCACATCATTCACATTTCCTTTTGTTTAATCGGAAAACTGAGTCCAAATCAAGATACCTTTCTTTTAATCTTCAAACTAAAAGTTCATACAATTCGAACTTTACAGAGGAACATGATTCTGCCTTTTCCCCTCCTATCAATCAATCAATCAATCATATAGTTTGTAAGCGGACTACTCATCCGTGAGGGTCTCAAGGCTCTGGGGTGGGGAATGCTGCTACTGCTCTAAAAGCCAGGTCTTGAGGAGTTTTCTGAAGGTCAGCAGGTCTTGGGTCTGACGTAGGTGGATAGGGAGGGTGTTCCAGGTCTTGGCAGTGAGGTGGGAGAACGATCTGCCGCAGGAGGTCACTGTTTGGAAGCGGGGGACTGTGGCGAGGTCGGCGGAGCGAAGCTGGCGGGTGGGCGTGTAGAAGTTGAGTCGTCTGTTGAGGTACGTTGGTCCGGTATTGTGTAGTGCCTTGTGTGCATGGGTGAGGAGCTTGAAGGTTATCCTCTTGTTGACCAGAGCCAGTGTAGGTTTCTCAGGTGGGTTGTGATGTGGCTGCAGCGAGGGATGTCAAGGATCAGGTGTGCAGAGGCGTTCTGGATGCTTTGGAGCCGTCTCAGGAGTTTGGCCGAGGATCCTGCGTTGAGGGCGTTTCCGTAGTTCAACCTGCTGCTGACGAGGGCCTGGGTGACGTTCTTATCTTTTCAGTGGGGATCCACTTGTAGATCCTGTGGAGCATGCGGAGGGTGTTGAAGCAGGATGAGGAGACGGCGTTGACCTGTTAAGTCATGGAGAGGGTGGAGTCGAGGAAGACCCCTAGGTTTCGTGCGTGGTCGGTGGGTGTTCGGGCGGCTCCCAGTGCGGCCGGCCACCAGGAGTCAACCCAGGCCGAAGGGGTGGATCCGAGGATGAGGACCTCCGTCTTGTCCAAGTTCAGCTTCAGTCGGCTGTTTCTCATCCATTGAGCGACGGCCTTCATTCCTTCGTGAAGGTTGGTTTTGGCGGTGGGGGTCCTTGGTGAGAGAGAGGATCAGCTAGGTGTCATTGGCATAGGAGATGATGTTGAGATCATGCCGACGGGCGACGCGGGCGAGCCGTGCCATGTAGATGTTAAACAGAGTTGGGCTGAGGGATGAGCCCAGGGGTACGCCACAGATGATCTCGGTGGCTTCGGAGCAGAAGAGGGGAAGGCGAACGCTCTTTTTTTCTGCCAGAGAGGAAGGAGGTGGTCCAGTCCAGGGCCTTCTCTTGGATCCCGGCGTTGTGGAGGCGTGTTCGTAGTGTGTGGTGGCAGACCGTGTCAAAGGCGGCTGACAGGTCCAGGAGGATGAGGGCCGCCGTTGCTCCGTTGTCCAGCAGGGACTTGATGTCATCAGTGGCGGCGATGAGGACAGTCTCGGTGCTGTGTTTGCTACGGAACCCAGACTGGGAAGGGTCAGGGATGTTGTTCTCCTCGAGGTAGCGGGTCAGTTGTTCGTTGACGGTCTTTTTGATGACCCTTGCCGAGAACGGAAGCAGGGAAATGGGCTGGAAGTTCTTGAGGTCCTTGGGGTCTGCCTTGGGTTTCTTGAGTAAGGCGTTGATCTCGGTGTGCTTCCAGTTCTCCGGGAAGGTTGCTGTCTCGAAGGAGGTATTGATGACTTTCCAGAGATGGGGTGCAATGGCTCCTCTGGCTTTGTTGAAGATGTGGTGTGGGCATGGGTCTGCTGGAGATCCAGAGTGGATGGTGTTCATCATCTTGATGGCGTTGTCTTCGTTGATGTTGGTCCAGGAGAGCAGGCGGTTGGTGCGGATGGTGGTCCTGGGGGCGGAGGTCTCAGTGGTTGGCGGGACGGTCGTGGCATCAAAGCTGTTGTGGATGTCTGCGATCTTGCGGTGGAAGAAGGTGGCCAGCGAGTCGCACAGGTCTTGCGAGGATGGGATGTCGTTGGTGTTGGAGTTGGAGAGTTCCTTCATGATGTTGAAGAGCTCTTTGCTTTTGTGGGCGTTGTTGTCTAGGTGGTCTTTAAAGGAGGCCCTTTTGGCAGATCTGATGAGGAGATGGTGTCTGCAGGTGGCGTTCTTGTGGGCTGCATGGCTGTCGGGTGTTCGTTCACTGAGCCAGATCTTCTCCAGCTTTCAGCAGGTTTGCTTGGAGGCCCGGAGCTCTTCAGTGTACCAGCTGGCTTTCTTGTTGGTGTGACTGTTAGAGGGTTTCTTGATCGGGCGAGGGTGTTGGCGCAGTCGTTGATCCACTGTCTGAGGTTGCGGGCGGCGGTGTCGGGTTGGTGGGGTCAGCGGGTGGGCTCTGGGCGAGGGTGGTTAGCTGGTCTACGGTGACTTTGCTCCAGCAGCGGCGAGGCATCTGTTGGGTGCGGTGGTGTATGGTGGGTTTCTTGAAGGTGAAGTGGATGCAGCGATGGTCGGTCCAGTGGAGTTCGGTGGTGTGGTTGAAGGAGACATGGGGGCTTGCGGAGAAGATGGGGTCAAGCGTGTGACTGGTGGAGTGGGTGGGTGTTGTGATGAGTTGTCTGAGTCCAAGGTTGACTAGGTTGTTGATCAAGGTGGTGGAGTTGGTGTCGTTGTTGTCCTTGAGGTGGAAGTTCAGGTCCCGGAGGAAGATGTAGTCCATGGAGGCAAGGGCGTGTGTGCTGACGAAGTCGACGATGGAGTTGCTGAACTGTGGTTGGGGTCTGTAGATGAGGGTTCCTCTGAGGGTGGTGTTGGGGTCAGTGAGGATCTGGAAGTGCAGGGGTTCAGCTGTGCTGAGGGTGTCATCGGTGTTGGTCGAGACTTTGAGAGTGTTCCTGTGGACTATGGCAATTCCTCCTCCCGCTCCGTTGGTGCGGTCCCTGCGGGTGGTCTTGTAGATGTCTGGGACGGCTATGGCTATGTCGGGTGCCGAGGCGGGGTTCAGCCAGGTCTCCGCCAGGAAGGCGACGTCTGGGGAGGTTGAGTCGAGTAGGTCCCAGAGTTCAACGGCGTGTTTGCGGGTGGAGCGGTTGTTGAGAAGGATGCATCTGAGGTAGTTGGGTTCTTTCCTGATTGGCAGCATGGTGGGGCGCATGCTTGTGAAGCTGCAGTTCCGGCAGGTGAAAGTTCAGTGGGTGCCCTCCGGGCGGCCAGGAAGCAGGTGTGTGATCGTCCGGTTTTGAGTGCGTGGAGGGTTCTGGTATCGTAGTGGTGTCGGGTGTCATGGTGTTCACGGGGTCCAGGTGTCGTGGCACTGGGCACGGTCCAGGCACGGACGGGCACAGACGGGCTTGCCTTAGGCGCGCCTTCAGTGTGCCAGCGGCACGCCCGCTGCTCACGTCCGCTGTGCGACCACTGCGCAGCCTCTATATGAGGGGATGTGGGAGGGAGGAGCAGCTGGGAGGCGGGAGAGGGGCGGCAAAGGGGGTTGCAGGGGGGCGGGGCCGCAGGGATGCAGCAGCGGGAAAAACAGGCAGGGGCCACAGGAGAACTGGGCACAGGAAGGAAAAACAAGTTTAGGCAAGAAAACAAGTACAGGCACAGAGGAATAAAAACAAGTCTGGGCAAGAAAGCAAGTACAGGCACAGAGGAATAAAAACAAGTCTGGGCAAGAAAGCAAGTAAAGGCACAGAGGAATAAAAACAAGTCTGGGCAAGGAAGCAAGTACAGGCACAGAGAAATAAAAACAAGTCACGGTAAGAAAGCAAGTTAGGCACCGGGGAAAAATACAAGATTAGGCAAAAACAATGCAGGCAGAGCCATGCAGCAGCGTGGGGAGTGGGCTGCCTGCGAGCAGGGTCAGAGGTCACTCCAGACTGGCTGATGGCAGTATACAATACTTCAAATCACTCAGGCCACCATCAATTACGAACTTGATAACCACAGGATGGAGAAAAGGGACTTGAAGAGAGAAATCTAAACTAAATGTAAAGAATGAAAAGGCCAGTGCAAATGTAAGAGGGAGATTTACAAGACAAACAAATGTTCAACACAAGAGAAATAGAGAAATCATCTTAAAATCAATCAATCAATCAATCAGACCACTTGTATAGCGCACTACTCACCCGGAAGGGTCTCAAGGTGCTTGGGGGAGGGGGGGGCGCTACTGCTCGAAAAGCCAGGTCTTGAGTTGTCTCCTGAAGGCGAGGTGGTCCTGGGTCAGCCGAAGGTGGATGGGGAGGGAGTTCCATGTCTTGGCCGCCAGGTAGGAGAAGGATCTGACTCCGGCGGTGGCTCTTCGGATGCGTGGTACGGCGGCGAGGGCGAGGCTAGCGGATCGTAGCTGGCGGGTGGGCGTGTGGAAGGTCAGTCGGTTGTTGAGGTACTTGCGGCCCAGGTCGTGGAGAGACTTGTGTGCGTGGGTGAGGAGTCTGAACGTGATCCTCTTGTTGACGGGGAGCCAGTGCAGGTTCCTCAGGTGGCCGGAGATGTGGCTGCGTCGAGGGATGTCCAGGATGAGTCGGGCGGAGGTGTTCTGGATTCGTTGCAGTCTTTTCTGTAGCTTGGCTGTGGTTCCGGCGTAGAGGGTGTTTCCGTAGTCCAGCCGGCTGGTGACGAGGGCCTGGGTGACCGTCTTCCTGGTTGCGATCGGGATCCATCGGAAGATCTTGCAGAGCATGCGGAGGGTGTGAAAGCATGAAGAGGAGACGGCGTTGACTTGTCTGGTCATCGAAAAGGAGGAGTCCAGGATGAAGCCCAGGTTGCGTGCGTGGTCTGTCGGCTTGGGGGCGATGCCCAGGGCTGGGGGCCACCAGGAGTCGTTCCAGGCGGAGGGTGATGGTCCAAGGATGAGGACTTCCGTCTTGTCTGAGTTCAGTTTCAAGCGGCTGTTCTTCATCCACTCGGCGATGTCTTTCATCCCTTCGTGGAGGCTGGTTCTGGCGGTGTCGGGGTCTCTGGTGAGGGAGAGGATCAGCTGGGTGTCGTCGGCATAGGAGATGATGTTAAGGTTGTGTTGGCGTGCAATGGCTGCGAGAGGTCTCATGTAGACGTTGAAGAGGGTGAGTGATGATCCTTGCGGGACGTCGCAGATGACTTCGGTGGCTTCGGAACGAAACGGGGGAAGGGCGGACTCTCTGTGTTCTTCCAGCGAGGAACGAGATGATCCACTTCAATGCCTTCTCTTGGATGCCGGTGTTGCTGAGGCGTTGGACTAGGGTGCGGTGGTAGACAGTGTCGAACGCGGCGGAGCGGTCCAGGAGGATGAGTGCCGCCATTTCCCCGTTGTCGAGAAGGGCTCGGATGTCGTTGGTGGCTGCGATGAGGGCGGTCTCGGTGCTGTGGTTGGCTCTGAAACCGGACTGCGAGGGGTCGAGGGATCCATTTGTCTCGAGGAAGGCGGCAAGCTGTCTGTTGGCGATCTTCTCAATGACTTTGGCAGGAAAAGGGAGGAGCGAGATGGGGCGGAAGTTTTTGAGGTCGGTGGGGTCCGCTGTTGGTTTCTTTAGTAGGGCGCTGAGCTCGGCATGCTTCCAGCTCTCCGGGATGGTGGCGGTGTCGAAGGAGGTGTTGATGACATCTTGGAGTTGGGGTGCGATGGTGGAGTCGGCCTTGTTGTAGACGTGGTGGGGGCAGGGGTCAGTCGGAGAACCGGAGTGGATGGTGTTCATTGTGCGGGCTGTGTCTTCGGTGGTCACTGCGGTCCAGGTGCGGAGGGTCGTGGTGGGGTGCGTTGGTTCGACGGTTGGGTGCGAGGGTGGTGTGCCGAAGCTGTTGTGGATATCGGCAATCTTGCGGTGGAAGAATGAGGCGAGGGAGTCGCAGAGGTCTTATGAGGGGGAGATGTTGTATAATAACACGGTTACAAAGGCTTCATGGAAACTGGAAATTGAATCCAAAATAAAACTTCAACAGGTGTCATCCTTTCAAGAGTTAAAAATTAAAGCTTCTGTATTGGAAGATGGAGCTGGCCAACAACAATAGATGTAGCGTTTTGAAAGAAAACAACAGCAAACATGCACAGGTTGACATCCTGGCATGGAGGAGCACCCGTGGGACTAATATGGCTTCCTATTTCTAGACGTTAATGAGGTCATACATGATTGCATGATGTTATGAATGATTTCTGAATTATATAATCTTACGTACAGTGGCTAAGAACACAGAGTACACTACTCCCCAATATCAAAATTGCATGATAAAAGTGAATTTGAATGACAACAGGTACAGCATTATAACCTTGCTGCTCCATGTGTACCCCGAAGCAGAGCCTGGCATATAAATTGCGCTAAGATGGTATTTGTGACAGGCAGGCAGTATGTTGGGAATAAAATTTCCTGTCTAAAAAAATCTCCTTCTCTGCCTCTACTGAATTAGTATTCTTTGTGGCCACGTCTGACCTTCTGTTGTAGACTGCTGCCTGAAAGAGGCATGGATAATGAAAGCAAAGTATTTCTTTCATGCTCTTCAAACACACAATTCCAAACAAGATTGAGTGGTCTGTATGTGTTTCAAAAGGCAGTCGCACACCGATGAACAAATGTATCAAAAGACGAGACATCCCTCCAGCTGATAGATTGCTGGGCATAGCACCTCTCTGTCTTCCGAAACATTTCCCACTTTTTAGTTCTTGCCAAAGAGAGCTTGAGCTGTCACCGCCAGCACAAAGCATGTACAACAGAAAGAGCATTAGGCAAGAACATCTGCACAAGGTTGCAAGAGAGAGTTGTTGTGGGGTTCCGGTTTACGGTCAATCTTCACTTACAACCATGATGACTCACAGACTGAATGTAACAATGTTAGGTGATGTCTCTGCCTACCATTTATTCGGTAGAAATAAAACCTAGAGCCTTTCGGTATGTTGTTATGAGCAAGGCGCTGGTGTCTCTGTCCTCATAACCCTAATACACCAGGCTGCCTTTAATTCCTAGGAGCTAACCTGCCCCACTGCACTCCATCCTAGGGATAGTGGCCTTCAGTAGCTTGCTGCATCCTAAGGACATTAACTCATCACATTCCAATGCATCCTAATGACGCTAACACAGCACACCATGAGCAATTTGAGGGACTCTAACACAAGGCACTGCACTAAATCCTCGGGGCACTAACACAGCACTACTTCCAAGGGACACTAATGCAGTAAACTGCACTACATCGTAGGGCCACTGCCACAGAACCCATGGTCATTCAACCCATCAAACTACGTTACATTCTATCATATTTTTTTGGGGGGGGGATTTTATATAGCACAAACTAGACCCGAAGGTATCATGCCAACTTACAAGACCACCAGTTGCGATACAGACAGACACATTCATTTTGTATTGTCAGGCACAGGGAAAATACATGATTTGCCCAGAATCACAGGACGTTGAGCGTCCACGCCGAGACTTGAACCTGGTTCCCCAGCTTCGAGGTCGATGGCTCTAACCGTTAGGCAACATCCTCTCCCATTAACCTTCCACATTGAACTGTATTCTACTGTGTTGGACCAATAGGTCTCCTAGGAACACTGCTCCACCAGAGTTGACTGCTCCCTCAAAGTTTTCTCCTTGCTACTTTTTGGATTTTATTTTTATTGTGTGCTGTGTGCTCATGTGTACCGTATTGTGCCTGATACAAGAACATCATGCAGCTATAGGTCATCAGGGGGCGGTTGATTTTTTTTTTTACAGCACTGTGTGCTGGACTGGTTTGCCTCTCTGCGCACACCATCTTGTAACAAGCACTGGCAATGCCAATAGGTCTGGCTTTAAAGGAATGTTGTATGGTAATGTGAAGCATTAGCAGTAGATAGCATGGGAATGGATATGTATTTGTGTGGAAGCAAAGAACTATAGGATAACATTGGTGTAGCTTAAATGGTCGGGTCTCAGTTGCACAGTCAGGGTAGATCTATGTTAATGGCTGCCCTCCTTCCATCTGTGCTGCTGCAAGAGAAAAACATCTTACATTATCCAGTAATCTAAGACACTTCAGTAGCTTCACAGTGTCATGTGTTTGCCCCTGAAACTTCAAGCACAGGCAGCTGAATAAATTAACATAAGGATCACAGCTCTGTGGCACGCAAGTACTTTTTTTGTGGAAGCACACAACTTCTTCCCAATAAAAATGTACTCCTGGCTCCCAACGTGGGCAGAGCCAAAGTCGCCATCTAGTGGTGCTCACATAATTGTTTGGCAACAGCTGCGCTGTCAAGCCAGGCCGTAAAACGTGAATGGGCAGATTTCCTTTACCAGGATCTGGTGTCTGTGTTGGACTGTTGTGTCTGCGTCCACCAGTCTGAAGAAGCAATCATGTAGCCAGCATTTATCACACCCTGTTATTGGTGTGTACAGCATATAGGTGGCCATGCACACACCTCTAATGAAGGAACAACCAGCTAGATTCATCAAAGTCCCGTTTTGCGAGTCAGTAATAGCGATTATTAAGGAATCGCTATTACAGACTCGCAAAACGGGATTCATGTAGGAATCGCAATAGAAATTGCGATTCCCACTGATTCCTTTTTTGCGATTAGCTTATTGCTAATCGCAAATAAGGAAGCGATTTCAAAGGTGCCAGGGGTGTCCAAAGGACACCCTGTAGCACCCCGATATGTAATCTACATTGGTGTTGCGCATACACATGTCCATGTGCATGTAACATGCAACTTAGAAAAATGAATTTAAATGCATTTTTCTAAGTTTTCGCTCTTGCGGTAAATAGCGGCCCAAAATTGCAATTTTGCAATTTTAAAATGGTTCATGAATTGCATTTAAGGCATCTCAAATAGAGATTCCTTAAATGCAATTCCTCGCAAATGTGCGAATTCTTTAATATCGAATTTTGCATTTGGGATGATGAATCCCAAATGCAAAAATTGCACTCGCAAAGGGCCAGATTCTCAGAATCTGGCCCTTTGCGAGCGCAATTAAGCTTGATGAAACTGGCCGTTAATCTTTTAGCTTGCCCTACGATATGTATAAAGGCTTTTTTCTCTGTCACATTCAACACTCACTTCCCTTTTGAAACTACTTGAAGTTTCCTTCAAGAAAAAAACATCTTTTTAATGCGAGCTTAATCAGATACGAGAAATGTCAAGGATAATGAATGCGAAGTGGTTTATTCATTCATTATCTCTTAATCCATTCTCTGGTCAATAAATCTTTGCAAGAACTGAAACTATTACAGTATGTTTGTGTATTCGTTATTTAAAGGGGCCTGCTCAGGGCTACTGCTTTTTATGGCTGAGCTTGGCACCAATATAGACAAAAAGCCTTAAAGATATATGTCCACATTGTTAATTTTTATGCCGCCATTGCTGAATACGTTGATGCTCTCCCAAACCATTCAGTTTACATTTCAGCTCTTTTTAATAAAATAAAGAGTTTGCTTTTAACGTGATGTTTTTTTTCTCTAGCATTCCATCTGTAAAATCTCGAGAAACTTGCAATTAAGTCGGAAAGCGTCTCCTTCACACACTCTGGTAGTAACAACGCAGAAAATGTGAACAGATGAACACTTAAATGGAAGTAAAGAGAAGTAAAATGGGAGGCAATATAAATATACATGATTAACTACAATGACCATAATGCAGTGGGACTGCAGAATTTAGGCTATCAAGCAACGAACTTCATGCAGTTTTGATGCAACTGATGAACTGCACGACATATAAACATAAGAGAGTAGAAGAAGGGTTAATTCATCCAAGTAGCACAACCGAAAGACATTAATTCTGGTTTGCTGGAGTGCTTCCAAAATACATGCATTTTAATCAAGAGCTCTAGACAGCTATAGATTGAATGGTAAACACGAAAAAAGTAAAGAACACCACTAACTCTCTGGCTCGTTTTGCATTATGTAGATGTCAATGAGCAAACAAAACCTAGACACCTGACACTAAACAGTAACCTAAGACAGCCACATACATTCAACACAGAAAAGATATGCCATATAATTGGCTAATGCTGTGTTAAAAAAGCCCTTCCAACACAGCACACCACACACTGACATCCAATAGAAACACAATAGACAGATCAGCTAACATACATCCAACATGGCCTAGATATACCATACAGTAAAGGATTGTAGTACCGGCTGTCAGGTCTACACACACACACATGCACGAACACACACACAAACACAGACACACACACACTCACACACATGATTTACATATGGTTGAGTCTAATCTGAGGTGCCAGGGTGGTAAAAACATAATGGACTGTGATGCGGACCCAAGTATTTACCAGTGGCTTAGATTACCTATAGCATTCCAACCATATTTTTTTGTAATCTTCATAGTATTAATTACGCCTTGGATTGTGATTTTTCTTAATAGGAGGTTGTTACAGTGGTAGAGTTGTGACTCTAAGGTCTGAATTAGGTTTAACTTTAAAAACTAACAAAAAATGCAATTAATTCGCTACTTCTGATGTTTACGCCTAAAATCAGATATGTGAGATTGGGTGGTCAATCTATTTCTGTCCAAGCAGCTCGATCCTGGAATGCCCTGCCGCTCTCTCTGCGTGCGTCAGCCACACTGGCAGAATTTAAGAAGGGGTTAAAAACTCACCTTATTAATCTCAGTATCTAGTTGCTTCCCTTCTTCCTTGGTTCGGCTCTGTTCTAGTTCACATATCGCGCCAGGATACTCTGTAGTAGCAGAGCGCGTAATAAAATCTTTTATACATACATACATACTTCCATTAATTCCCGGAGCATGTTAGTCCTTGTTACAATGAGGGCTGGATTGAAATGCTCTTAGGTGTTGTCAATAAAAGTAGAAATGAAACAAATCATACATAATTTACCCAAAGTTTCTCTGGTATGTACTCTGGAGAAGAGCCTCATATCATCATTAAGAAGACACATTTTCCACTCCACCTCATCTGCAATATAACATGTGCAAACATTCCACCTTTCTCTGCAATTTATTTATGGTATCCCAAGGAAGATGACTAATGACTAATTCAGGTCTGGCAAACAACAGCCCTACAATTTAACACAATATCTTTACAGTCAGAGAAAGAAAGTGCCCATTTTATTTTCACTTTATTTTTGCAAGCCAGCAAGGCTCTCACAGGAACCACCTGCATAAAGCAATCAAAAGATGGGGGAGATAGAAGTTGAGGCTAAGTTCACCCTTCCAACTGAATGAAGTTTCACAAAATCTGGAATACCAGAAGAAATACCTAACCGTGGGGAAGAACAAGGTTTTCATTGTACATGTATGAAAATCCTCTTTCCAGAAAGAAAAATTATTTTCTAGAGTTCCCTCACCCACCAGGGTTTCCCCTAGGTGGCATGCTTCATCATTGGGGTCCTCGCAATCCACTGTGGATTGAGGCATGCTGCAACTTGCTGAACTAGTGGTTGAAAATTGTGTAGTGCAGTGAAAGTGGAGTGGAAAAACAAAACATTTAAAAATACCTAATTGGTGGGCTAATATTTTATTCCTGCCCCTAGTTGGTATGACTAAAATCAGGGGTTAATAATAGGGAAAGTCTAATGATAATGAGTATAGAGTCCCTAGTATTGGGTCGACATATTTCCAACTGTCCCCTCAAAGCTCTTCTGCAGGACCACACAAGGACCAGCCCATGCTTGCCACTCCTAAGCAAACCTAGAATTAGGAATTAATGAGGTGCACACCTACTGTGTATACACCTAACACGTAATACATACGGTTGATCACTGACACATAGTATATGAGGAAATAAAGCAAAGAAAGAATTAAAATCGCGCTCGCCTCCCAGCTAGGCTGGTAGGTCCTTAACACATGCGGCGTCTTAACTTAAATAATGTACTCCTCTATAGGAGTTGTGGGTGTAATTAAAAGTAATAATTAGTGCGAACATCCAGCGTGGTAAGAAACTCACACTTGCGACGCCTGGTAATAAATAAGTGGTTAAATACATAATGAAAAGCACTTGTGTAGAGACAACACGTGACATACTACATATAACACTTAATTGTCAGCATATTTGTGACACATACTTTAGTTTAGGCAGAATTTTGGCTCATGCTCTGCACGGGAAAAGGGGCATGAAGTCACACCCTAAGGAAATAATGGGGACACATAGTGGTAATTAGCAAGGAAAAAACAGGAGGGGATTCTGCCAGTGTCTCACATTGATCTACAATGGGATATTGAAAACTCATTAGTTCCTAGGAAAGGAACTTAAGGAAAAAAAAGGGTTAGCAAGACTTACTTCGTCAAAGTGCACCTCGGGCAAAACAACTAATTACACCTCCGGAGACCGCATCTTACAGCATCCGTCTCCCGGAGTCCATTAAATACTTTCAGAACCATTCAGTCATGATTGCCTTGGCAGCTAGACCGTAAACCTCCAAAATGGCCGCTCCATATGGCTACACTGGGGTCATCTTGTGCGAGTGTCTCAGATATATACAGCGTGCAGCTGTAGGAGGTCCCGCCCCTTGCACTCATTTTCTGACACCACCCACTACACAAAATTTGTCATGATGGCCGAAGTTACTAACCTCACCTTCTCAGGAGACGAAGTGGAGAGAATCTTATCCACTATGACCCCTTTCGTAGAGACACCCAACAGAGATACCAAAGAAGCAGGTCAATGTTGGGATGAACTGACAGAACTGAAGAAAAATCAGATCAAAACCATAATCCATGGTGTCATGATGACCGAATATTTTAGGGTAAATGCGGCACCACGGGGTTTAATAGTACGCAATGACCCATTCATCTTTCAACAAGATAAATCATTCAAGAAAGACTGGTCGCTAATCTCCTGCCACTGTACCAGAGATTGGTTGGTACTCATCATAAAAACAGCAGCACGACTGTCCCAGGAGATGATAGAAGAAATACATACACTCGAGGTTCGCCTCAAGAGCTTCCAAACAGTCACGGAGTTAAAAAAGAGGCTGGAGGAATTGAATAAAACGATAACAGAGTTTGAAGTAACACTTAAAGATACAAAATACCAGAAATTCAAAAAGGATTCTAAGAATTTCTCACACGAAAAGTATACTCATTTACAAGAGAGGATTATCATCTGTCTGGAAGGAACCCAGGGTACAACACTGATACAGAGAGATCGGATACTGGTTCAGATAGCTCTGCAAAGGCCACGGCCGAAGAAATAACACTAGAAGTTGACATAACCACAGTGGGAGGATGAGGAACAGAGGAGGACAGAGTTTTGGATGGCCTAACGATCAAGGCCCCCACCTTTTCCTCCGGCACCCTTCTTTTACGGACTACCACATTATCAACAACAACCCTATACCTTGCAGATCATGAGGCAGAATTCTGCCTAAACTAAAGTATGTGTCACTAATATGCTGACAATTAAGTGTTATATGTTGTATGTCACGTGGTGTCTCTACTTGAGTGCTTTTCATTATGTATTTAAGCACTTATTTATTACCAGGCGTCGCAAGTGTGAGTTTCTTACCATGCTGGATGTTAGCACTAATTATTAAGGACCTACCAGCCTGGCTGGGAGGCGGGCGTATGTTTAATTCTTTCTTTGCTTTATTTCCTCAGATACTACGTGTCCGTGATTAACCGTACATGTATTACGTGTTAAGTGTATACACAGTACGTGTGCACCTCATTAATTCCTAATTCTAGGTTTGCTTAGGAGTGGCACTCATGGGGCTGGTCCTAGTGTGGTCCTGAAGAAGAGCTTCGAGGGTACAGCTCGAAACATGCTGACCCAATACTTGGGACTCTATACTCATTATAGTTAGACTTTCCCTGTTATTAACCCCTGATTTTAGTCATACCAACTAGGGGCAGGAATAAAATATTAGTCGACTAATTAGTTATTTTTACATTTTTTGTTTTCCCACTCCACTTTCACTGCACTACACATTTTTCAACCAATTAGTGCTCCTACGTAGCTCCGCAAGTCGCAGCACGTCTCAATCCACAGCCGATTGAGAGGACCCCATTGATGAAGCATGCCACCTAGGGGAAACCCTGGTGGGTGAGGGACTCTAGAAATTATTTTTTCTTTCTGGAAAGAGGATTTTCATACATCTTCAGTGAAAACCCTATTGTTTCCCATGGTTAGGTTTGTATTCTGGTATTCCAGATTTTGTGAAACCACCTGCATAAAATCTAATGTATACCCACTTCTTACCATAGTGTAACACCTTCAGTCTGGCATGGTAACTAACAGTTGATTGCAGTCCTAAATTTTGACACTCATTTTGAATCCACAACAGCATAGGTTTTATCAAAAATGTAGTGCGACTGAGGTGAGGAAAAACAGACTTTATGCAAGCCTAAGCTAGGTCTCTGTGATGCATCATTACCTTTAGGATACTTTCTCTGTCTGCGTGGATGGTACAATCACAATTATTGGACCCACACTTAACAACACCTGATGGATCACACTGTCTGAATGGACCTCTCTCAGTAACTCACTATCCTTGCGAGTAACAGTCAAAGAAGCAGTGTATGTTACGTTACGATCTCACTGCAGCATCTACATGATGTGGGGACCACAGACTCCTCAAAGGCCTGGATCAAATTTCCAAGGATCACAAATCAGTACCATATCTTTTCAATCTTTTGAGTGCTGTCCACCCTAAAGGAAATGGAATATTTTCCTGTGGTTCTGATTATGCCGCTGATCCCATCACCTTGCCCCATCACCTCAATTCAACCTCCAGAAGTCACCCACCTCTATA